>NC_083409.1:7711564-8037418 GCF_020745735.1 Hemiscyllium ocellatum
CTTCAGAAGCTATTACAGTTCACTCGTATAACTCTCATTGATATACTCTTCGGAAAAGCATAAATTTCTGTCTTAAACAGTTTAATGATGAGCATTCAACAATCATACAATCACAGAAACACAGACTTAATATCGTCCGAAATACTGCACGATCTACATTCGGTCCACTTTCTGATATGAAGCCCAAGACCAGGCATGTTATGACACTGCAAAACCTCGTCCAAATACTTTGTAATTGTTGTGGAGTTACCTATAAAAAAACGTTCTCTCTCTTCCGGACCCCAACATCTTCTGAGTGACAAAATAACTTTAAATTTTCTCTAAACCTCAAGCAATTCACTTGCTCCCTTGTTCTTGACTAAAAGGAACAGCTGCTGTCTATCCACTCTGTCCATGCCCCTCGTAATCTTACCCTTCTGAATCACGTCCCCTCAGCCTCCTCTGCTCCAAAGTAAACAACCCGAGATTATCCAGCCTCTCTCCATAGCTGATTCGCTCCATCCCAGGGAACATCCTGGTGAATCCCCACCAAACCCCACCCCGCTCAGTGTAATGACATCCTTTCACAATGTGGTATCTTGAACTGCACACTGCATACCATCTTGCTCTATACAAACACCTGTATAACTCTTATAATCTATGTCTACGACTCCTAAGCCTTTTTAGCTCGACTATTGACCTGTCTAGCCATATTCAGGAATGTTTGGAAAAGCACCCTCTGAGATTCCTAGTGTGCTGCCATTCATTGAGTCCTCCCCTGCCTGGTTCCTTCTTCCAAAGTGCATCAACTCATATTTATCAGCGTTACATTCCATCTGCCATCGCTCTGCACATCTGACGATTCCATCTGTATCTTCCTGCGGCAAAAGGCCTTCCTCCTCACTGCCAACCACCCTTCCAATCTTTGTGTCCAACACAAACAGATTTATCCCACTATCCCCCACTCTCTCCTCCACATTCTCATCTCCAAAATCTATGATAACCATAAATGACAATGTTAAAAATCACACTAAACCAGCTTACAGTCCAAAAGGTTTATTCACTAGTACTAGCTTTCGAGGCGCTGCTTCTTCATCAAGTGGTTGTGCACTTTGAAAGCTTGTGCCTCCAATTAAACCTATTGGACTATCGCCTAGAGTTATGTGATTTTAACGTTGTTGACCCCAATCCAACACCAGCTCCTCCGAATCACAAATATTTGCTTAGATCCCTTCCATTCATCTAAAATGCTTGAATATATTTTAAATATATATATTTACTACCTTTCATTTATCTACAATGGCTTCCGGTCTCTGCAGAATGTACAGGAAAATAAAACACAGGTTTTAACTGTGCAATTAATACTTCCATTGGTGCCTTATTTCTGACATTTTGGGACGAAGTAAATCTGTTTTGTCAGACTTACCAATGCTCAGTCTAGTTACACTTTCAAGTGATGCCCTGTTACTGATAATTTATGCTTTATGTCTTTAGTTCCATAAGCTCCATCTGATCACTTGGTTTTCTGGGTGATTTTCTGGATCTTCCTCCATGCAGATAGATACAAAGTCACTGGTTATTTTCTTGGCCTTATCTTGTTTTCTATAATAAACTCTCCTCTTCCGATTACAAATTTCCACGTTTGACCTTGCTTTTATGTTGTTTCCTTCGAAATATAGATAGTAGATTGATGCAACCGTTGTGTTCCTGTTTGTTAGCCTGCATGTTTGTTTTTTGATTTACTAATCAGCTTCATGACCCTCCTTTTCTGGATAATCAAGTTGTGAGAATTCTCAGGTTTCCACAATTTCTGGAATTCTTTTGAAGTCACTTCCTATGATTAATACAATATTCATTTTGTTACGTTAACCATCATTAAGTCACTTACTCACCCTGTGGTGTTTTTAAGTTCAAGAAAGAGACGCATTTTTTCGACCTTGCAGGACTTTTATAAATCTCCTGATCCTGACCAGATCTATTCAGGAACTCTACAGGTGGATAGAGAAGAAATTACCGGAGCCCAGTTTGGTATTTTTCCAACTTCGCTGGCCAATGTGTGAGCTCCCGGAGGACTGGAGGATAGTGAATGCTGTGCCCTTATTCAAGGAGGGCTACAAAGATAAACCTGGGAGCTATAGACCAGTAGAACTAACATCTGTAGTAGATAGTTACTTGAGAAGATTCTGAGACATAAGATATACAGATGAACCTCGATTATCTGATTGAGATGGATGGAGCACTATTTCAATCAGATAATTGATTATTCGGTGAATTGATCTACTCTGGTGCTTGGAGTTTTATATGAAGCCTGATCCCCATTCAGGAGACGAGGCAAAAGCATACTGTGTGAGAGACCCCATGCCACGTCTGCTCCATCCCCGCCTTGTCTGCTCCCACCCTGCCCCATCTATGCTCCGCCCACCTCAAACCCTGTCCACTCCCACCCCACGTCCCTGTCTGGCCCACGCATCTTCAAACCTACTGCTCCAACGCCCCTAGCCGCCCGCCCACGTCCTCATCCGCTCTCACCCCAACCCCACCTCCACCAGCCCACAACCCCGTCCAACGCTACACCCGTCTGCCCCTGCATGTTCCAAACCCTGCAACACCAACATTGCTCCCCTAACCCCGCACACCCAACCATCCCCACCCATCATCCACACCTCATCCACAACCCCACACGCATCTAACTCTGCGCCCCCAAACCCGCACCCACAAACCCCACACACCCAACCATCCCCACCCATTTTTGGACTCCCGTCTGTGTCCTCATCCGCCCCTAGCCCTGTACCCCCAACCAGTATCTCCAATCACCTCCCCCGGGGCAGCTGGACTGACCAGCAACAAGACTGCTGCTACTGTCTTTGTGGGGTAAGTCTTCAAATAGCACTCACACACACGTTTTGACAAGTTCCATCTTTGACGTGTACACGACAATGTATGCGCAGTTATCCAGGAGAAGGGGGTTTAGGTTAAACCCCTGTGTAGAACTTCAGGGAAAGTGTGGGGTGTGAGAGAGAGAAAACGCAGGAGTTCAGTCTTTTGCAGACGTTGCCTGGACTGGTCCTGGCAGCATTCTTTTCAGACAAGTTTTTTTTAATCATTGTACCTAAAATCAAAAGACACAATCAGGGTTCAAGCCATAATGTTTCTGTCGGGACCTTGAGGTCCCCTCCAGATAATCCAAATTTCGGATAATTGATATTAGCACAATATTTTTTCCTCTGTACTTGTATTTGAAAAACAGGGTTTGATTAGCAGCAGTCAGAATGGTTTTGCGCATGAGAGATAATGGCTCTCAAACTTGTTACAGTGCTTTGATGAAGCGACGAGGAAGTGATGAGGGCAGAATGGTATACATAGCCTATATGGATTTCAGTAAGGCCGTTGATAATGTTACAAAAGATTAGCTACTCTGGAATGTTTGATCGCCTGGAATCAAGGGGGAGCTGGTAAATTAGTTACATAATTTGTTTGGTGGAAGGTAGCAGAGGGTAATACGGGAAGGATGCTTGTCGGACTGGAGACCTCTGAATAGTGAAATACTGTTCGGTGGCACAGTGGTTAGCACTGCTGCCTCACAGCGCCTTGGACCTGGGTTCAATTCCCGACTCAGGCGACTGACTGCGTGGACTTTGCACGTTCTCCCCGTGTCTGGGTGCTCCGGTTTCCTCCCACAGTCCAAAGATGTGCGGGTCAGGTGAATTGGCCATGCTAAATTGCCCGTAGTGTTAGGTAAGGGGTAAATGTAGGGGTATGGGTGGGTTGCGCTTCGGCGGGTCGGTGTGGACTTGTTGGGCTGAAGGGCCTGTTTCCACACTGTAAGTAATCTAATCTTGTATATATATATATAGACACAATTGTATCATCTAGATGAAAATGCAAGTTTGATGACGACACTAAAATAGGCAGCATCATGGAGAGTGAGGAAGGTTACTAGAAATTTCAGCAGTACCTTGATCAGCTGGAGAAGTGGACTGGGAAATGGAAAATTCAGTTTAATACAGATCGGTGTAAGTTCTTACATTTTAGAAGTTCGAGTTAAAGTTGGAGTTTCAAGGAGAATTGTTGGGCCTTAAGGAGTGTAATGGAGCAGAGGGATCTTGGAGTTCAGGTACATAGTGCTCTGAAAGTTGATTCACAGGTAGACAGGACAGTGAAGAAGGCTTTTGGCAAACTGGCCTTCATCAATCAGTTGAAGGACTAACGTCGCAGTTATACAGGACGCTGGTGAGGCATTATGGGAAACGTCAAAATCAGTTTTGTTCACTTTGCGATAGGAAGGATGTTATTAGACTGAAAGGAATGCAGAAGAAAGTGACAAGGATGTTGCCTAGGTCTTAATGGTCTGAGCTTTAGCGAGAGGTTGGACAAGCTAGAACTTTTTACTTTCGAGGATATGAGACTGAGGGGGTTCTTATATACAATGGACAGTAGCAAATCGACAATAGGTGCAGGAGTAGCCTTCACAAACATTCAGTATGATCATGGCTGATCATCCTTAATCAGTATTCTGTTCCTGCTTTATCACCATAACCCTTGATTCCACTATCCTTGAGAGCTCTATCCAACACTTTCTGAAATGAATCCAGAGACTGGACCTCCACTGCCCTCTGTGGCAGATCATTCCACACAGCCACCACTTCCTGGGTGAAGAAGTTTCTCCTCATCTCTGTCCAAAATGGTCTACCCCGTATTTTTAAGCTGTGCCCTCTGGTTCGGCATTCATCCATCAGCAGAAACATATTTCCAGCCTCACGAGTGTCCAATCCTTTAATAATCTTATATGTCTCAATCAGATCCCCTCTCAGTCTTCTAAACTCAAGTGTATTCACGCCCAATCGCTCCAGTCTGTCAGCATAAGGTAGTCCTGCCATTCCAGGAATTGACCTCGTAAACCTACGCTGAACTCCCTCAATAGCCAGAATACCTTTCCTCATATTTTGAGAACAGAACTGCACACAATACTCCAGGTATGGTCTCACCAGGTCCCTATACAACTGCAGAATAACTTCTTTGCTTTTATACTCAATCCCTCTTGTTATGAAGGCCAGCCTTCTTCACTACCTGCATGTCTACCTTTATTGACTGGTGTACAAGAACACCAAGATCTCTTTGTACTGCCCCTTTGCCTAAATTGATTCCATTGAAGAAGTAATCTGCCTTCATGTTCTTGCCACCAAAGCGGATAACCATACATTTATCCTCATTAAACTGCATTTGCCATGCATCTGACCTCTCACCTGACCAGTCCAGGTCACCCTGTAATCTACTAACATGCTCCTCACATTTCACCCTGCCACCCAATTAGTATCATCAGCAAATTTGCTAATGTTATTGCTAATACCATCCTCTATATCATTAATATATATTGTAAAAAGCTGCGGTCCCAGCACTGACCCCTGTAGTACCGCACTGGTCACAGCCTACCATTCTGAAATGGAGCCGTTTATCACTACTCTTTGTTTCCTGTCAGCCAACCAACTTTCAATCCAAGTTAGTACTTTGCCCCCAATACCATGCGCCCTAATTTTACTCAGTAACCTTCTATGTGGGACTTTATCAAAGACTTTCTGAAAGTCCAGCTACACTCCATCTACTAGATCTCCCTCGTCCATCTTCAGAGTTACATCTTCAAGAAATTTCAAAAGATTAGTCAAGCATGATTTCCCCTTCATAAATCCATGCTGACTCTGACCTATCCTGTTACTACTATCCAGATGTGTCGTAATTTCATCCTTTATAATGGACTCCAGCATCTTTCTCACCACTGAGATCAGACTAACTGGTCTGTAATTTCCTGCTTTCTCTCTCCAACCTTTCTAAAAAAAGTGGTACAACATTATCCACCCTCCATTCCGCTTAAAAGATCACAGGAGGCATGAATGCACCCAATCCTTTCTTGCCAGGGTTGGACGGCAATCATGGACGAGAGGGCATCAGTTTAACGTCAGGAGGTAAGAATAAAAGGGAAACTGACGAGCAATGATCTTTACACACATCTTGGTATGCATATGGAATGAGCTGGAAGGGGTTGACGTGGATACATTAACAACTTTTATAAGGCATTTGGACAAATACATGGATAGGAAAGGATTAGAAGGATACAGGTCAATGGCAGGGAAATGGGTTGGTGTGAATGGACATTTTGTTCAGAATCGACCACATTGAGCTGAAGGACCTGAATCCGTGCTGTAGGACTCTATGACTTGAACAACAATTGCTTGTCTCCCACTGAATGTTATATTGTCCTTTCAAAATTTCCTGGAGTGAACTTGACCCTCTACCGTCCAGGCTTCCATGAAGTTTGACCAGAATGTTCACAGTTTTGATATTGCATGCGGACGCCATGTAAAATGCACCTTATTAATATCATTATTCCTCGAAAGCTGCTTCAGAGTAAGGTTCGTAATTAGACTTTCTTATCACACAACACTAACTCCGAAATACCCTGCTCTCTAGTTTGGTTCACAACAAACACTTCAACCCACCCCATATACACTTAAGGAATTTATTTTTCACGGCATGTGCCGTCACTTAGTTAACGCAGTTTAGATACAACTTGAGACCATCCAATAAGGCTGCAGAATTCACAAAACTTGCATGTCTATTTTCCACATCACATATGTTCAGACTTTCTGCTACCGTTTTGGTTTAGATATATAAAACACCATTGTTTTCTTCTCCTTGCTATCTGTAAGCTATACCTAAACTGATTCTGTGAAAGATGAGGGACATGGTCTGTGTCGTTATTAATGATAGACATTCACAAGACATTCGGAGAAGCTCACCTCGAAGCTGTAATGATCTGAGTAAATGTCCAACAATACAGGACAAGCATCGATAATCTTCCCCGCTCTGCCAAGATAAGTGTCACTGTATTCTGTCTGCTCCCTCACACTCACTGTATACCTGTTCTAGCCTCTACCCCCGAACAAGGCTCAAGCTCTACATCCAAATAAGGCTCAGGCACGAATACTCTGACTATTCAATTTACTATTGAACTTCCTTCCCTCACTTCCTCTGTCACTTATGCAATAGCCTCCACAATAATTACGAATGAATGCAACACTGTGGACTGGCTCACTCAGGACACCTCACCATGTCACCCACCTGGACCATCACTAACAGCAGGCCCAACGACTCCGCCACCACCACCACCACACACACACACCCTCCCTTTCTCCCATTGCAGGAGAAACAGCCTGGAATATGACAGAAAGGGCCAACCTAGGTGGTGGGGTGCCTGATAGCTGTTCGCTCTCCCCTCCCCACGCCATGTGGGGAGGACCTTGGTACAAGCCAAAGAGGACCAGGATGCCTTTTGTGGAGATTCTGATATATCCACATCCCACCAACCGAGTAAGGAGCAACGATTAGCGAAGGGAAAGTCACACTTTAAACCCACTGGCAGTTCCAGCGTCAGCTCTCTCACTCTAAAAAAAAGATACCTCACAACACAGAGGTGCAGGCATGAAATTACATAGAAATATTGGTAAATACCCCAATATATTAACATGTACAATATGTACAAGAAGACAAGCATACACACACATAGAAGTACACAAAGACATATACAGTCACACACAATAGAAACAAACACAGATAGAAATACACAGGCAGGTACACAGACAGACGTAGGCAAACAAATACTCATATAACAAACAGATGGACACACACACTGACACTCGTCTCATTAAGACACAAATAGATCAATTTTTGGTGTATAATGGGATCAAGGATTCTATGGAAAAGGGGGAAAAATGAGGTTGAGGAACACATAAGGAATTATTGAACGACATATCTGACTCGATGGTTCGAATGGCCTAATTATGCTCCTTCTCTAATTCTTGTGTGGTGTTATGCTATCTGGTATTCTCTTCCCGAGACAGCAGCAGAGGTTGGGTTGAATAAGCATTTGATCGGAAAGAGACGGTGGGAATGTGGGATAGGTTTGGAGTGCGGAATGGCGTCTGTCTATTCCTAATTACTGTATCTTTTTATCTGCAAACAGGTGGTGATTTGATGTTGGGTCAACAAAGTTTAAAATAACGGGTCCCGCAATGAAATAGTATTGTGTTTTCTGTGGTGTCCTCCTTCAGGATATCAGTGTAGATTGTGAATAACGGATGCCATCGGACACATATCTGTGGTACTCTAGCAGATACACTTTAATTATAATGATCCATTATTTGTAATTCTCCGATTTCTATGAGTAAACCAATCGTCATCCCATGCTAATACATTGTCCTTCAGACTATGACCTTCTGTCTTGTGTAAGAACTTTTATTTTGTGATACCTTGTGGAAAATCTCTGGAAAGCCACCTGTCTGCCAGACCCCCTTTATCAAATCCGCTTGCTACATTCTCAGGGATCTCCAGAAGCACTTTGCATGAACCTAAATGACAAAATGTAACTTCTCGTTCACAAAACCACACTGACTCTGTGTGAAGCTTTTCTAAATGTCCATGTGGCCAGGTTTTCCAAACTGAATTAATCCCATCTGCTTGCATTTGGCCCACATGCCTGGAAATGTTTTCCCATCATATGATTGACCAAATGTATTTTCAATGTTTTGCCTTTACTTGCATCTACCACTCTTCGTCTGGCAGCTCATTCCATACCCTCACCACCCCCTGTGTAAAAACGTTGCTCCTTCGTCCGATTTAAATATTCTCCCTTTCACCTTAACGCTCTGCTTTCTATGTTTGAACTCCCCCATCCTGTGGAAAAGACCTTGGCTATTCACCCTATCCATGCCTCCCATGGTTTTCTAATTTCAATAATGTCACACATTAATCTCCTACACTTCATCTGATACTAACTTCAAGATCACGTATTTAAAAATCAACATCACAAACTTCGAAACAATATTAAAAATGATTGGTAAACAACACACAGTCCAAATTTCATATTGTGATTTGCTTTTCTCCATGTTACAATGCTAAGCAACATGAAACATTTACTAGTGCCAATAAGTAGTCAAACACCTGAATTCCTTTTTCTAAAGGTGGTGATGATCTCTGCCATGAAAACTTACTTCTCGCCAGACCTACACAATACCACATCGTTAACATTCCACCTTTTGGTCTCCCAATGAGCTTGACTGGTTGTGTCTTCATTATCTTGCACTCAAGAGAAGGAACGCCTTTCCCCCATTCATATATTAATTTAAAGCCGTTTTACATCATGTTCTCGTTCACCACTGCTAAAAGTACGTTTATCTTTTGCCACACCCTCTTTTCCATGTCATCCATCCCCCACCTCTGGCAAGGATCAAAAGCCCATCTTTCAATCATTTTCAGTTCTGAAGAAGCATCACACTGGACTTGAAATGTTAACTCTGTTTCTCTGTCTGTGCAGATGCTACCTGCCAGACCTGCGGAATTTCTCCAGAAATGAATAGGAACAGCACAAATGTTCAAATCAGCAAATAATTATGGATACTGGACCTAAAAATACAACAATTGCCGGACAGATTGGGAACGTTGTTGAAGGGTCACTGGAAGAATTAAATCGCAGATATTACAAATAAAACTGTGTTAACATGTGATGCTGTAAAACCACAGCAGCAGCGCAAGCAGAATTTATTTCAATCATCGTCTGTAACATTTTCCTCAGGATAATCCCCTAGTCTACTACTACCATCAAGCTAATCCACAGTTAAGTGACGAGTGTGTGTGAACATGCCAGAGTCAGAAGCATGTGTACCTAAACTTGATGATAACTCGTTAAAGCTATCGCACTGGATTGGTTGCACTCCAAACAGCGGAACTAACTTCTGATGGAGAGGGAGAATCGATCCCAATTCAAACAGATCAGATCTAAGCTCTGCACTACTGCCATATCCAGCGATAAATGTCGATGGAACAATAAACAACTTACTGGTGGAGAGGACACCAGAAATATCTCCATCCAAAATAACGGAACAGCCGTGTACATCTTTATAAAAGACAAGGATGTAGTATCTGCACCATGCTCAGATAGAAGCGTGGTGTTGATGATCCACCTCATCTTCACCATGATACTCACAGAATGACAGATACCAGCCTTTAACCGATTCGATTCGCTGCACGTGACATGAAGAAATAGCTGAACACAATAGATAGGACAAAGGCAATGGGCCCTGACACCATTCCTGCAATGGGACTGAAGACTTGTGCTGCACAACAAGCCGTGTCCCAGGGGAAGCTGTTTCATTCTAGATCCAAATCTGACATTCCCTGGCAATGTGGAAAATTACTCAGTTATTCCAGTCCCCTAAGAGGGGAATAATTACAATCTGTACAAATACTACCCTCTCTGTCCCATCACGATATTTAAACCAAAGGGAGTTATTTCCGACAGATTTGTCAAGCAGCACAGTAATAACCTGCTCATTGTGGTTTCTGATAGGTCCCCATGTGGAGATGGTGTTGTTGTGGAAATGTCACTGGTTTACTAATCCAGACCCGACTAATGCTCTGGCAGCTGGTGGAAGTTAAAAACAATTAATAAAACAGCGAGTTGTAAATTCTGGTCAGTAGTAGTGACCTTGAAGCCAGCTTGTAAACACCATCTTCTTCCCTAACGTACATTGAGGAAGTGAATCTCCCGTGCTTTCCTGATCTGGCCTAAAACTGACTTCGAACACACAGACATGTGATACACGCTTCATTGGTCTCTAAAATGGCCAAGGAAGACACTCAATAGCATCAAACTGCTCTGAGGTCTTAAAGGACAAACCCGGACAGAACACTCGGTACCAGCGTCAGTATCTGAAAAGGGAATGGGAAACACAGTTCTGTTGTCCCTGCAGAGACTTCCTTCTTGACATCTGAGAGCTTCTGACAACATTGACAGAGCTTTTCCACAGACTGCACAGAAACATCGAAAAATGAGTAGGCCAATCAACACACTGAGCCTTCCCCCATTCCAGCTCATGGAGGAAATCTCCTCAATGAAGTTTTCCCAAACAATATACATATCCCGCAACGTGATTAACCATCGGAAAATATAAAATAGGAACTACAGTAGTAGAGTGTTCTACCCCATTCAATGCAATGACAGCTGACCCTTTATCTCCACACCATAAGCCTATTACTGTCTATAAATATTTGTATATAATCAGTGCCTTGGTTTCCACAACCTGATCTGGGAGAGAATTCCCTAGGTTCACTAGTCTCTGAGACATTTATTCTCATCCCAATGCAGTGTGGCCAGACGGCACCTAATACTGTGGCCCGTGGTTTTAGATATCTCAGCCAACGAAATTATCATCCGTACTTCCTATCAGTCTCGCCCTGTCAGAGTTTTACATATTTTACTGAGATCTCCATGCACTTTCCTAAACTTCATGGAATACAGGCCCAGTCGCGTCAAACTCTGCTCTCACAATTAGCCTGTCATCCAGAGATCAGTCTGGCCATCCTTCACTGCACTCCCTCAATGTCAGATTTGTCTTTTATTAGATAAGGTGACCAAAACTGAACACAATACTATACAATGTTCGAGATGAGGTCACACCAAGGCCCTGTACAGTTCGAGTAATACAACCTTACTCCTGAACTCAAATCCCCTGAAATGAAGGTCAACACATTATTTATCTTTCTGACTGCTTTCTGTTCCTGCAATATTACTTTCAGTTACTGGTGTACAGGGCGATCCAGATCATTTTCATTGTTAGAGCTCTCCACTTGCTAGGTCTATATGCACTGGTCAGCGTGCCAATACCATTCCCAGTATTGAATTCTGGATTTAGAAGCGCTGCCCTGCATGGACCTCGGCGGCTGCGCAGACGGAAACAATTAAAGGAGCATAAGTCCCCTTTTTTGATCAACATTCTAGAACCAATCCCCTTCAAATGGACAATTTTAGAAATGGCAGAGGCAGCCGTCAAGGGTGTCCTATTCCACTGCTACTATTTATATTGGTGACTGAGCCGTTTGCAGAGCTCATCCGGAGGGACCACTATATTGTTGTGGATAAGTTCGCCGAGCTGGGAGTTTTTGCTGCAAACGTTTCGTTCCCTTTCTAGGTGACATCCTCAGTGCTTGGAGCCTCCTGTGAAGCGCTTCTGTGCTGATTCCTCCAGCATTTATAATGGTTTGTCTCTGCCTCTTCCAGTTGTCAGTTGCCATCCGCTGCAGTGGCCGGTATATAGGGTCTAGGTCGATGTGTCTGTTGGTAGAATTTGTAGATGAGCGTCATGCCTCTAGGAATTCCCTGGCTGTTCTCTGTTTGGCTTGCCCTATAATAGTGGTGTAGTCCCAATCGAATTCATGTTGTTTGTCATCTGAGTTACTAAGATGGCTACTAAGGATAGCTGGTCGTGTTGTTTCGTGGCTAGTTGATGTTCATGGATGAGGTTGTTAGCTGTCTTCCTGTTTGTCCTATGTAGTGTTTTGTGCAGTCCTTGCATGGGATTTTGTACACTACATTGGTTTTGCTCCTGCTGGGTATCGGGTCCTTTGCCCTGGTGAGTTGTTGTCTGAGCGTGGCTGTTGGTTTGTGTGCTGTAATGAGTCCTAGTGGAAAAGATAAGAACATAATCATACTACCAGCAGAAAAAGGCAGAATGACGGTCATACTGGACAAAGCAGAGACACTCAAAATGCAGAACAATTACTTGCAGATACCAACACCTACCAAAAGAGGGAGTTTGACCCCACTCCACAGCTCACCAATAGGATAAACAACACACTGAGGAATCTACAAAAACAAACGGACAGATAACCAGGTCTGACCTACACAGTATGAAACCGGAAAGCAACAACAGCCCCAGATTCTATGGACTATCTAAAGTACACCAACGAGACATCCCACTCAGACCCATAGTATCACTACCAGGGACACCATCACACAAACTAGCTAAAGAGCTACAGCAGAAACTGAAACACCTGATCAGTGGATCCAGACACTCTATACAGTTAACACAAGAATTCTTGGACGTCATCAGAAATATACACATAGATAAGGAAGAAACCATGGTGTCATTCGATGTAATGACACTGTTCACATCTATTGACAAATCCCTCAGCAGAGAAATAATATCCAACCTGCTGGACATACATTACAGACAACAGGACGTTGAACCTATTAACAAAGACGACATACTTAAACTACTGGACCTGTGCCTCACAACACACTTCACATTCAACAACCAGATATATGAACAAATCGATGGAACACCCATGGGCTCACCGATCTCTGGATTCATAGCAGAGGCAGTAATGCAAAGGTTAGAAAAAACAGTTTTAGCGCAAATACAACCCAAACTCTGGGTCAGATATGTGGACGACACCTTTGTAATCATTAAAAACACAAAAATAGAGAACACACACTGGATCATCAACGCCACACTCACAGGAATCCGATTCATGAAAGAGGAAGAAAAGGACAACCAGCTCCCATTCCTAGACATGATGGTACAAAGAACACTGAACGGAGAATTCACCTTGAAGGTATACAGAAAATCCACACACACAGACCAAGTCCTGGACTATGAAAGCAACCACCCCAACACACACAAACGAAGTTGCATCAGGACATTATTCGAAAGGGCCACAACACATTGCAGCACACCAAAACTTCAAAAAAGAGGAAGAAGAACACTTATACAAGGTATTCACCAAAAACAGATAGCCGCGCAATGTCATCAACAGATGCCTAAGGGAAAGAGAACGAAATGAGGACATGCCGCAACCCAAAGGACTGGCCACACTACCATACATCAGGAGCTTTTCTGAACTGACAGCCACACTACTGCGACCACTAGGACTCATAATAAACTAGGACACAAACCAACAGCCACTCTCAGACAACAACTCACCAGGACAAAGAACCCGATACCCAGCATGAGCAAAACCAATGTAGTGTACAAAATCCCATGCAAGAACTGCACAAAACACTACATAGTACAAACAAGAAGACAGCTAACAACCCGCATCCATGAACACCAACTAGCCAAGAAACGACACGACCAGCTATCCTTAGTAGCCATACACTCAGATGACAAACAACATGCATTTGATTGGGACAACACCACTATTATAGGGCAAGCCAAACAGAGAGCAGCCAGGGAATTCCTAGAGACATGACGCTCATCCACAAATTCTATCAACAGACACATCGACCTAGACCCTATATAGCGGCCACTGCAGCGGATGGCAATTGACAACTGGAAGCTGCAGAGACAAACCACTATAAATGCCGGAGGAATCAGCACAGAAGCGCTTCACAGGAGGCTCCCAAGCACTGAGGATATCACCTAGAAAGGGAACGAAACGTTTGCAACAAAAACTCCCAGCTCGGCGAACAGAACTACATCAACGAGCACCCGAGCTACAAATCTTCTCACAAACTTTGAGGACCACTATATTACTGCCCTGGAGGTAGGATCAGGATGGCACAAGATCACACTTTATGCAGATGACGTTCTTCTCTTTCTAACTAGCTGGATGATATCTGTGCCCCATCTGATTAATGCATTTGGATCTTTATTGGGGTATAAAATCAATATTATGAAATCGGTGACTATGCCTGTCGGGGTCTTATTAGAGTACCCGATCTTGCAAGTGGAATCCGATACTCTTTCAGATGGTCAGAGGGAGGTTTCCTGTATTTTTGTCACCCCGGCCTTCAATCAATTAGATAAACCTAACTTCATGCAGTTGCTCGAGAACATAAGGCAGGACCTTCAGCGCTGAGAGCATCTTCCGATATTCTGGTTTGGTAGAACAGCTCCGGTCAAAATGGATGTACTTCCCTTTTATCATATCCCATGCAAATGCACCTTTTGATACTGCCCAGGCAGCCTGTACGGAGCTGTACAGTCGGCTTGGATCTTTTATTTGGCATCACGGGCGATCTCTTATTAAGCTCATCCAGTTGCAGTTTCAGCGGGGGCTTAAGGATATGGATTTTACACACTTTAACTAATACCAATTGAGTTCCTTCCTAGCTTATGTGGCTGATTTGATTTGCCAAGACCCGTGGTCAATGTGCTTGGACATTGATGCCTCCCAGGCAAAATGTCCCCTCATTAATCTGTTGTTCATGGACAAGTTGAGGACGGATATAAACCATTGCAGACATCGAATTGTCCTTAACACAGTTCAAGCATGGAGAATGACACAATGAAGTGAGGGCAATTTACAAAAAAAAAACTTCCCCTTTTCCTCCCATTGTAGGATTGATAGATTCTGGATATTGGCTCTGGAAGTCCACAGGAGTTTGCTGTTGGGAGAGTTATTTGACGGGGAGGGAATGATGTCTTTCGATCAATGAACCAGAAATATGAGCTATCTAGAAGGGACTTCTTTCGTTACTTAGAGATTAGAGATTTTATACAGAAAGAGTACATTAACGGGTCTCCCATATGTCGCATGCAGAGATGAATGTGCTTCAGTCCACGGGCACTCTCTCGGTCAGCACCCTCCAGCACTTAATAGGAGGTAGTGTCTCAAGGACATCGAACAGTTGTGTGGAATTTGTGTTCAGCATTTGGGAGTAGACATCTTCACCAAAGGAGTGGGCAGATATTTGGGAGAATGCCTGGAAGATTTTGATTTAAAATAGGACGCAAGCTATGCAGATTACGGCGCTCCACAGGGTTTATTTGGTATCGGAGTGGCTTGCCAAACATAAGACAAGAGCGTCCCCAGGGTGCCCAAATGTAAAACAAATGTTGGTTCTCTTTCCCATTGCTTTTGGACATGCCACAAACTTTGTAAAGATTGGGGCGCTATCATGATTGTTTTGGAGGGGTTTGGGAACCGAGGTCAAGGTAGATCTTGTGTCCCTTCTCTTGGGTTTGCCGAATCACCCATCTTTGGGAAGAGATTGCTTAGTATTCTTTCATTTTGTGCGAGGAGGAACATTCTGATGAGGTGGGTGTCGGAAAATACCCCAGGATAATCGGGGTGGTGTAGGTTAGTTATGCAGCACAGACCGTTGAACTTGCTTACAATTATGGTGCACCAGAAAATGGAACTATTCGATAGGACGTGGCTGCCCTTGTTCAACCATGGAGACACTGGCTTACTGGCTCTTATAGTCAGGGCCTTGGTGTAACCATAAGCATTGTGTCTGGTGTCCCAGATACCCCACGGGAGGAAGAATTCTGATCAAACACGGCTACACAATGCCAGTTCTTGATACACTAAGGAGCCAAATGGGACCCACAGTCGAAACATGTAGGAGAGTTCAAGCCATACATCTTGCACATTGTGTCTGAGCTTGATAGTATATTGCCCGGAAATCCAGGGATATGAGTATCAACTACTAGTTTAAGGTGAGATATCTGTTTATCATGGAGCACAGTGCAGAGCAGGGTAGTATACTGCTCAATGCAACCCAGTACTCTGTACAGACAATGCAGACCACAATGGCCCATGGGGAGATGTGCAGTATATATCAGTGAATTGCTCTGTAAAGCCTGAGCCGCTAGTGCTGTGTCCACCACCCCAGTATATTGTTCAGTAAACATTGTGTTAGATCACTGCCCAGCGTGGGGAACCTTGCAGCCCATGCTTGAATTGACTGAATATGCAGCTCCCAGCCATTTGCAGTTTCATGCTTCCATTGTGCCAAGGGATGTAGAACATCGAGTCAAAAGGTAGGAGGAAGTTTACATAAGGTTGAGGAGTCAAGGATCAGACAGGGCTCTCGAGGGTTACACGTTAGCCAGGAAGGAACTGAAGAATGAATTAATGAGAGGAAGAAGCGGGCATGAAAAAGCCTTGGTGGGGAGGGTTAAGGTAACATCTAAGACATTCTACACTTATGTCAGGAATAAGAGGATGGCCAGTGTGAGGGTAGGGCTCATCACAAATTGTGGAGTGTATTTGCGTTATGAGTGGGAGGAGGTAGGGGAATTCCTTAATGAATGCTTGTCTTCAGAATTCACTCCTGAGAGGGGCATTGAAGTTTATGGGGACAGCGTGAAACAGGCTGATATGGTAGAAACAGAGGATGTGATGAAAGTTTGTGAAACACAATGATAGATAAATATCGTTAGACGGATGGAATATAAGCAAGGATGCTACAGGAAGCGAGGGAACTGATTGCTGCACGTTTGGCAATGATCTTTGCATCCTCACTGAACACAGGAGTCATGTCAGATGAAAGGAGGTTTCTAAATGTTATTCCCTTGTTCAAGAACTGGAATAGGGATAATCCTGGGAAATATAGACCAATCAGTCTTACGACAGTGATGGGGCAAAGTATTGGAGAAGATTCTGAGCATGATTTATAATTACTTGGAAAAACAGTCATTTGATAGAGATAGTCAGGATGCCTTTGTGAGGGTCAGGTCATGCCTCATGAATCGTATTGAATCATTTGAGGATGTGACAAAACACATTTATGAAGGTAAGGCAATGGATGTGGTGTACATGGATTTATGCAAGGCATTTGAAAAATGTATCCACGGTAGGCTCGTTCAGACAGTAAGGAGGCATGGGATACAGTTAAATCTGGCTGTCTGGATACAGAATTACTGGCCCATAGAAGACAGAGAGTGGTCGTAGATGGAAAGCATTCAGTCTGGAGCTCTGTGATCAGTGGTGTCCCGCAGGGTCGGTTTAAGATCTTTGCGATTTTCGTAAATGGCTTGGATGAGGAAGTGGAAGGGTGGATTTGTATGTTTGCCGATGATACAGAAGTTGGTGAAGTTCTGGATAACGTTGAGGTATTTTGTAGTTTTCAACGGAACTTTCATATGGTTCAGAACTGAGCTGTTGAGTAGCAGATCGAGTTAAACCTGGAAAAGTGAGATGTCATTCACTTTGGAAGATCGAATTTGAATATAAAGTATTGGGTTAAAGGCAGTATTCTTGGCAGTGTGGAGGAACAGAGGGATCTTGGGTCTATGTCCAGAGATCCCTCAATGTTGCCACCCAGGTTGATGCCAACTCGGCAACAGCGAGGAATGCAGATGCTGTCGATTGAGTCAAGATTAGAGTGGTGATGGAAAAGCACGGATGGTCAGGTAGCATCCAAGGAGCAGATGATGAAGGGTTCCCGCCTGAAATTCGACTTTCCTGCTCCTCAGATGCTGCCTGACCTGCTGTGCTTTTCCAACACCAGCCTAATCTTGAACCAGGTTGATGTGGTCTTTAAGAAATTTTATATTGTGTTGGCTTTCACAAGCTGGGGAACTGAGTTTCACAGTAGTGAGGTTATGCTACAGCTCCATAAAGCCCGGATAAATCATTGTTATGAAGTTGAAGGTGTGTGTAGTACCTTTCAGGCGAGAGTGAATGTTGTTCTGCACCGAGAGCTTGCAAGCAAATGTCATATGACTGGTCAGTAGTCTCAGAGTAGACTGGAAAATATAAAGCATGCTGTGAAACAGATACCTTGAGTTTCAGTTGCGGTTTGGACAACAATTCGAATTTCACCAATCAGTTTAAAGTTTGCCCCAGTAAACTAAAGTCAACCGATTTTGAATTTATTGTTTGCCAACATCCAACCAGTGAGATGATCCAATGTTGAGGGGGATAAAAGAGGCAGACAGTTCGAGAGTTAGACTGAGAGTAACTGCCATCTAGAGAGAGACTGCCATGCAAAACTCTCTCTTTCAAAGATACCGTTTTTGTATGAAACATCCCTGCACTAAAATTCAGAAGACAAACCAGGCAGATCTTCAGCTGAAAGAAGGAGGACACTTGAGATGACAGATGTTGTGTGGTTTTGAAATTAAGTTGATGTAATTCTAATACGGGCTTTTCTTATTGGAACATTATGTTGTTATAAAGTTGGAGGCAGGTACCAATCAGTTCAGAAAAAAGAGGACCTCAGAGTTGTGAATAGTTGTTGTTCTATGCTCACCTTTAGTGTTAAGGAATAAATTGATGTTATTTATCCTTAAAGAGTGGAATTTGGGATTTGTCGCTCGTACTTTAACAGCTTACGAGACGTGTTAGGTTTTCTGGCTGTTTGGTTTAATTATGAGAAGAGTTCATTGCCACAGGTGAAACATCATGTTCAGTTCTGGTCGCCTTGTCAAAGAAAAGATATGCAAGCTACAGAGAGGGTGCAGAGGATTTCCTGCCGTGAAACAGAAATACTGACACACACCATACACAGCAAGTGAAATATTCAGAAAGTCACCACGCAAAAAAAGTAAATACTGGCAGATTCTCCATGTCTGTATAAGCACCACTGTGTCACTGTGTGTAGAGTATGCCTGTATTGATGACTGTTTTTTTGTGTGTGCATGTGAATCAGTGTATCAGTATGTGGCTCTCTGTGCCTGTATTAGTATCAGTGTGACGGCATCAGTTTCTGTGTGTGTGTGTGTGTCTGTATATCTGTATTCATTTCTGTGTGTCTTGGCGTGTCTGTATTCATCTCTGTATGTACCTGAGTGTCTCGGTGTTTATCCGTGCGCAGAGCGGATCTGTCAGCATCTGTGGTGTTTAAAGTGAAGCAATGCCCCCTCTGCTGGCCTTGACACCCTACTACATCGACGGCATCCCTGATGAAGTGCTCCGGCCCAAAACGTTGATTTTCCTACTCCTCGGAGGCTGTCTTACCTGCTGTGCTTTTCCAGCACCACATTCTGGACACTGATCTCCAGCATCTGCAGACCTCATGTTCTCACATCAGAGTTTCAGTCTGAGAGGGAAGCAGCTCCCAAAACCATCCAAACCGACAGCACTGTCACCACACACACCCGCACACAGGCATATGGGCTGGTAAAGGGAGGATTGTAATTGTACTGAGGACCCTAAGAGTGGAGAAAGTACATGTAGAGTAATGTCTGTGCTCCTTCTCCTTATTCGTGAAACAGAGTGCATACAATAATGAGTATTTCCACTGAAACTGCATCCAATCAAGGACGACCGAACCATTTGTAAGGTGATATATTGTGTTTATTGCACGTTCTTTAACTTGAAATCTTTTGTAATGCACACTTATAAATTATAAGTGAGAAAGGATTGAAAAGTCCTGAAATAATCCAATGATGGTGGTAATATTTCAGGAAAAACATCGTTAGTTATCAGATGAATCTGATATGTGCTTCAAAAGGCGTTATTTGAAAACCCAAACAGCTATGCAATGTGAGAGATTCACATAAGTTAAAGTCCTTTGAGAGAGAGAAAGAAATCTGACACTTGTGCAGTGGCATGGGAAGGCCAGCAGAGGGTGACATCGTATGACTCTACACCTAACATTGACAGACAGTAGAGATGAGGGAAAGGGGGAGGGTGTTGATCTCAATTTCAGTGGATTTACAATGAAAACCACAAAGGCCATATCCCATAGAGATGACGACAGAGATGCACACAATTATACATACACACATTAAATACACTTGCACACTAACACAGTCACACACCCCACAGGAAAAATAGCTTCTTTAAGATAGAGACAAACACGTTTTTCATTAATAAGGGATTAAATTGATCAGTTCACGAATGCGAAAGAATGCGACTGAGCAACATTTCACCCGTGATCAAACAGCACAGCAGATCCGATTGGCTAATTGGCTTCATTCTGCTCCAGTTTCCTATTTTCTGAAGTGATTCATTTTGGAAAGGTCGAGTTCAAATTCATATTACAGGGTAGCATCCTTGGCCGTGTGGAGGAACAGACGGATCTTAGGGCTCACGTCCACAGGTACCATCAAGTTGCCACGGAGATTGATAGTGGTTTTAAAAGGATTATGGTGAGTTAGTTTTCATTAACAGGGAGATTGAGTTTAAGAGCCATGAGTTTATGTTGTAAATCTATGGAGCCCTGGGTTAGACCACACATGCATTATTGTGTTGCGTTCTGGTCGCCCCATTATGGGAAGAAAATGGAAGCTTTCGAGAGGATGTAGATAGAACTTACCAGGATGTTGCCTGCGCTGGAGGGCATGTCTTATGAAGAATTTCTGACTGAGCTAGGCTTTTCTCAATGGAGTGAAGAAGAATGAGAGCTAACTTAATAGAGCTGTGCAAGATGATGAGGCATAGATAGACTGGACAACCAGATACTTTTTCCCAGGTTCGAAATGGCTATTACGCAGGGAGCATAATTTTAAAGAGATTGGTGAAAGACTTTGGGGAGATGTCAGATCCAGGTTGTTTTCACACAGGTAGTGATAGGTGCGTGGAATGCACTGCCAGCGATGGAAGTAGAAGCAGATACATTAGGGATATTCGAGCAACTCTTGGATAGACAAATAAATGATGATAAAAGGAAGGATATGGAGTTTACTTTAAACTTAGACTCGGATAAAAAGGTTGGCACAACAATGAAGGCTGAAGGGCCGCACTGCGCTGCACTATTCAATGTTCTAATCTCCTACACTCTTGTGAGCTTATGGTATCTGGAATTAATTTCACTTCGATTGAGGCTAAATTTGTTAATTGTTTGGTAGTTAAAAGTGACAGGAATTGTGGACAGGTTCGAGGGGTTGAATGGTCTATATCTGTTTCTAATTGTCCAGTCCTTGTGTCAAAAATGTATTGATTGGCTTGAGGGGGACACATTTTAAGAATAATTGCATTCCCATTTCAGACTGAGACTGGGATGCTCTTTTCTCTTTAGGGTTGTGTGATCTATAGTGTTCCCATATCCAAGGAGCAATGAAGACTGGGTGACTGAAAACATTCAAGGTTGAGTTCCATAGATCATTGAACAACAAAAGAATACATGTTTTTTTGGGGGAACGGACAGGAAAGAGATGTTTAGTTACAATCACATCAACAATGAGCATTCTGAATGCGGTGTGTGTAATGTGCTCAAATGGCTGAATGACTCTATCATCTTCCTTTGTAAATCTTTAGAGGGCAGAAAGGTCTCCTCGCGCCTCATTGCTGACGGGCTGAATGGGATCTTCCTCTCCTTCGGTAGAAGCAACGAGGGCTTGAATGAGAGAACAAGATATGGGTTAGGAGCAGCAGACACGAGGGGCTGAAAGGCAACCTGCTGCTCCTAACCCATGTCTTGTTCTTTCATTAACACCCTCGTTGCTTTTACAGAAGGAGAGGAGGATCCCATTCAGCCCGTCAGCAATGAGGCGCGAAGAGACCTTTCTGCCCTCTAAAGATTTACAAAGGAAGATGATAGTGTCATTCAGCCATTTGAGCACATTACACAGCACAGGAGGAGGGCATCCAACCTTTCTAGGCCGCTTCACAAGAACAGGAACTCTGGATAACTCTCAGGAAATAGACAGGAGGGATTGATGTTTATTTTCATCTTCAACTTGGCGGAGTGCCTTAGAGATCAGTGCAAAATCAATAACTATTTAGAACCTGTCAATGATTTGGATAGAACATAGACCTTAGAACATTGCACAGAACAGGCCCTTGAGCCCACGTTGTTGTGCCGACCACTTTTCTTCATATATGCACCCTCAAATTTCTGTGACCATATGCATGTCCAGGAGTCTCTTAAATGTCCCCAATGACCCTGCCTCCACAACTGCTGCTGGCAACGCATTCCATGCTCTCACAGCTCTCTGTTTAAAGAACCCGCCTCTGACATCCCCTCTATACTTTCCTCCAACCAGCTTCAAACTAACATCCCCCATGTTAGTAATTTTTGCCCTGGGAAATAGTCTCTAGTTATCGACTCTCTATGCCTCTCATTATCTTGTATACCTCAAGTAGGTCCCCTCTTTTCCTCCTTTTCTCCAATAAAAAAGTCTGAGCTCAGTCAACCTCTCCTCAGAAGATAAGCCCTCCAGTCCAGGCAGCATCCTGTAAACCTCCTCTCAACCCGCTCCAAAGCATCCACATCTTTCTTATAATTGGGCGACCAGAACTGGACGCAGTATTCCGAGTGCAGTCTAACCAAAGTTTCATAAAGGTGCAACTAGATTGCACGACTCTTAAACTCAATACCCCTGTTAATGAAAGCCAAAACACCATATGAATTATTAACAACCCTGTCCACTTCGGTGGCCATTTTAAGCGATCTACGTACCTGCACCCCAGATCCCTCTGTTCCTCCCCACTGCCAAGAATCCTATCCTTAATCGTGTACTCAGCTTTCAAATTCGATCTTCCAAAATGCATCACCTCGCATTTATCCAGGTTGAACTCCATCTGCCACCTCTCGGCCCATCTCTGCATCCTGTCAAGGTCCCGCTGCAGCCTACAACAGCCCTCTATACAGTCAACGACACCTCCAACCTTTGTGTCATTTGCAAACGTCCTGACCCATCCTTCAATCCTCTCATCCAAATCATTAATAAAAATTACAAACAGTAGAGGCCCAAGGACTGATCCCTGTGGAACACCACTCACCACAGACTTCCAGGCAGAATATTTTCCTTCTATTACCACTGGCTGTCTTCTGTTGGCCAGCCAATTCTGTATCCAGACAGCTATGTTCCTCTGATTCCCATTCCTCTTGACCTTCTGAATGAGCATATAAAGGGGAACCCTATCAAAAGCCTTGCTGAAGTCCATATACACCACATCCACAGCTCGACCCTCATCAACGTTTCTAGTCACATCCTCAAAGATATCGATAAGGTTTGAGAGGCATGACCTGCCCGTCACAAAGTCGTTTTGATTTCAATTAATCAAGCTATGCTTTTCCAGATAGACATAAATCCTATTACTCAGAATCCTTTCTAACACCTTGCAGACGATAGATGTGAGACTTATTGGTCTGTAATTGCCGGGAATTTCCCTATTTCCTTTCTTGAAGAGAGGAATTACATTTGCCTCTTTCCAGTCCTCAGGTACGACTCCAGTGGAGAGTGAGGATGAAAAGACCTTAGCAAGTGACGAAGAAATTGCATTTCTCATTTCCCAAACCAGCCGAGGACAAATCTGGTACAGGCCTGGCGACCTGTCAATCTTAATGTTTGACGAAATTTTCAGCACATCAGCTTCTTCTATCTGCTCTTCAAAGGTTTCATTCACTACAAAATACGTTTCCTTCGTAAAGACAGAAGCAAAAAACTCATTTAGGGCTTCCCTACATCTATGGGTACTGATTGGACTGGAGCTCAATTAACTCAGCCACCAAGATTGTCATTCAATAAATTGTCAAGTGGAGGTAGAGAGTCTGTTATGGGATAGAGACAGGGGACGTTAATGCGTTAACCTACCACTGAAACAGTATAACCTGGGCTCATGAAGTTTATACTATGACAAAATTGTAAACCACCTGTAAACTACTTAAAAGGAGAGAGACCACAAAACTCAGTGTTACAACGGCATTTGTGCATCCTAGTACATATATCACACAACGATAGTATGCCGATGCAGTAAGTGATTAGGAAAGTATAGGGAATGATTCTACTCCATGCAAAGGCTATCAGGACATTTTACTAAATCTGTACACGAGCTTTCCGCCACATTTTATGTATTGTGTGTAGTCATGATTCCCTAAACTGACAAACAAATATACTCAATTGATTTTGAAGCTCTGTCAGATGTTTCTCTGAACTTGTTTCTGGAAAGAAGGCCTTATTCTGTCACACTGCAAAGAAACAGACCTTTCTGTTCACCTTGTCCATGGCAACCAGATGTTCTCTATTAACCTCGTCCCATTTGCTGGCACTTGTCCCATATCTATCTAAACACTTCCTATTCACGTACCCATCCAAATGCCTTTTAAATGTTGTAATTTTCCCAGCTTCCAACACTTACTTTGGCAGTTCATTCCATACACTCCGAGAAAAGTTTACCACTTTTATCACTTTTAAAGCTTTCCCTTTCACCTTCAATCTGTATGCTCTAGTTTTGAACTTCCCCAACTGCAGAAAATGTCCTTGGTTATTCACCATTTTCATGTCCCTCATGATTTTATAAACATCTACCAGAGCACGTCAGGGTAGAGAATGAGAGATTTTCATATTGAACCATATAAGATCTTGGGGAGAGTGTATCAGGTGCGTGGCTGATGGACATTTCCTCTGGTATGGGAAACGAGAAGTCAGGATTCAAATTTAAGTGAAAAATATATTCATTTTAACACAGATAGTGCAAAGACATGAATTTATTGGACAAAGTTATGAGGACACATACAAACGCATCTTCAAATTACAGCTTATAAATTGCTCCTACATGGAGCAGGGAACTTGGACGGATTCGTACAGTCCGAAGCATGTTCAACGAGACTTTCCATGGTCCAATTAGGTGGTCACATAACATTATTGTATATTTCAGCTAAATGTTGGAGAAAATGCAACCTGCTAGAAAAGTCATGGTTTTTTTTTCCTCTCTTAACTTGTTCCTCTCACAGCAACATATAAGAGGTGAAAACTCATCACTAATCTTTAGCACTCGTGAAGCATTCCAGTTGAGGATTCATTAGAATCTCCACACTGCCTGAAACAAACGGAATTCATCCAAATCCAACTGTTCCAGGAAGGAATTCGATTGCCAGCAGCTTGTGTGAGCAAAATGACCTCAGAGGCAGAATACAATTTAATATTTCCTTTTGTCTTGAATTTAACTTTTGCTATGAAAGTCTATGTCAGGCTGATATTCTGCAGACTTTTATTCTTTTTGTCTTCATGCATGTATATGTGTTTGTCTATGTGCACCTGTGTGTGTGACACTGTGACTGTCTTAGTGTCTGTGTCTGAGTATGTGTATGTTTCTGTGTATACAAATTGCATCTCAGTATAGATTGAAAGATAAATATTAACATACATATTTGTCCACACTGCTTGCCATGTATCTTTCTATCATAGATTGAGTAAGTTTTCTTTGATAAATGACTTTACCAAATTAAAGATATCCACCTGACTTGTGCCTAGCAAAGAACCTGGACTAGTCTGAGAACTATATCATTGGCCATATCACCAACGTAGTTACATTTAAAATGTGGCATGACTAATGGAGGTGTTGGAGTAGAAAATGAAACCGAGACCTCTCCAAACCCAGACTGAACATGGATGAGGATAAATTCACAAAGGTTGTTTGAGTGGGAATGTTCTTCCCCAGAAGTTTGTGGTGCCTGTGTGTTTACATTTATTCAAAGCCATGCTACGTAGGCATTGGATGGTAAAGGACAATGAAATACAGGCAGGAAAGTGAGGCTGAGACTTCAACCTGATCAGCCACAATCTTAGTGCCTGGTGGAGAAGGCTCAAAGTGTCTAATAATCAACCCTTCTCCTCAGTCCCATGTTCCTATGTTCCACCAAACCTCTCAAACCTGATGGGCAGGAACAGTCGGATGCCATTTATTCCAGTAACCCGGTGCACAGAAACAACAGAGACCATTCAGCGGATGAAGACTGTCACACACATTTTGACATGGCGTTGGAAAATATTCGTGGGAAAAGAAACGGTAGGTGACGGTGCGAAACATCTCTCCTCTGTCTTTGCAGAACTGTCTTCATTTCTTGGTCATGTTGCCGATTCAGATTCACTGTAAATGCAGCGCCCATACCTCACCCAGAGATGGAGCACAAAATCATGTGGTCTCCCTGCCAACATCCAATAACAGAACTTCCAGGAAAATAACTTCCCAATAAGAGAATGAGAGAACGTCAGATACGTGAATACATCATTCAGCCCTTCAGGCCTGTCTTTCCCCTCAATATGATCATAGCTGATCTGTAAAAGCCTCAACTCCTCTATTATGCTCAATCCCTGCAGCCCTCAACATTCTGATGCCTCATATATCCATTGTGCCCCCTTCCAAATATCTTAGTGGTCTAACTTCCCTACCTCTCTGGAATACAGAAGTCCCGACAGTCACTACCCTCTGTGAGAAGTAAAACACTCATCACAAACACAATGTGATCTATTCACAGGAATAAAAGATATTTACACGTGGTAAGAGTGACTGGCCCTGATATCAAGATATGATTTAACTGTGGATGGTATAAATGAACCCGAATACAATGGAATGTAATGGGAATGAATTGTAAACTGCCCACTGATTAGGGGCATTCAGAGGACAAGGGAAAATATTTGTGATTGGCCACAGGACATCTTTGCCTGCATCCTCAAGGTAGCTTTCTTCAGCTGTTTCAACGCCTTTCCCATATCTTATGGTCAGACGTGGAGATGTTCTCTGAAGATCACACAATATTAAGAATAATTTGTCACGTGCCCACTGCTGAAGCAGTCCGTGTCCATGTGCAGCAAGACCTGAATAGCGTTCAAACTGTGTTGTTAAAGTGAAGGTAACATTAATGTAACAGTCTTACTAGAAATGCCTTTTTCTAATGTATCACAGTTAAATAATAGGAGCTTATTCAGCACCTCAAGCTGGTTTCAACGGAATATATTCAACCCAGTTAAACTATTGAATACGAACAGGAATAGCCTAGTTAGCCCCTCCTGCCTGTTACACGAGGAGGGAAGGAGAGTAGTCAACACATCTAGATGTTAAAAAGCAACCAGGAGTTGCCAGGTCAGGTCTTTGAGCCTCTTCCGTGAGACCAGGAAGAGGCCATTCAGCCTCTCAAGTCAATTATGTAGAAATAGGAAGATGTTATTCATGCCTCAACATGACAAACAGTGAAGTAGAGACTACATAGATAAACTGTTCGATGCTGTTCCTCCTGTATGCATTGCAAGTCGTACACATGTTACTTTAACTTGGTTTACTGATGGTGAGAATGTAAAGTGGCGGTGTGTGCCAAATCTCAAGGAAAAAGCTTCTGTCTCCGAGAAGACAGACTGATATTTCAATGGAGGTTACAACCTGGTAGAAATGGCTAACTCGTTCAGGAATAAGGTAGTGTGGCTCCTGATAGATGTGTGAACAGTGCAGGTTCTCACACAACTGCATTTGAGACAGTGAGAGTTCATTTAGAGCCTGGAGCTGCCTCTCAACCAACATGGGGGCTCTGTGCATGTATGTGAACTAGTGGGAATCAAATATCATGGAAAAAAATCTAATTTTTCACATGATCACTGTCTCTTTCTTGACAAAATGAGTATTAGTCTCTAATCTTCAAGTTTAAAGGTAAAGTCCTGATCTTTTTTTCAACGCCACGTATTAAACATGCATTGTCCTCACACTTTCCTCATGGTGCCATCGTCCCAGGAATAAGTCTGGTGAAAGTATTTTGCATTATCTCAGTCGCAATGAAATCATTCCTTATAAAGGAGAGAGACTCTGTACTCAGTGGCGGAAATACTGTCCAAGCAACACTCTACAACTGCAGGAAGATGAATTTACTCTAAGACTTGAATCATTTTATAATGAAGGACAATGTACCATTTACTGTCCTGATTACTTGTTAGCTCGTGTGAATTGTGGAAGTGATAACTGCAATTCCCAACCTCTCGTCTTCTTATAAATACAGAATGAAAAGAACTGTATTTGTTGCTCACATTCAAATCATTTCTTTGCCATGTGAACAGCTGTGCTCCATACACTGATACATGGGATACCCTATGCGCATGACCTTTAGTCCAGAATAGAATCTTACTCTCTGTACTCTCCCCATTATCCAATTCTCAATCCATGTAGTATATTCACCCCTTACACAAGGACTCAAACGTTCTTCACTCATCTGTCAAAAGCCTCCTGAAAAGTCAAATACACTTTTCTCATTGGTTCTCATTTGTCGATATCACAATCAACATCCTCCACAAACTCCAAGTGGTTTTTCAAAATCTAAGTTGACTCCGCAAATCATACAATTATTCTCCAAAGATCTAGCTATTATGAATTACTCAAAAATTCTAAAAATTTTCACTCACAACTGACATCGATTTATTCATCAGTTGCTATTCTGTTTACCATCTCACTCCTGTTTTAAATGTTTATGCTTAGCTAATTCCATTTCTGCAGGATCCTTTGCGTAACATAAAAAGCTTTGAAATACATTGCCATTCCTCATAGAGTTAAGGAATTGACAGTACAGATTTAGGCCATTGACCTATTGTGTCTGTACTTGCTCCCAAAAGAGCTACTCGGCAAGCACAACTCCCCAGCCCTAACTCTGTAGCCCTCTAAATTCATAACACATTTCGTCCAGCAACTTACCAACATTCAATACAATGAGCTTTTTCTATCTTTCCCAGTACTTCCTCTTTAATAATTTATAACTTCTCGCATTTCCACATTTTCGCCAGTCACCATATTCCCTAATATTTCAGGAAGATTTTTCTGTTCCGTCCTCAGTAGAGACAGAACCAACATATTCACTCACCGGGCAGAGATGGCCTTTGTCACCTTGTGAGTGCATGAGATGATCGCACTCTGGCAAAATAGATACTTCACCCACTTCTGCCTGGAAAGTTCCAAAATCAAAACAGTTGATGGGCCTTTCGATTCATGTCCTGATGGAGGGTTCACAGCTCTATGACGTCATTATTGTCATTTACTTGCTTCACACTTTGCACATGGAAAAGGTACAACATTGAGAAATATTTGTGGAAATCTCAGAAAGGATAGTGCAGTGTCCTGCTCCTTCCTTTGCAGTCTCTGCAGATCCAGACTCTCTCCAAACTGCAGTGGCTAAACCTTGTCCAAAGTGGGGACACCAGACCCTCAGGGTTCCCTAAATCATTGCAGTAGCTGATAACACAAACACAAGAAAATCATCAGGGAACCTCCAATGACTTGCCAGTGATGGGAACAAGTCAAATCTCTACATATATGTCACACTCACACAGAGTTAACAAATGGCTCTCTCTCCTCGGTTTCGATTCCTGGCTGAAATACCATTGCAGCTCTGCACAGTCCCTGTGACCTGAAATATTATCGGTTCCGTTCTCCATTGAAGTAGTTAACAATGTAACTGCACAATTTTCTGTACCTCAGTCACAATAACAGCAACACTACCATTACCATTGGGGATGAGATGGTCTAGTGCTGCTATCTTCAGACTGTTAATCCAGGGGCCCAGCTAATGACTAGACCTGGACTTGAATCCCGCCACATCAAATGGTCGAATTTGAATTCAATTAAGTATTTGGATTTACAATCTAATGAAAGATTGTCAATTCTCAAATAAAAACAAACACCTGGCCCACTTGTGTCCTTCGTGGAAGGAAATCTGTTATCTTCACGTGGTCAGGCCGACATGTGTCACCAGATCCAAAGCAAGGTGATTGACTCTCAACTGCCCTTTGAAATGACCAAGCCAGCATTCAGTTATATCACTACAAGTTCTCACAGAAATGAAACCAAACAGATCTAAGCACGGGCAGCCTCGAGAGAGTGGACTGTTCTGGTTCAAGAAAGCAGCTCACCAACACCTTCTCATGGGCAACCCGGAAAGGGAAATATATACTGACCCAGCCAGTTACACCCATGTCGCATTAATGAATTAAAGAAGATGACCGCACTCAGGGAAGAGAGACAGAGGGGACAAACCTCGTTTTAAAAGATGACTTGGATAGATATCTACATGGGCATGATACTGAGGAAAATGGGGAAAAAAATCAAAACAACAACGAGATTACTATCACTTTTATTTCCATCCTAGCTGATTATCAACAATTGCTTTTTTTTTATCTTTGTCTCTATCTCTCTATTCCTCCACATATTCAACTCAGTCCACCAAAACAAATTACACTATTTCCCAGCTGTTTTCAGATCTGATGCATGGTGAGTGGACTCAAAACATTAACTCTGTTTTTCTCTCAACAGAAGCTGCCAAACCTGTTCCGTTTCCCAAGCACTTAGTTTCTTTTTGTTTCAGATCTTCAGTAGCTTTCTTTGTTTGATTTAATGTTTCTTTTTGGTATTTCGTGGGATGTCAGCATTATGTGAAGGGAAGCATTTGATGACCATCACTAATTGCCCTTAATTGTGATCTTTCCACAAGGCAGTACAGAGCCAAGCACATTGTTGTGGGTCTGAAGTCACTCTCAATCCACATCAAATAACGATGTTAGATTCTTTTACCATTCCCTTATCAGTGAATCAGATAGATTGTTAGACAAAATGCCCCTCGTTTGATGGTTGCATCCCGTGCATTTGTTTTTACATCGATTCTTGTCATTTGAATTTAAGTTCTGCGATCAGCTGTCGTAGGATTTCAGACAGTATCTTTAGTATTCTAAATTGACACGGCCCTGCCCCTCTTAGTCCAAGAACTCCCCCTCTACGTTCAGGACACCACCCACGCCCTCCAAGTCCTCCATAATTTTCGCTTCCCCAGCCTTATTTTCATCATGGGCATCCAGTCTCTATACACCTCCATCCCCCATCACGAAAGCCTCAAAGCCCTCCGCTTCTTCCTTTCCCGCCGAACCAACCTGTACCCTTCTACTGACACTCTCCTTCGACTGACTGAACTGGCCCTCACTCTTAACAAGTTCTCCTTCCAATCCTCCCACTTCCTCCAAGCCAAAGGAGCAGCCACTGGCACCCTCATGAGCCCTAGGTTTGCCTGCCTCTTCATTGGATATGTGGAACAGTCCATCTTCCGCAGCTACACTGGCACCACCCCCTACCTTTTCCTCCGCTAATTAACCAATACATCAATTCCACCTATTGGAATTTGAACAGTTCATCCACTGGTGGCGGCACGGTGGCACAGTGGTTAGCACTGCTGCCTCACAGCGCCTGTAGACCCGGGTTCAATTCCCAACTCAGGCGACTGACTGTGTGGAGTTTGCACATTCTCCCCGTGTCTGCGTGGGTTTCCTCCGGGTGCTCCGGTTTCCTCCCACAGTCACAAAGATGTGCGGGTCAGGTGAATTGGCCAAGCTAAATTGCCCGTAGTGTTGAGGTAAGGGGTAAATGTAGGGGTATGGGTGGGTTGCGCTTCGGCGGGTCGGTGTGGACTAGTTGGGCCGAGGGGCCTGTTTCCACACTGTAAGTCTAATCTAATTTACTAACACCTTCCACTCCATCCTCACGTTTACCTGGATTGTCTCAGACTCCTCCCTGGACATCTCCATCTCTATCTCGGACGACTGACTCAATACAGACGTATACTATAAACTGGCTGACTCCCACAGCTACCAAGTTTACACCTCTTCCCACCCTGCCCCCTGTAAAAACGCCATCTCATATTCCTAATGTCTTTGCCTTCACAGCATCTGCTCCCAGGAGGGCAAATTCCAATACCGAACAATCCAGATGGCCTCCTTCTTCAAAGACCGCAATTTCTCGTCAGACATCATTGACGATGCTCTCAACGCATCTCCTCCACTTCCCGCTCCTCCGCCCTTGAACCACGCCCCTCCAATCGCCACCAGGACAGAACACAAGTAGTCCTCACCGACCACACCACCAACCTCCAGATACATCGGAACATCCTTTGTCATTTACGCTACCTCCAAACGGACCCCACCACCAAGGATATATTTACTTCCCCACCCCTATCACTGTTCCCGAAAGACCACTCCCTCCGCTACTCCCTTGTCAGATCCACCACCCCAACCTCCACTCCCGGCATCTTCCCCTGCAACCGCTAAAAAATGCAGAACCTGCGCCCATACCTCCAGCCTCACTTCCCTCCAAGACCCCAAGGGATTCTTCAATATCGTTCAGAAATTCACCTGCACCTCCACACACATCATTTACTACATCCACTGCACCCGATGTGGCCTCCTATACATTGGGGAGACAGTCGGCCTCCTTGCAAAACGTTTCAGAGAACACCTCTGGGACACCCGTACCAACCAACCCAACCACCACGTGGCTGAACACTTTAACACCCCCTCCGACTCCGCCAAGGACATGCAGGTCCTTGGCCTCCTCCATTGCCAAACCGTGGCAACACGACGCCTGGAGGAAGAGCGATTCATCTTCCGCCTAGGAACCTTCCAGCCACAGGGAATAATTTGTGGATTTCTCCAGCTTCCTCATTTCCCCTCCCCCACCTTTTCTCAGTCCCAGCCCTCAGACTCAGCACAGCCTTCTTAACCTACAAACTTCTGCCCGACCTCTCCGCCCCCACCCCCTCTCCGGCCTATCACCCTCACCTTAACCCCCTTCAACCTATCGCATTCCCAATGCCCGTCCTCCAAGTCCCTCCTTACTACCTTTTATTTTAACCTGCTTGGCACACCCTCCTCATTCCTTTAGAAGGGCTTATGCCCGAAATGTCGATTCTCCTTCTCCTTTGATGCTGCCTATTCTGCTGCGTTTTCCCAGCAACACATTTTTAAGATCTGACCCCAGCATCTGCAGTCCTCACTTTCTCCTATTCTAACATGTGCCTCTGAATTACCCATCCAGCGACATTACGACTCTGATACGGTTTCCTTATCATGAACTTAATTCACAGACATTCCAAGTTTGTGATCGATTTATTCGTAACTGGAGCAGTGGCCAGAAGACAACTGTAACTATAAAGTATGACCTTTAGCAAAGAATAGGCAATGGTTTATTCAACAATAGCACTGACGCAGTGATGGAGACTCAGGCTATTATTAAGCTGGTAGTCGGCAGGTTTGGAGGTGGAGACAGTCCAAGACATACATCAGTTAAACGGAAAAAGTGTCCTCACAGTTTTGTTTCAGATGTTTGTGACGGACGGGTCTGAAATTTGTAGATAATGAATGGAATTTATAACCGAACTAAATACAACAGTTTCTGTCTTTACAGGATATAGATAACAAAAGAAGCAATGAAGTTCAACATGGTTTATGTAATTAATAAATAGATAGAGATTGAAAAACTTACCAGGAACACCAACAATAGCGAGTGTGGGGTAATAACCTGCTTGAATAATCATCAGTGCACCGAATATTTGCAATGCTAATGTTGACCCAGATGAGGAAAACCAGAAAAGACCATCGGTTAAACTCCTGGATATTGTTGTAACATTCCAGTCTAATGTTCTCAGGTTGTCATCCATTATTGGATGTTGTTCTCAGTTGTTCTCAGATTCTGATATCTCCTCTCCCTGTCTCTGTAGCTGCTGACTCCGTTAGTGTTGGAGATGATGTATCTGCTGCTACCATGGGATAAAGCACTGAAAGAAGTCCCTTACTAATAGGAGAGAGAAAGCCTCTATTGACACACTTAGAGTTCACGGAGACTGACGTCAATCACAGTTACTGAACAAACAGTTCCATTTAACCCCTTCCACTATAGAATGTTCAGTTCATATGAACAACTGGACTGGATTGGTGGTCGACATCACTAGGTATTGGTCTCATCTCCAATCACTAGTGAAGTCATTGCCGAGTTGGGGGTTGCGGGTGGGTGGGGGGTTGGGGACTGACGGATGTTTTCTTTTCGCAGGTTAGATGATTCTGCTGTGTTGTTCGTGTACAATGTTGTAATGGCTTGCAGCCCAAAAACCACACAATCAAGTTGTTGTTATTGTGCTGTTCTTTCCTCCACTAGAACAACTGCCAACCAAAAGATTGTTCCTGGGCAGAGTTGCACTGGTCTTACAGAGGAAACTTGGATAGTTCTGGACATGACTCTGACTGCTGTCTGAAGACAATGCTGTAATGTCAACACACAGGTTGCGCTTCAGGCTTTTTTTTAAATTAGCAAGCATCTTATTGCTATTTTATTCGCTTTAAAACAGTGAGATTTATTTTTTTTTCACTTGAGTCCAAAGATAGAAACAAAGGTAGAAACTGAGATAGAATGCTGATTGTTGATGTGGCTCTGTGGTTCAGGGATTAGCGCTACACTTTCACAGTGCTCGGGGTCTGTTTCGATTGCAATCTCAGGCGATTCTCTGTGTGGAGTTTGCATATTCTCTCCAGGTCTGTGTTTATTTCATCCCACAGTTCAAAAATGTGCAGATTAGGTGAATTGGCCAAGCTAATCTTCTCATTGTGTTCACCAATGTGTAGGTTAGACACATTAGTGAGGCGTCAATGTCGGGGTTAGAAGAATGGGTCTGTGTAGGTTACTTTTCCAAGGACCTGCTCCACACTGCATGCATTCTAGAATTGTGGACAGGACAATATCAAACGGAAAGAATAGTATGCTACATAATTATTTAATCAGTGGATGTACAGTTCGACAAGGTTGTGCACATATAGAACATAGTACATTACAGCTGCAACATGACTCAATGGTTCCGAAACTTAATCCCTCTACTAATAAAAGCAAAAACATCATATGACTTCTGAACATTCCTATCAAACTGGGCAGCAACTTTCAGGGATCTATATACGTGGACACTGAGAATATCTACTCATCTGCACTATCAAGAGTCTCACCAAAAGCCTAATAGTCTGCATTTCTGTTGCTCCAAAGTGATTCATCTGACATTGTTCCGCATTGCATTCCATCTGCCACCTCACAGCCCAGCCACCAAATTATCTGTGTCTTGCTGTAACCCACAATATCGTTTGGCACTATCCACAACTCGAGCGACCTTAGTGCCATCTGCAAATTTACGAAGCCATCCTTCTACGCTATCGTCCAGATCGTTTATAAAAATGACAAACAGCAGTGGACCCAAAACAGATCCTTGCGGTACACCACTTGCAACTGAACTCCAGGATGAACATTTCCCATCAGCTACCACCCTTTGTCTTATTTCACCTAGCCAATTCCTGATCCAAACCGGTAAATTACCCTCAATTCCATGCCTCCATATTGTTTTGCAGTAGCCAATAGTGGGGAACATTACCAAACGCTTTACTGAATGTCATATACACTACATCAACCATTTTACCCGCATCCACCTGTTTGGTCAGCTTCTCAAAAAAATCAATAAGGTTTGTGAGGCACTACCTACCCTTCACCAAACCGTGTTGACTATAACTAATCAAATTATTCCTTTCTAAATGAGTATAAACCCTATCTCTTTAACAATTTCAACACTTTACCCACAACAAAAGTAACGTTCACTAGTCTATAAATAGACTCTACTCCGCTTCTTGAACAAGGTAGCAACATTTACATCCTTCAGCCTTCTGCACTATTCCTGTAGACAATAACATAAAGATCAATGCTCAAGGCTCTGCAATCACCTCCCTGTCTTCCCAGAGAATGCCATCCGGCGCAGGGACGTTATCTATTTTTACACTTTTCTGAATGCCTGAAACCTCTTCCTTGTGAACATTTACCCTACATAATCTACTGACTTCTATCTCAGGATTCTCCTCGACAACATTGACTATTTTACCGTGTGAATACTGATGAAAAAATTCACTGAGCTCTTTCCCTATGTCCTCTGAATCCAAGCACAGCTTCCCACTACTATACATGATAGGCCCTAATCTTACTCTAGTCATCTTTTTATTCCTGATATAATTATCGTAAGCCTTCGGGTTTTCCTTGACCCAATCTACCAAAAACTTTTCATGTCCCCTCCTGGCTCTTTGATGCATAGAATATTCAGAATTAAAAACCACGACATGAATTACACAATGGGCAGGGCAATGGGAGGAATACGGAACAACTGGTACAGAGATGTTGGCCCCAAGAACCACCGCCTTTGTTACAATAATGATATACAATTTTAAAGTGTTAAAATAAAACATTTGGCCCATCGAGCTGACACTGATCCACTGAAGAACATTGGACGCAGATCCACCTCCTACACGGTTCCTCTATCTCCCATAGTTAAAGCAAGTTGTTGAAGACAAACACTTTTTCATGGTCAATTGGGAGGAATCAGAAACACCTGCAGACATGGGAAGAATAAGAAAGCTCATACGGTGGCCCAAGTTTGGAATTGAGCGCAGCTTCCCAGGTTCTTTGAGACAGCCGTGCTAACCTCTGAGCCACCGTGCCACCCATCCAAACATGTCACTGTGCTAGCGTATATGAAGGAACTTGGAAATCTCAAATGCAAGTGGAAAATGTTGTTGAAACAGAGCTGATGAGTCAGTATCTTGAGGGTGAAAGAGAGTTAACATATTGAGATGAACATGACTGTTCTGAAAAAGTCATATTGATCTCAGAACGTTAATTATCCTTCTGCTCAGATGCTGCTCGACTTGCTGAAGTTTTCTAGTCCTTCCAACTTCCTTTCTCTTTCGGAGTGCGGATATTTTTCTGATATGAACGTGAACAGTGAAGCTGCCATTTCAGTTAACTCTCATGTATTTGCATATTGTCATTGAATGAAAAATTAAAAGCTTTTTATTTGACAGAGCCCTAAATATTAATAACACTTTCCGTGTCATAAATCACCTTGAGGATGTTGAATTCAGTTGCCACGAATCACATGATCAATCCTCTATAAGTAACCAATTGAATTAATGATCCCAATCATTACCCCAATATCATATCATGCTCCTGGTGTCACAAGGGTCATACTCATTCAGCAAGGTCTTACATTTCTGAAACTTTAGATGAAACTGTGGAAGCATAAGATACGTTGGTACAGGACATAGTTATCCACGGGTTTTGGAAGTAATTAGCATGGGCAGATTTTACGTGTCAATCACAATCACTCTGGAAAAGGCGACATAGAGCAGCCTATTTGAATTTCTACTGTCCAAGTGATACACATACACACAGAACTGCTTGTAGGCACATTCCAAGATGTTTTAACAACTGGTAATGAAGGAACAGCAAATTAGTTCCAAGTCAGGATGGCATGTAACTTGGAAGATAACTTGTAGAGATTGTTTTTCCATTGTTCCCATTACCAGTGCAGAATGTTCTCAAATTCCCATTAATCACAGTTTTGCTCAGGGTCCTTGATTCCACGCTCAGTCAAATCCTGCTTCGATTTAAACGGAAGTATATCTGATCGCACTTCAAATCATATTGGAAGATCATTTGAAAGAACAAGGACCAAAAGACGAAAATACTATTTGTCTGAACAATGTCCTCACAATATACAAAGGAAAATTGATACATAGACTTCCAATTCTATCCCAAGATGTTTGTCCTGTTGGTGATGAGGCTGCTGGTTGTGTTGTCGTAGAGGGACAGGAAGAAATTCCACTCTTGTACCAATAGTTAACAAAGCCATTCAGTTCACGGCGCATCAGACAGTGGCAAACATGCTGTTTTCTGTTGCTGTCGGATAGTGATCGTTTCAAACGCACCATTCACTGATGACATGTATTAGCACAGAAGTCAGCAATTTCCAGGATTTAGAGTGAGAGCAAAAAGCGAAAGGGAAAGTGGGAGTGATAGGGAAGTGGTGTGATACACAGTGCGAGAAGTGTGAATGGAGATAGTCAGTGGTTGGGTATATCACAGCAGAAGGGGCGATGCAAGTGAAGTCACATACTTCTTTTTTTAACAGGAGTCTTGTTCATATTGTACATCCACTCTACATTTCTGTATCTCCATCAAGTGCAGACATTTTCTTTTCTCTCTAATTCATTATCTCAACATTATGTCATTTTATGTTACTCAACAATATCCAGAACGGTGTGTGTATTTTCTATGAATTGGAATGTGATTTGATCTTCTACTGCATGCTTATAATGCAGAATTTAATTGAATCTTTATCCTCATCATCTTCGTTCTTTCAAACAATATTCATGAATGAGCCTCCGTCCATCCTGCAGATAAGAAAAGATTACTGTGCTCTGACGCGATTGCAGCGAATATTATAATGAATGAGCTGCAGGCCCACATAAATGGAACACCTGAAGTGCACAGTGCCCAAAGCGAGTCCCAGATTAATGATGTACAAGTCTTATGAAGAATACATGCAGAGGGCTGGAGTTTAAAAGCAGAATTCAGTTCCATGTCCAAAATACTACTTGTGGCTCCCTGATAAAAGCCCTCTCCTGCATCATGCTGCAGATTCACCAAAAGAGGGAAAACTGTAGACTGGAATTTTCAGTTCTTCCTCTGCAACAACGACTGTAGAACACGTAGAAAATCAAGTTTCGTTTCTTATATTGATACACGTTGATGATAAGAATTTGGGAGATGGGGGTGGGGGTTAGAGCATGATATACAATGTTGTGGATGACACAATTATTATCTGGTGGATCACAATGAGGATGAAAGTGCTAGGTTACAGGAGGCTTCAGCCGGATTGTTCAGAAGGCCAGATCAATGACCAAAAAACTTAACACGGCAATATGTGAGATGCTGCACTTTGAAAGAATAACAACACGAGAGTACTCAAATAATGAAGATAGGCTAGGTTTGTTTTTGCTTTACTTTGGAGCAGAGAAGGTTATGGTGTGAACCTGACAGAGGTGTATAACAGCCTGCGAGGTATAGACAGAGTGAAAAGACAGCAGCTGTTCCCCTTAGTGAAACGGTTAAATGCAAGGGGATACACGTTTAAAGTGAAAGACAAGAGATTGAGAGAGGATTTGTGAAATATGTATTGAGCCCAGACTGTGATATGCTTCTGGAATGCATTGGCTGTGAGGGTTGTTGAGGAGGGAAACAGTACAACCTTGGCAAAACACTTGTGTAAGCACTTGATGGTTCCAGATTTGTTAGGCATCTTCTATATTATACGATTCCATGATATATTGTGAAGCACCACCCAAAGGTAAATGTTGTTTTTTTTTCAACGAACTGTGCTCAGTAAGTGGGGAGATTACAAATCAGCATCATCCCATGGAGCATCAGCTGTTATTAAACCGAGGACAGCCCATCCATGTCTGAAAATATCCAAGCTAATTCAAATGCTCAGTGTAAGTTTCTTTCAATAAGCCCACCAACAATATTCCAGCTGTTTGACAACATTGTTTTAAGGATACCAATAAAACACAAACAAACTTTCCTTCATTGTTATATAGACTTCTCGTTGCAAAGTTGTTATTTCTCTGCAGAATAATACATTCCTTGCCACATATTCGCTGTGACAAAGAGTCAGGTTTCCTGCGTTTTTCTGCCAGCTGTTCAACACAGTACAGCGGCTTGTTTAACACTACGTCCACCACCAGTAATACTTACCCCCAGTTAAACTGGCACATGAGATGCACAGCTGGTACTCCTCCCCAAAAGCCACTTGAATGGGCCAACACCAACTGGACTGGAACTTCTGAACGGCAATCAATATTGCACTAGCTCCATTAAAATCCCAAATGAGTTTCTGAAAAATCCAATTTCCTAATAGTAATTGAACAATGTAACAATGTTTATTGATCTGATGAGCTTGTTACGGACTTTGGAGTAGTGTGACACATTTGCAGAAACCGTTTCATGAATACATTGAATTAAAAGGCCAACTGACAGCCAGACCACGAATAACATAAGTTAATGCAGCATTTAATCAGCAGGTAAATGAGCACGAAATGCCAGAGCAGAGTGGGCCATGCGCCTTGAGGTAACTTTCATTAATGTAGTTTGGTGTCTTCTGATTGGTATAGACATGTTGCAATGAATGGCCTGTTTGTGTGGCATAAGACTCTATCACTTTAATTGTTGAAAACAGAAAATAGACCCAGCATTTCCATAGCTTGTGAGCATCAATTGGTGAAGTATATAGTCTCCAAGTACACGTTGCATCCTGACTTGAATCGAAACAATTGTCCCTTCACTGTCTCTTGTTCAGAATCCTGTAACTCTCTCTGAAACAAAAATATCGTGTTCCTGCACCACGAGGACCACTGGGGTTCACTAACACATTATGACTGTAAAGTAGACATAGGGAACAGATCGCTGGCTTTGCTAACGAAACTCACCTCACAACAACAACTGAAAGGAAGCTGCACTATTAAGACATCTATTCGACATTATCTAATTTCTAAAGCAGTTTCAAAGGAGTTTTTCACTGTTTAAAAAACACATTTGGAAAGTTGTGTCAATCAATCTGAAAGGAAAAGTCTTCATGTCCATGAGAATGGTCTCCTAATTTTTCGGTAGCTGAAGGCAACAAAAAAATAGAAACTAGCATCAGGCGTAAGTGTTCCTTCTTTGCCCTTACAACGTTACGGTGTCATTCTTAGTCAAGAATCTCCCTGCCTCTGCCTTAGGAACATCTAATGTCCTCCCCTTCATCACTCTCTGGGAAGAGAGTTGCACAAATACACAACACTTTGAGAAAGCTGAAACAACCCACGTCTTATGAAATGAGATATTCTTTACTTTTACTTTCCATCCACTAATTGTAATCTCTCATACAAACTGAAAAATTCAGAATTCAACTTAAAAAGACTACTCGGAATATTCTTAGGTTGAACAAGATCACATATTGTCCAGCTGAATACCAGGAGATCCAGGACCCGTCTGGTCAATATTTCCTCCTGAAGTAAAATTCTTCACAGGAGTCAGTTGAGTGAATCTTCTCTGGACTGCTTTGCATGTCATTATGGCCATAGTTCTTTCGATGTGGTCTCACCAGTACCCTGTAAAACTAGAAAATTCTTCCTATCTCTGAATAAATTCTGTGTCAAAAAAGTTTTACCATTTGTCTGGCCTCTTTAAAACCTTGATCCTCACTACCTTTTTTGTGTGATCCAAGTGCCAGATTCCTCTGTGCCTCAATCCAATCTCTCCAGTTGAATAATTCGTACGTTTCAATTAAACTTCCAACATATTTGAACACAGATATATTTTCCATTTTATTCTCCATACACCAATATTTGTTGTTCATGTGACCAACGTATAAGTCCTTATTAACTTGTGTCTTCTTCATATACAAATAAAAACAAATAAATTAAAAATGTTACATTGTCAATTCCATTGGAATGTGGCGACAGCCTATGTCTTTGACCATATACTCTGTCTGTATAATAGAAGAATACAATCATTTGAAATTGTCTGTGTCCTCTCAAGCAGGTTCACATGCTTATATTATTCCATAATACAAACAGAATATTTCGTCAAAGGCATAGGTTGTCACCACAAGTCAGTGGAATCGACAATGTCATATTTTTAGTCCATGTCCAAGCTATAAATTAGAGCCAATGCCAAAGTATTTTGCAGTACCATCACTCAGTTCCCATCACTGAAATATGGACTGATGGTGTAGAATCTGTGTGGGTGTAGTTGAGAAACAACAAAGGTTAAAAAGACAGAAAACAGCGAGTGAGGATAAAAACGATCATGTAGGTATTGTAGCCAGTAACATGTGATATTCCACAAGGTTGAATGTTGTGACAACGACTTTTTACTTTGTAAATTAATGATCTAGATAAATGTTATAAGGGCATTCTTGTCAACTTTTCAGATGATATAAAGATAGGTGGAGAGACAGCAAGCATTGCGGAAGTGGAGAGTCTGCAGAAGGGATAATACACGTTAGGAGAGTGGGCAAAGAAGTGGCAGATGGAGTATTAAGTGGGTAAGTGTGAGGTCATGCACTTTGGTAAGAAGAATACCGGCATGGACTATTTTCTAAATGCAGGAAAATTCTTCAGTCTGAAGTGCAAAGAGAATTATTAGGAAACTTTAATATCACGACACAGTGTGTTTTAAAATCTTATATTCACCAAAAGAACTGTGAGTCGACTCATAAACATCAACATCTGTTTATTGAACACAATTAATATTAGAACAATAAATTGTACTATAACGTAACGAAACACACTACAAACTACTTAATGCTTTAACTTAACTTCGTATGATCCTATACCATCCCAACAGAATATTGCCGGGCTCCACGTGCTGAATTCTCCTTCTTACGATGGACTTGGAGGTATCTTCTGCTTTGGTGTTCATTCTCAATTTACTGCGCTAAGTGGGATTTTGTGGTGATTCTCGTTCTTCAGACTCTTCACCTCATTTTGGGAGGATATGGAGGATCTGTCAACAGAATGACCATGTTCTTTAAATTTGATCAATCGGACCTAACCAAGGGTTGGCTCATTGATGGCCCAAGGGAGGCATTCCATTATCCCATTCAAATTCAACTCCAGGTTTGTATTGCAGGGTCTGTTGCTGTCAGGTTTGTTTACAAACCGTCTGTGGGTAGCTTCAGCCTCTCTGGATTCTGAAGCAAGTGGGTTAGCACAGACAGTTCACTCAAGGCTGGGATTCATTTCTCAGCATGTTTCAATCTTTGTTCACTTTTGTAACTCCATGGAAATTTGTTATTATCCATCATACGTTCATTTTTCAGGTGGCACGATTGGTCACAAAGGCAAATACAATGATGACATTTATTGTCAGAGGACTTGAATATAAAAGCATGGATGTACTTCTGAAACTCTAAAAGGCTCTAATCAAACCACAATTGGATTATTGCATGATGTTTTGGGCCACATATCTCTGGAAGGATATACTGCCCCTTGAGCGTGTTCAGAGGCAGTTCACAGGAACGGCCTCAGGACTGTAAAGCCGAACATATGAGGTGTCTGGGAGAAAACTCGCTGATGTTGAGAAGGATGAGGGAATCAAATTGAATCATTCAAAATACTAAATGGCTGTCCAGAGTAGATGTCACAAAGACGTTTCCATTGTTAGCAGGGAAAAGATCCAAAGGCATAGTCTCATAGTGAAGGGAATACCTTTTATATCGGAGAAAAGTATAAATGTCTTCAGCCAGAGAGTGAATGTATCTATGATAAGCATGGAAGTTTCCTTCCTTAAAGGACATTAGTGAACCAGATGAGTTTTCCCTTACAATCGATTCACGATCATCATCAGTCTCTTAATTCCACATTTGAATTCAAGCTCCACCATTACCATGGCAGAACTCAAATCCAGGGCATCAGAACATTAGCTGGGTGTCTCGCCTTATAGTTAAGCGATAACACCACCAAGCCACTGCTTTGCCCAGTCCTCCAGAGTGTGACTAACTTGTGTCATATGATTTGCGTGAGACGTTTCCCTCAAGCTATTATTGATTTCCGTGTCAAGTCATGGATGATTTTTTAATCTCCATTACGCAATTCCTATTCCACTCACCAATATACTTTAATTGAGAGGTTACTTAGTATCTCGTTGTGTCTTTACCTTTTTTAATCCGTCGTGTCCTTGATAGTTTTTTTTATTTCTGCCTGGCCATTCCACCCAAGCCAACTCCTTCCCTAGCCCAATATCATAATCATTGCTCAACAGTAAAACCGTCATATGTGACTCTTGTCCTTATACATTCAATCTGAGTGTGAAACTGAAGCGTGTTGCTGTCACTACGTCCAAGAGGATCCTTAACTGCAAGATCATTTATCCATCCTTCCATGTCACATAGTATCAAATCTGAAGTAAACCGTTCTCTGGTTGAATCCATGACATGTTGCTCTCAAAAACAATCCTTCATACAGTCTACAAATTGTTTTCGAGGCTACCTTTGCCAAGTTGATTATTTTGAGTCAATATGCACGTTCATCCCACTATTGTCCCGTTGTCACCAGCCGTCATTATTTCTGAACTCAGAAATGCATCGGGTGAACAGTGGCTGGACTTTACTCTTTCCAAGAGATTTCATGTCTTGCTTTTTGTTTATTCCTGGACTGAATTACGTGTCGTTCCCTCGTGCCAATCTCATTTCCCAGTGCAGCCTTAATATCAAATTTAACCATTACATCAATTCCACCTCTTGCTCCTCCTTGTCTAACCTTATGGAATAGTGGGTGCCCATGGACATGTCACTGCCCAGTCCTGATCTCCCTGTAACCATGTTTCAGCAATCTGCACCAGGTTATATACATTTGTCTCTGTACCTATTGTCAGCTCATCAATATTTTTTCCAAATACTTATTGCTTTTCGGTACAAAGTTTTTTTAAAAAGTTTTATTGGTTTGTCTTTCCCTTCTCATACTTTTTGTACACTTGATCTCATACCCTTCACTCCCTCACATCCCCCACACTGTCCAACCTTATTTGTTTAATCCTGATAATTATGCGCCTCATATCTATCATTCATTCCAATCTTCAATTCACATGTTGAATTGACATGACGCACAACTTCATCATGGTCATGAGACTGGCCATGACTGCTGTCCTATTCACTTCTAATTTCTGCTCAGTTTCTGATCTACTGCTTTGGTTCCCAGCCTCCTGGTTTATTAGTTTAAATCCACCTAATTTCCGCCAGCAAACGTCCCCACAGGGATGTTGGTGCTCCTTCAGTTAAGATGCAACCTGTCCATTTTTGACAGCTCTCACTTGCGCTGGAAGAGAACCAAATGATCCAAAAGCTGAAACTCTCACCACGTACTAGATCTTTAACGACATGTTAAACTATACTACCTTCCTAATCATTACCTCTTTTCCACGTGGCACTGGGAGTAATTCAGACGTTCCAGTGGATTGTTCTATCTCTCTCTCTCTCTCTCTCTCTCTCTCTCTCTCTCTCTCACACACACACACACACACACACACATGATTTGCCCGTCACAAAGCCATGCTGACTATTTCTAATCAAGCTATGATTTTCCAAGTAATCATAAAGTCTGTCTGTCAGAATCCTCTCCATTATTTTGCCCAATTCTGATGTAAGACTGACTGGACTGTAACTCTCAGTATTAAACCAATTCCCTTTCATGAACAAGGGTGTAACATTTGCCACCCTCAATCAAATGGTCCTACTCCAATGGAGAGTGAAGACGCAATGACCATCGCCAAATATGCAGAAGTCTCTCTCTCCTCCTGTAGTAACCTAGGGTGTTTCCCCTCTGGCCCAGGGGATTTATCTATTCTTATACTTGTACTTCAATTAGTCCGTACTTCACCTGAAATTGTCTACTCCCTGTCCAACCAACTGATTGACTGCTTTCCATTTCAATGCTATATATCGTGCTGCCACTCTTTGTATGTATGGTTCCCAATATCCTGTGAACGAGAAATGAAAAATATGGGAAGGCATGAATGCGCTCCTGATGAAGGGGTGATGCGCAAATCTTTGACTCTCTTGGTCCTCAGATGTTGCCTGACTAGCTGTTCGTTTTCAGTGCCAAACGTTTCAACTCTGATCTCCAGCATCTGCCGTCCTGCTTGTCCCTATTACTGACGACTGTCCCCTCTGAAGTCTGAACAGAGATTTAATCAGCAGAAACTCATTGTATCTGGAGCAGACGGCTCAGTTCTGGAAAGTTGCATTACATTCATACATCTATTAAAAACGAAATTGCATTTCAACAAATACTAATTCTGTCCCAGAGTTACAGTTTTGGTTCATGAACTGGGCAACAATAAATAACTGAAGAACTCCGAGGTACAGAGTATTCCAGGTGTTATATTCCAGGGTGGATGTGCTTTATCTCAATGCTGGGAATGTTATCGGACAGATAGATGTGATAATGGAACAAGGTGACATGTGGAAATGTGACATTGTTGCCATTAGAGATGCCTTTGAGGGAGGTCAGGGCTGACAACTCAATATGCCGTGGTACAAGAATCATAGGCAGGACATTGAGGTGTAAAATAAGAGGTAGTGTTGCAAGATTCATTAAGGATTCAGTTTCTACAGTAAGGAGCGGTGATATCTTGGAAAGATCTTTTCGTGAGGCTTAGTGGTTAGAGCTCAGGATCAAAACCATGGCAGAGGCACTGCGGGGGATATATTATAGACCCCCAGATAAAAGAAAGTACAGGAGCAGATATAAAGCCAATTTACTGAGGTGTGTGAAAGCAATAATAGGTTTATTATACACAGGCATTTGATTTCCAAGCATTAATTCGGGCAGCAATAATATTTTAAGAGGGGGCAGATGCCTTGAAGTTTATTCCAGAAACCCCTTGTATCATCATGGAACAGATACAACAATGGGTGCGGTAGTGATGTGCCTCACTGTGGGGAATGAAGCCAGTCAGGATATTGGAGGCAGGATTGGGAGAGAAGTATATGGCCAGTGACTATGACTTCATACATTTTATGTATGGTAAGGAAAAGATTTTAAAAATGCACTATCTGGTCAATAAAAGGTTTTTGGATAGGAAAGACCGATTTTATGAAAAGATATGACGGAATCTGACCAGAGTACAGTGGTGTTTGGGTGAAAATGGAGTAGAACAGCGTGTGGCGGGGGGTTGGGGAAGCAGATGATCAAAATGGAATTAATGAGAGTGTCCGCCCAACGTGTTACACCAAAGGTGAAAATTTGGAAAACAAGCCCAGTGAACCTTCGATGTCAACAAAAAAAAAGAACAGAATTAAAAACGAAAGAGAAGCTTAAAGCAGGTACAAAGTGAGCAGGTCAATGGATGCACTAAATGAATATAGAAAGAGTCGGGGTAATCTTAAAACTTCAGTAGCAGAACAGAAGGGGAATCGTCATAAAACATTAGTGGGTAAAATTAACAAGAATCCAAAGACATTATATCAGTTTATTAAGTGGAAAAGTGCAACAGCAGAAAGAAGGGGGAGTATTAGAGACAAAGTGGTCAGCCTGTGCACGGCAGCCTGTGCACGGCAGCCTGTGCTCGGAGCCACAGGATATGTTAATCACCAGCTTCATATCGACCTTCAGTTGGGAGAAGCAGTTCCTGGATTCAGGGAGAGTAACAGTGTGCCCATTGAACGATTTGATACAGAAGCCAAGGAAGAATTGGAAGTTTATGCTGGGTAAAGAGTGGGCAAATCCCTAGATCTGGGTGAGCTGTAAATTAGGCTGATGTGGAACATGAGGGAGAAGAACACAGGATCTGACATTTTTTATTTTTCTCTTGTCTCTGGCCACAGCGAAGGTGTGATGGGACGCGATAACACCTAACGTTGGCACAACTCTCACACAGAGTGCTAGAAATAAGGCATGGGATTAAAGAACACTAAGTCTCCCAACAGTGATAGGGAAACAATTGGAGAAAATTCTGAGGGCTGCTGAGGTTAGATCATTAAACACCTTGAAGGCTGAGGCAGACTGATTATTAAACAAGGGTTTGTTATATGGAAAATGCAGTCAAATAGAATGGGGGATTATCAGAATAAATATAACAGAATTGATAAGAAAAGACTCAGTGGGCAGATAGGAAGAATGTTGCTCCAATGTCTAATGCCATTCTTTTTCAAACAGCCCTGTGTTCACTGGAACATAACTTCTCTCCCTTTGGAGTGAGACACAGTTTGGAATGCAATCGACGGATTCAAGGATTTCAGTAGTAATAGACAGAAAGGACCAGGAGACTGCGACGACACGGATTGACTGTTGGGGTGAATATTTGCCTTAGCACAGTCACGACCAGCTAGAGAAAGATTCAGCAAGACACCCTCCAAGTGCAAGTAATAACGTGCTCTGGAGAGCAGGTTGTCATGGGCTTGGTGTCAAGGAATGTCTAAGGCAGTGTAGTGTCTCCCTTCTTCCCTAAACAAAAGTAAATGTGGAGGAGTAGAGAAAATGCAGTTGGTAGCAGAGTAAGTAGTAAGTCATTGGTTTGAGAGGCTTCAGGCAGCAGCAGCTCTGAAAAAAAGTACAAGCAAGATCAAATAAAGTCCTTTTAATTTATTATTACAGCAGTCAAGATGGCGGTTAGGCCAGTTGCGCGTTCATCCTGTGGGATGTGGGAGGTCAGAGAGATTTCCACCGTCCCTTTTGACTACATGTGTGGAAAGTGCACACAGCTGCAGTTCCTGGGAAACCATGTTTGGGAGCTGGAGCTGGATGCACTCAGGATTATCAGAGATGTTGCGAACTTCACATATAACTGCTTTAGTGTGCTGGTCACGCCCAAGACCCACCCTAACCATGTTTCTATTCTGACTATAATGGCACAGTCCCACATAAACATCCATGCCCTGAGTTCAGCAGACTTACCTGTCTGCCCTGTTGCATTTAAATAAACACAATTTAATCCAACTGCCAATCCTTGCTTCCTATCTTGTTCCAGGCAGAGAATAGGTTTGGAATGGCAAAGGGAGTAGGCAGAGAGTGCAGCTAACATCTGTGGCCATTCCCCACGAAAACAAGTATTCCACTTCAGATACTGTTGGAGGGAACGACCGTTCAAGGGAAAGCAGCAGTAGCCAAATTGGCGGCACTACCACTGGTTTTGGAGCAAAGCGTTAAAGGGTAAATTTAAACAGGGTCTTAGAGATAGAAGAGTAGATTGTTGGAGGGACCGTTTGGAGATTCTGGGGCCTCAAACGGGAATCCAGCAAGTTGCGTTACGTCCCAGGTGCCAGGTTGCAGGAAGTCTCCGAGAGGCTTCAGAACGTTGTCAAGGGGGAGGGGGAGCAACCAGAAGTCATTGTGCACGTTGACATCACAAATGATACACGTAGATATAGGAATGAAGTCCTCCAGAGTGATTGCAGAGAGCTAGGAGAAAAGTTAAAAACCAAGACCACGAAGTGGTTCATAAGCTCATGAAAGTAAGAATTGAAGGATATGGCAGATGCATGCATAACTAAAGAAGTGGTGCAGGGGGAAGGCACTCAGAGTTTTAGATCATTGGGGAGTTTTCTGTGACAGAGTTGACCTGTTCAAGAGGGACAGGTGGCACATGCAATGGATTGGGAAACCAATATCCTGGCAGGCAGGTTTGCTCGTGCTCCATGCGAGGGTTTAAACGAGATTGACAGGGGATGAGATCCTCAAGACCAGGGAGGCAAGTTCGAGGATGGAAGGAGATACAGTAATCAGAAACAGTAAAGTGAAAAGACAGGTCAGGCTGGAACACAACAGGGAGCAAGAATGCCTGTTTTATTAAATTGCATTTATTTCAATGCAAAAGGACTGGCAGGTAAGGCGGAAGAACTCAGAGCATTGATAGTTATGTGGGACCGGGATATTACAGGCATAACAGAAACATAGCTAAGGGAGGGACAGGACTGGCAGCTCAATGTGTCCGGGTATAACTGCTTTCGGCTGGACAGAGAATGGTTGAAAAGGGGGTTGGGAGTTGCATTTCTGATTAAGGCGAGTATCACAGCAGTAATCAGAGATGAAAATCTGAAGGATTTAACAGCGAGGATTTGTGGATGGAGCTAATAATTAGGAATGGGTATGGTGATGTTATAGGGGCTGTACTATAGGCCCCGAAATAGTCACCAGGAATTAGAGTAACTAATATACTGGCAGAGAGTTGGGACATCCAGAAGCAAAATGATTGTCATAATTGGAGATTTTAATTTTTATAACATTGACTAGGACTGCCAGAGTGTTAAGGGATTTGGTGAGGTGGAATCCGTTAATTGCGCCAGGAAAATTCCCTCAAGCAGTATGTAGTTGGGCCTTCTCGGAAAAGGGCAAAATTCGACCTACTCTCAGGAAATAAGACAGAAGACGTGACGGAGGTGACATTGTGGGAGCACCTTTGAAGCAATGGCCATAGTTCTATTAATTTTCATATATTTATGGTGAGAGACAAAACTAGTCCACAGCTTCAATTTCTAAATGGGGGCAAGACAAATTTGGATGGAATGAGATAGGGGTTTTCTGGAATAGTTTGTTGCCGGCAAAGTGACTTTTGAACATGAGATACTGGATTTCAAGATCTATTTGTTACTGTGGAGGTGAAAGGAAAGTTGCCAGGAATGGGGAACCCTGGATGGCAAGAGATGTTTAGTCTTTGACTGGAAAAAAAAACAGCTTCGTTGCAGGCAGCTGTGATCAAGTGAATCCCTGGAGGTATAAAAGGGATACAGGAATTTACTGAAGAAGGAAATAAGTCGTGCGAAAACGGAACATGAAACAGCCTTGGCTGAGAAGATTAAGATGAATCCAAAATGGTATTTTCAGCATAGTAAAGGAAAAACAATAGCTAGTTAGAAAATAGGACCCCACAAAGACCAAAGTGACATGTATGTGTGGAACCATAAGAGATGGACGAGATCATCAATGGCCATTTCTCCTCTGTGTTTAACATGGAGAAAGACATGAATACTTAGGAACTTGGCGAAGTTCATGGTGATTTCTTATGGGCAGTCCATATCATAGTAGAGGAGGTGCTGGACGTACTAGAATGCTTGAGGCTGGATAAATCTCACGTCCCTTACTAGACTTATCCAAGAACTCTGTATGGGGTTAGAGAAGCATTTGCGGGGTACCTGGCTGATGATTTTGGTCATCCTTAACCATAGTTTAGATCCTCGAAGGCTGGCGGATCTCAAATATTGTGCCCTTACTTAAGAAGGACTAAAAACAAAGCCTTGACACTATAGGACAGTGAGTTTAACATCTGTGCTAGGTACTTTACTTGAGAAAATTTTAAAGGATAAGATGTACATTAATGTGGAAAGACAAGGTTTGATTAGAAATATTGAGAATGGCTTTGTGCGTTGGAGATCATACATGAAAAAATTCTTAAAGTTATTTGATGTCGTGACCACGAAGGTTGACTAGGTCGGGGCAGTAGACATCAAAAAGTGTGGCGCTGGAAAATAACACAGCAGGTCCGGCAGGAACAAGAGAATCGATATTTCAGGCCTAAGCCTTTCATCTGGAATGTCCAAAACATCGATCATCCTGTTCCTCGGATTTTGCATGACCTGCCATGATTTTCCAGTACCATATTTGTGGACTCCGATCTTTAACATCTACAGTGCTCACTTCCTGCTAATGTGGTAGATTTAGTCCGTATGGATTTCAGTTACACCAGGACAAGATAAGGCTTTTCAAACCCGGGCCTGATATGCAGTTACAAGAGGAGGTCAATCAGCCCATTGAACCTAAAAATTGTACCGAGAATAGATCATGTAGCACCATTATCCTGTTTTGCAGCAAGAGGATCAGCCTATTCAGCTACTTCAGTTCAGTAACACAGGAAATGGAAAAGGCCACAATCCGACTGGACTCTGGGGAATGTTGGAAGAACACGAGGCTATTTAGCTCCTGAAATCTGCCCTTCCCTTCAGTAAGGTCAGAGCTGACCTCTTGGCAGCAATTTCTCTTTCATGCCCAAACCTTTGTAGCCCTCGAATCTCTCAAAATTATTTGACACCCTCCTCAAACCCTCTCTTTCATTTCAGGGATGCAACTGTCTGGGATAGAGATGCCCCAACAATCACTATCCTCTGAGAGAAGGAAAGACCCCACACACGTATACCTTAGCATGTTTACATGAACAAAGATATGAACACAGCGTCCGAGTGAGTGGCCCTGACATTACATCAAGATTTTAATGAGCAATGTTTCAAAGGGTCGGAACAAGACTGAACTTAATAGTACTCAGTTGGAAACTCCCCACTGTTTGGGTCATTCAGAACACGATGTGGCTGGTGGACATCAATCCACTTAGTCCCTAAATATCTCTGTGGGTGATCCTCAGGGTAGCTCCCTTAGCACAAATATCTTCAGCTGCTTCATCAGTGTCTTTCCTTCCATCATTCGGTCAGAAGTGAAGATGTTCAGTGAAGATCACATAAAGCATCAAGACCTGCACAATATTCAAGCTCATGCTGTTAACGTGCAGGTAACATTCGTGTGTCAGCACTGCTGGACCCTGAACATTTCCGCAGTATAGAAAGAGGAGCTCATTCAGCATCTCAAGCTGGTTTCATTGGGATGTGAGAAAGCCATTCAGCCCATCGAAACTATTCTATAAGAAGAGACACAGCCCATTCACTGTCTGTTGTTTTTTACACAGGAAGAGATTTTTTTTAAATCTGCAAATGTTGGAATTCAAAGTAGACAGTCAGGATGCCGATACAACACAATAAGAGAGGCGGCATCAGGAGATGAGAAGTCAATGACGTGAGTAAAAGTCTTCTTCAGGACTGGGAGTGTGCGTGTGGGGGTGGTTCAGGGGTTCAACATTTAAAGAGGTGGGGTGGGAGAGGTGCAAACTGGATTGTGAGGTGGGGGCAGGTGAAAAGAAGTAGAGGTTATGACTTTGTTTGGTCGATGGGAGGAATGATTCGAGTTGGGAGATGGAAGAAGGGCTGATCAGAAGATTGGAAGGGAGGAGGAGGGGCTGAGAATGCATTTGGTGGATTGGAAGGGAGGTTATTTGAAATTGGAGAACTCAATGTTGAGTCCCCCCCGGGCTCTAGGCTGACCAGGCTAAAGATGAAGTGTTGTCCATCCAATTTGCTGTTTTTTTTTCATTGTGGCAATGGAAGAAGTCAAGGATGACCACGTTGGAAAGGACATAGGAGGGGGAATTGGAATAGGCAGTGACTGGGAGGTCAGCTCAGCCCTTATGGGCCCATCTGAGATGCTTAGCAAAACATCCTCTTAGTTTACATTTGGGATCGCTAATGTAGAGAAGAAAACATTGGGAGCACCAGATATAGTAAACCGGGTTGGATCCCAACACCAGGCACGTCTTCCACAAGGACCATTCCCTTCGCTCATCTTTGGTTCGTGCCACACTCCCTACCAAACTCTCCAATCCTAACTGACAACTGCCGCTGCAAATGGAAGAGATGCACCACCTGCTGGCACATAATCTTCCTCACCTCCATCCAGTGCCCCAGACCTTCCAGGTGAAACCGAAACTCACCTGCCTCCCTTCCAACCTAGTGTACTGCATCAGGTGCTTCCGAAGTGGTCTTCTCTACATTGGGGAGACCAAACTTAAACTAAGGGCACATTTTCTCAACCAACACCCCCGGGCCCAAAGGGGCCGACGTGATCTTCCAGTCACCACCCACTTCAATTCCCTTTCTCCTGGTCTCCCTCTCCCCCTCCCCCGTCTATTTCCTTCTCTCTTCATCTGCAGCTCTCTCTACCCCCACCTCCAATCCTGAAGAACAGTTATACTGGAAATATTGACTTCTCCAGCTCCTGATCCTGCCTGGCTTGTTGTGTTCTTCCAGCCTCCTGTTTGTCGATTATTACGCAGGTCGATAAGGAGTCTAGTCAGCACAACATGGCTGGTTAGCAGCTACCATGAGTCACCCAAAAATGAAACTCGTCCCTGGGTTGAGAAGGAGGACATTCAACCCCTCCAGATGCTGACACAGGAAAAGAAGAGACCATCCAGCCCCTCCAAACTGTTCCACTGAAATAGGAGAATGTCATTGATGCTGTAATATGACAAACCAATGAAGCAGAGACTGCACAGACAGACTGCCCCAAGTTGTTCCTCCTGGCTCCATTGCTAATGTTTACACATGTGAAACATTAATGTGGTTTGTTGATAGAGAGGAGCACACCGGATGGCTTGTCCCAAGTCATAAAGAGGCATCTGCCATCTCCGAGAAGACAGGCTCGTCTTCTGCATAGAGATCAGAAATTTTTGGGAATGGCTGACTTTGTCAGAGTGTATCCGCTGACATGTTTGTGAACAACATCATGCTTAGTGGAGGGTGCCACTCCAACTGTACGTTGAGATGGTGAGAGTTCATTCAGAATCTGCAGCTCTCTCACAACCAAAATGGGGTCTCCACAGAGAGTGTAAACGATCAGAGAGTCATAGAGAGTTTAACAGAGGGGAGACAGTCCCTTGAGCCCAAATTGGACTATGCCAACCAAATGTCCATTCATGTTAACTCCATTTCCATGCACTTGGCCCATATCCTGCTACCCTTTTCTTATCAACGTATCTGTACACATATGAAAGCATATACTGCAAGAAAACACGTTATATTTCACGCTATCATTGGTTTGTTATGGGAATACTGAGTCCTGGTTCAAAACACTCAAGTTTCATTGCAAACACTTCTTAAAGTTTTGCAGCATTACAGATTAAACACTCATTTCCTTCACACTCTCCTCATGGTACCATCACTGCAGGGATTAGTCTGGTCAAACTCCTTTACACTATCTCACTGTGGCAAGGAGATCATTCTTTATTATGGAGAGCAAATCTGTTCACAGTGCCCCTCGTGCTGTCTCAATATCTCTCTACAACTGCAGGGAGATGTCTTCACGCCTATATTTGAATCATTTTTTTTAATGAAGGACATTATACAATTTATGGTGCTGATTACTTGCTGCTCTGTATGAATTCTGTCAGTGACTCATGACCAAGGGCATTCGGCTCCTTTTCACCAAGAGCACTTCCCATCATCTCAACTTCTCATAAATATAAAATGAAAAGGATGGTATGTTTTGCCAAATCATTTATTTGCCATGCGAAACGCCATACAACCAGCACAGCCACGCCAACAGCAACATCACCACTTTCGTTGGAGATGTTTGGAGATGCTGATGAGGCAATGGCCTAACTGTATTATCTCCGGATTTTAATGCAGCGACACAGGTAATGACCCAGAACATAGATTCAATTCCCACCAGAGCAAATATTGGAATTTGAGTTCAATAAAATATCACGAATTAAGAAACAATGAAAACGATTGTCAGAAAAACCTACATGGCACCCTGAAGCCCTTCAACGAGTAAAATCTATCATCTTCACCTGATTGGGCTTACATGTGACTCTAGACCCATAGCGATGTTGTTAACTCTCGCCAGCCGTTTGAAATGTCCAAGCCGAACCATTCAGTTTATCACTCATTATAAGTCTCAAAGAAATTAAGCGAGACGGAACTAAGCATTGAATGCTTACAGCCCACAGACTGTCGTGGTCAGGAAGGCAGCTCACCAACAGCTTCTCAAGGACAACGTGGAAAGTGAATTACATGATGTCCCAAAGTCCCATCAATGAATTTTTAAAAAGATGATTACTCTTAGGAAAGGGAGACAAAGGGATATAACTCATTTCAAACCGTGACATTGATGCATACGATACATGGACAGGATTTTCGCGCATATGGCAACAGGAGAAAAATAAATAAGATTAAACTTGATTTATATTTCCATTCCATCTGGTCATCAACAATCCCCCTATTTGCTTCTCTCTCTCTATCTCTATCTGTTCAACTCCCTCCTTCTCCCCTTCACAACAGACATCCCTGTCACTAACATCAATCACACTATTTCCCAGTTGTGTGCAGTTCTGATGGATGGTCATTGGACTCGAAATGTCAATTCTATTTTTCTCTCGATCCGAGAATGGCGCTCCTCATTCTCCTGATCTCTCGCATCATTCTTTTTTTCCCACCGTTTAGTGTTGTCATTAGATAGAGCGTCTACATCGCTGTTAAGGGCACCGTTTGTTGGCCTCACTAAGGCAGTATAGAGCAAAGCACATTGCTGGAGACCTGACGTCGTCTTTATCCAGACCAGTTAATAACATTAGCTTTCTTTACCAAAGGACATCAGTGAAATAGACAACTTATCGACAAAATGCTAGTGGGGTTATATTCGTGAAATTCACTTTTACTTCCAGATCCTGTCATTTCAGTTTAAGTTCTGTCATCATCTGAGATAGGATTTGAAATAATGTCTTTAGTGTATAACCTGGACCACTGAATGACGTGGCCAGCGGCATTACTGTTCTGAAACAGTGCCCCTGACATGAATTTACTTTAGAGACAAGAACAAGGTCATGATGGAAACATTGGAATGGAAAGTGTGATTAGAAGAGAGCTGGAACCATGAAGTCTGAAATTTTCTAAGGCATGTATAATGGTGCATTTAGCAACTGCACAAATGTCAAGCTGTGGAATGCAGATACCACAGAGCTGATAGTGGGTCTGTTTGGTGATGGAGAGAATGTGAAGACATAAATCAATTCAGGGCAAATGGATATTTCCGGATTGTGAACAGTCTTGTTCTCAGATGTGTTTGAGGGTGTGGGCGGTTTTGAAATTTGTGGTAATGAATGGATTTGCATTTGAAACTGAAGACAGTAGTTTCCAACTTTGCCAAATATAGTTAAGAGAAATAGCACTGAAGTTCACCATGGCTTATGGGATTAATAAGTAGATAGAGATGTGGAGACTTACCAGGAACACCAACAATAGCAAGCATGGGATAGTAACCAGCCTGAATAATCTGCAGGACACCGAGTATCCGAAATGGTAATATGTTCCAATACCCGGAAACAATGAAAAGACCCGAGGATAAACTCCTGTCCATTGTTGCAGCATTCCATCCTAGGGTTCTCAGATTCTGAGCCATTGGCGCAGCATTCCAGTCTGCTGTTCTCAGATTCTGAACAATTGTTGGAACATTCCAGTCTACTGTTCTCAGATTCTGATACATTGTTAGAACATTCCGGTCTACTGTTAGATTCTGATCTCTCCTTGCCCTGTCTCTGCAACTGCTAATTCCTGTTATTGTTGCAGGTGATGCATCTGCTGCTGCAATGGGATAAATCATTGCAAGACGCCCCTTACTAATAGAAGAGAGAAACCATCCAGCGACATCGTTAGGATCCATGAAGACTGACATCAATCACAGTTACTGAACAAACAGATCCAGTTAACCCCTTTCAGTATGGTACAAATAATTACTGGATTTGATTGAATGTTGACATCACTGACAATTGATCGCATCTCCCGTCACTAATTGTTCTCGTGAAGTTAGTTTTGAGGGAGAAAGATGGATGCTTCCTTAAGACAGTCTAAATGATTCTGCTGTATTGTCCGTTTGCAATACCTGAACACCGCCCGCCCCCCAACACAGCCACCCACAAAATACGCAATCTAGATGTAGTTAAAGTGCTGATCTGCCTCAACTAAACCAAACGCCAGCCAGTAGATTCTCAGTGGGATTATTTGCCCTGACCATACACAGGAAGTGTGGATCTTTCTGGACATTCTTCTCGTTGCTCTAATAAAACAATGTTGAACTTTCAACACACTTTGCGATTCGGTTTTGTTTTATGGAAACTCACAAACACTTAAATACACTTTACTGGCTTCAAAGCAGTAAGACTTCCATTTATTGAATTCAGTCCAAAACCATACGTGGCATATTGTCACAGAACCTGCCCTTTTACGAGGTTATGTTGTCTTTAATTTTTTAAAAAGGGTCTAAATGAACCAAGATCCCAATATGTCCGAACTTTGAATGCTTCATTGGGATCCTTTTGTTTATATTTAACAGGTAATGCCTCAGTCAGAAGGCTTTCTCGTCTTTAATAGGAAACTTGTATAAACGAGAGCACGTAGCTAACTCTCTAACTGGACTGGTCTGATCGGTTCTGGGGTTAGTTAAGTCAGGATCACTGTTGGGACTGGACGCTCTCCCCCTCCTTTTGTCCCTGTAACCTTATCACCTGAAAGCCTTTGTGTCAGTTTTACTCTTGGTGTGAACGGGTTTTCTTATTAGGATTGTTACAAGTATTTTGGAACAGGATCCTAAAGTCTTGATAGCCTGTCGGTTTTATATAAGATTAGTTATTCAGGTATTCTATTTTGGTTTCTTGTGTTTCATTCGGTAATTTGGTAAATAAATGCTATTTGTTAAAACTCGGCAGTCCGACCAGCTAATTCACTCAAAGAAGATCCACTCTACACTAAATTTTACGAAATAACAAAGTTACGGTCTGGACTAGTTGCTTAAAATGTTCTGTGGGTCAGGCCTGTTCTATAACAGAACGGGTGCCAGTTGCGGGATTTAGGCAGCGAGTGGCAAGTATTAGTGTCTCCTATATCGTGTGTTGGTTTGGTAGGGACACAGAGCTTTAGATAGCAATGGCTCTTGCAGGAACCAAGGATGTTTTGAAGGTGGAAGAAGTGACCTTGAGGTTTTTCACAGAATGCACATAAGTCCAAGCTGTGGGAATTAGTATGCAAGCTTGCGTTGAAGCTACCTCCTAACGTGAGGAAAGATGAGATGATTGCAGCACTATCTCAGCATTCCAATTTGATGAAAACTCCATCAGGATCTGGAGAGGTGAGCAAACTTCAATTGCAAATGACGCAGCTTGAGTTAAAAGTGGAAATGAAGCAGTTTGAGTTACGGCTAAAATCAGAAGAGAAAGAAAGAGAATGAATAGGTTTAGTAGAGGAAAGAAAAAAACAATGAATGTCCTTAGCAGGAGGGAAAGAAAGATAGAGAGGGTTTGTGCTTCAGAGATGGACACTTGGAATGGAAAGTCAGCTTAAAAGAATGGGGATGAAGGCTGAAGGTGAGCTCAGTGAAGAACAGAGTGAGGATGAGCAAAACCATGGTAGTCGAAACCCTGGTGAGAAACGTTTTAAGTATATTCACGCATTGCCTAAATTTAATGAGTAGGATATGGAAATCTTTTCCATTTCAATTGAGTGGCTAAACAATTGCAGTGGCCAATGACCATGTGGGTTTTGTTTATCCAAACCAAAACTTGTAGGTTGAGCTCGGCAAGTTATTGCACCACAACACTATCAGATGAGGGATCTGGGTGTATGAGGTCAAGAAAGTGTATATGAGCTTTTGCCAGAATCCGAGACACCGTTTCAGGAAAATAAGGAGGGATCCTGATCAAACATATATTGAGTGTGAAAGGATCTAACAAACTAATTTTTATAGCTGGAAAAGAGCTTTAAAATGCTCTTAGAGAGACAATTACTTTGGAGGAGTTCGAAGACTCACTGCCTGACATAGCGCAAACACATTTGCAAGAGGAGAGAGTTAAAACGGCAAGGTTGGCAGCTGAAATGTTTGATGATTATGAATTGGTCCATAAAACATGGTTTGGCTTCTAGATATCAATTTCAGTCCATGAGGGATAGACACTGGGGCAAAGAGAAATCCTCAAGTGGGATGGAAAGTGAGATCTCGAAGAAGGTCATAGGGATAACTTCGCAACGGATAAAAAGTAAACACTTGAAGGAAACAAAGAAGTTTAAAAGGTCCAGCGCTTTCGTTGCAATAAATTAGGTCACAGGAAATCACTGTGTTGTTGAGTTCAGGAAAAAAATGCAGACTCAGGAAAACAGGACAAGCTTGGAAGTATTGTTGGAGTCGTAACAGAAAGCACAGTGGTAGCTAGAAAGCTGCATCAGAGTTTATTAGCTGATCAGAGGTTTGTTAAAGAGAAAGTGGCAGATCTGCTTATAAAATATATCTGCAAAATGGAAAGCTTACAGACATAGACCATGTAAAGAGGATGCAATATTAACGGACACAGGATCATCTTAGTCCGTGATGCTGAAAGATCAGGAGATATATGCTCCAGAAGGACTATTTCCAGAAAATGTGCTGCTAAAGAGAATTCACCGTGAGACAAAAAGCACATATTGATGTAAAGCGAGGATAGAGTGTCCGGAAAAGTGTGGAGAAATTGTGGTGGGAGAATTGGACAAACTCTCAGCTCCAGAAATACAATCTATCCTTGCAAAAAATACAGCTGATTCACCGGTAAGAGTACTGCCTACTCTGGTTGAAAAGCCAGTGGAGACGCAGGCAACTGAAGCAATGCAGGAGTCTTATCCTGGAAGTTTCCTGAGTGTGGGTAACGAAGTCCCAATGTGACCAGTTGAAACAGGAGATATCAAAAATGTAAAGATAAGGAAGCTGATGTGGCATTTACAGAGACATTGTTCCATCACATAGTTGTAAAAGACTATTGAGTAAGCAGGGCATCATGCAAAACTTTAGTTAATTTAAACTAATTGAGTTATAGCAGAAAGATAAAATATTAAAGCAGTTTTATCAAAAATCATATGCATTAGGAATTTGGAATGTATCCCTGAGTGTTATTACCCTAAAAATGATGTCCAAACGAGGAAACGGAGACTATCACATACTCAAGGAGATGATAATTTGGCAGAAGTTCATCAAATCATATTGCCAATGGGATACGGAAAAGAGATTATGTGAATGACACATGAGCTACCACCTAGATGTAATTTAGGAGTAAGGAAAACACAGGCTGAAACACAAGGACATTTCTACAGGCCTGGACTGCAACAGGATGTAATTGAATTTTGCCAGATGTGTCATACATGTCAGGTAATTGGAAAAAAAACACAAGCGATAATAAAATCTGCACCTTTCTTAACTATTCCTGCATTTTAAGAATCTTTTACAAGAGTCTTAATTGACTGGCTAGGTCCAGGACCTCAACAAAAAGGTGGGCATCAGTATTTGTTAACAATAATGGATGTATCGACTAGGTTTCCAGAGGCCATCCCAAGATGCAGTATCACAGCTAAAAGTATTACAAAGGAGTTACTCTTTTTAAAAAATAGACACGGACTACCAATAGAGATTCAGTGAGGTCAAGGTTCAAACTTTACATCTAATTTATTCACCAAGATGTTTTAGGAATAAAGCAATTCAAATCTACTGCAAACCATCCAAAATTGCAGGGAGCGCTAGAAAGGTGACATTAAACATTAAAGACTATGTTGAGGGCTTATTATCAGGAGTATCCAGATGATTAGGGTAAGAGAATTACACTTGCACTTGTTGTGATCAGAGATGCAACAAATTAACAGAGCAAATTCAATCCATTTGAATTATTTTTGGGGCATTACGTGAGAGAATCATTAATATCGATTAAGGAGAAAATAGTAAATCAGAATTCAAAGGCCACACTATTGGACCAGGTTTCAAACTTTAGGAAACAATTAATAGTGCTTGGGAATTGGCTGGACAGCATGCAATAAAGCAGGAAGCGGACAGGAAAGCAAAAAATTGCAATTTTGCGATCGCAGGTAAGGAATGACTGTTCCTTTCAGTTATAGGTGAACCTTGAAAAGCAAGGTTTGTGGACCTTATCAAATACAACGGATTTAGAGTGAGGATAACTATTTGATAGGGACTCCAGAAAGAAAGAAATCTCACAACATGCATCATGTGAATATGCTCAAAATTGAAATTGATAGGGAAGGAAAGCCAGAGGACAAGGTGGTAATGATTACGGCACAGAAGTAAGAACCAAGTTCAGAGGATTCTGAATCGGACATTCCTCAAATTAAAGTGGACAATGAGATACTTGTCTAAAATTGGGATGATTTATTGATTTACCTTCATGAGAAAAATTGAAATGATCAGAAAGAGTTATTACTATCCCATGTGGAATTGCACAGATATTAACTTGGAAGTACTCACCTAATTGTGCATAATGTAGCTATAGGAGATGTCGTTACGATTAAGCAACATTTTTACAGGCATAATCCTCTGAAGTTGGCACAAGCTCAGAAGGAGATTGAATGCAAGCTCAAAGATGACATTATCAACGTGCGTTACAGTGACTGGGAATCACCCATAGTCATGGTGCCAAAGCCAAATTGTTACTCAACAATTATGTGTGCACTATCGTAACGTCAATGCAGTTAAAAATGTTGATGTATACTCTGTTCCATGGGTGGAAGACTGTGTTCAAAATGTGGGACAAACAAGTAACATTTGGTATGAAAAATGTGCCGGCCACATTTCAGGGACTAATCAATAAATTACCGGATTATCCAATCTGTGGTTTTCATTGATGACCTTGTGATTTTTGGTGACTCATGGAAGGAACACTACGGCATCTATCAGACTTGTTCGATCGATTTCGGAAGTCAAACTTGGTGGTAAACCTAGCGAAATGTGAATTTGCCAAAGCAAAATAGGCCATGGTAATGGACATAGATAAACGGTGCGATGAGATTTAAAAGTGAAGGTAATTGGGGAATTTCCCATACCATTGACAAAAGAAACAGCTCCTGAGACTAAATGGATTTTATCGAATGTTTGTGACTCATTTTCGCAGTGTGACTGCTCCACTTACTGAATTATTAAAGAAAGGAGAGAAGTTTCAGTTGACAGAGGACTGTCAGAAGGCATTTGATGAAATTTAAAATATGTGTTAACCACTGCCCACGATCAGACACACCTGAATATGCAAAACCATTCAAAGTGGATTTAAATGCGAATGATGTGGATTTCGGTGCTGGGCTTCTGCAGGAAGACGACAAAAAGACACAAAGACCTATTGGGTATTTCTCCAAGAAGTTGAATGTTCATTAGTAGGAATGTTCAACAGTTGAGAAAGAGAATGTGAGCTTTGTGATGGCAAGGCAACATTTCTGTGTTTACTTTACTAGCAACGTATCAGAGATTACCATTTACACTGATCATAACCTAATGAAATCTTTTTGGAGAAATTTAAGGACAAAAATGATAGACAGTTTAGCTGGGCCTGTTGTTACAGCCATTCAATTTGAAAATTGTACACATGGAGGTCTTGAAAACGTGATTGCTAATGCAAATGGAGATACTCAATGATGGAAATACCACACACTTAATCTTGATGCAGTTGTGCCTGTTCGCATGTTTATTGTAAACAGAAGTATATGTGCATTTTAGAGTACAAACCACTATGACTGGTGGTTTTGAAAACTGAAGCCATTTTTGGATATTGATGATTCGGTTTCATATTGGGGGAGTTGTCACACAGGGGATATCATTGTAAGGTTATGTTGTCCTTGATTTTTTTTTCTCAGACGGGTTCTCAACGTCCCAAGATTCTAACATGTCTCAATGTTGAATGATTCACTGGCGTCTTCTGATTTTCACCTAAAAGATAATGCCGCGAAAAGAGGGCTTTCAAGCCTTCAGAAAAACTGATGCATTCAAGGGGATGTGGCCAGCTCTCTAGCTGTACAGGACAGTTCAGTTCGAGGGTTAGTTGAGTCAGGTTCAGTGTTGAAACTGAACGCTCTCCCCCTCCTTCAGCCCTCTGACTTTGTAACCTATAAGCTTTTTTTATGTAATGTTTACTGTATGTGCTCAGGGGTGTGTTTATTAGGATTGTTGCAAGTAATTTGGATCAGCATCACTGATTGGAGATAGCCTGCCAGTTTTGGATAGGATGAATTATTCAGGTACGGTATTTTCGGTTCCTTGTGTTTCATTCCTTATTTTTGCAAATACATTCTATTTGTTTAAAAGTCGACAGTCAGACCAATCAATTCACTCTGGGAATATCCACGATACACTTACCTTCAACAAATGGTAACATTACAGACTGGGCTATGTGCTTAAGAATGTTGTGACGGGTCGCGGTGGTCCATAACAATGTACAATAAGCTTGTTTATTAAAAATCATGAATTAATGAGTAAGGGATGGAATGAATATGATAACGGCTATGAAACACAAACGGCTGTCGCCAGTTTCTGAGGAGTCCAGAGGGGAGTGCAGCAATATCTCCCAGTCACTAGTATTCAGCCATCACTGTTTCTGACAAATGGAATGATATGCAATGCAGAGCAAGATAAAAGACGACCCCTTGTGTATGGAATGTTGAGCAACAATGTGAATGGAATAGGGCAATTTTAAATGTGAAGTACATACTTCTTAATCACAGTTTATACAGGTTGTTAAGATTGTTTATATCTGGATGGAATGTTTAGAAATAAAAACAGACACCGATAACAAAATGTATTTCATTACAGTGAGTTACAGCAAAGTAAGAGTGAGAACACAGCTCATACTGAGCTGGTACAGAGATGATGGGCTGCATGACAACCACCTTTATTGTACTTATTCAGAGACATCTATTGAAAATGTTCAGAGACTGAGGGGGCAAATTTAGTCATAAAACGCACAGACAATATCATAATTAAAAAAGTATTCCTATTTTTTCATCAAGTGAAGCTGCCTCTAAACGGCCTTTTAAATCAAAATCACTGATCAAATCCGCACATTTATTTTCAGAAATTAAAGAAGAAACAGACTCCAGTGTAATACATGTGTCATTGGCACAAGTGATGGGAACAGGAATGGAGCATATTGTCCAAATATAACCGGGGTCAACATCCAGAGCAATAAAATAAAACAGAATATTAGAGAAAGTGAAAATCTGAAATACAACTGCAAAATGAAGGAAGAATGCAATAGATACTGCAGGAACTAGGCAGAGAAACAGAGTTGACACATCGAGTCTGATATGAACCGGTTCTGAACAAGTTATGTTAGAATCAAAAAGAGTTAAAATCAACTAGGACCAAGTGAGAACTGCAGATGCTGGAGATCAGAGCTGAGAAAAAAAGTGTTGCTGGAAAACCACAGCAGGTCAGGCAGCATCCAAGGAGCAGGAGAATCGACCTTTGGGGGCAGAAGCCCTTCCTCAGGAATGAGGAGAGTGTGCCAAGTAGGTTAGGATAAAAGGTAGGGAGGAGGGACTTGGGGGAGGGGCGTTAGGAATGCGATAGGTGGAAGGAGGTTCAGGTGAGGGTGATAGGCCAGAGAGGGGTTGGGTGGAGAGGTCGGGAAGAAGATTGAAGGTCAAGAAGGCGGTGCTGAATTCGAGGACTGGGACTGAGATAAGGTAGGGAGAGGGGAAATACATCGGTATCCTTCATGATCTTCGAAAGTCCTGACCCTCTCTGTGTTACCTTCTTGCTGTTAATGTCGTTGCACAATATCTTTGGATTATCCTTAGCCTTATCTGCCCATGCTATCTCATATCGCCTTTTTGCTTTCGTGATTTCTCTCGAAATAATGCCTCACACTCTGCATATTGATAAAGAGATAAAATTGAATAAATTTGTCTATATCTAAAGTAAGATTTTCTTTGATTCTTGAATAAAAGCTCAATAACTGTAGCTGTCCACTGTTCCCTAAGCTTACCAGCATCACCCTTCACTCTAACTGGGACATAATTACTCTCAACTCCCATTGCCAGACTGTTGAATGCCTCCCAATTGTCAGATATCGTTTTACCTGCTAACAGTCTGCTCCAATTAAACTTGGTAAGTCCTTGTCACATCCATTAAAATTTATGGTACTCCAATTAAAACAAACATTAATGAAAGGCTTATTATTTTCCATAATCATTATGAAACTAGTAGAGTTATGATTGCAAAACCCAAAATATTCTCTCATGTTTACTTCAGTCACTTGCCGTTCCAATTGCACAAAAGAAGGCCAAGTTTTGCTATTTCTCTGTTAGAATCATCCGCATATTGATGAAGAAAATTTTCGTGAACACATTTGACAAATTTTTCACCATCCAACCCATTAACACTGTGGTCGTCCCAATCAATTATTAGAAGATTAAAATCCCCCATTATTACAACCTTATTAAGCTTACATATATCCGAGATCTCCCTACATGATTGTTTCACAATTTCTTGCTTACTGTTGGAGAGCATACGGTACAATATAATCAACGTGCTCTTTCCTATCTTATTTTTAATTTCGACCAATATAGTTTCGCTGGACGATTTGCCACAAATGAGCATTTAGTGCAATCTATTCAACTTTATTTTATTATTTTTAATACAACATGCATATTTTATCTGGATAATCTTTCAAAAATATCTTCCCCAGTTGCAGCAATAATTTATTCTTTCATCAAAAATGGCAGACCTTCCCTTCCCTGCCCTCTGCATGTCTGTTTTCATCCTTTCTATGACCCCCTTAACACCTGGGACATTGAATGGCCAGTCTTAAACATCTTTCAGGCGAAAGTGAGGACTGCAGATGCTGGAGATTAGACTCAAGAGTGTGGTGGTGGAAAAGCGCAGCAGGTCAGGCAGCATCCGAGGAGCAGGAAAATCTATGTTTCAAGCAAAAGTCCTTCATCAGCCCATTCCTCATGACCGGCCTTTGCCCAAAACGTTGACTTTCCTTCTCCTCCGATGCTGCCTGACCTGCTGTGCTTTCCCAGAACTACACTCTCAACTTGGACATCTCTCAACCAATTTTCTGCAATACATATGATGCCCCAATCCCATGTTTTTAAACATGCCTTGAGTTCATCAGCCTTCCCTGTAAGACCCCTTACATTGAAATAAATGCAATTTCGTGCTTCAAAATTACTATAAAATTTTGACTCTCTCGTTTTTCTTTTCCAATTGACGTACTCTCCTCACAATCATTAACTTCTCTAACCATCCTGCCATTTCTACTGCTACTTGGAATATCCCTCTTGCCGTCTCTATCAATGTAAAGATACCCTACATAGAATGAGCAAGTCTCTCTGCAAAGAGATTCGTTGCTTTCTAGTTTTGATTTGATCAATCTTTTCTGAACAGGTCATTTCTATTTTAAAATAGATTCCAATTTCCCACAAAATCTGAATCCCTCAATAACACAATAACTCTTCAGCTGTTGATTTTTTCTGCATTAACCCTTTGTTCCTTCCCATTTGAGTTTGGCATTGGGAGTAAACAAGAAAGTATTGCTTTAACGGTTTGACTTTTAATACTCTATCTCACCTCTTAAGTTCACTCTGTACTGCTTTAATCTTTCCCTAAAACATGTCATTCCTGCCATTATCTACAATAATGTTTGGCTATTCAATCTCACATTTCTCAACGTGCTTGAAATGTTTCGAAAAGTTCTTAATCCTCGCACAGGGAAAGCAACAAACCTTCTTAAAATTAACGGTCACTGCCCCAGAATCTCCTGTTAATGACACTGATAGATAAGTCAACTGAAGCAATAATTCTACTAACTCTTCTCAAACGCTGCTGAACATAAGAATCATTCCAATTGTGCAATAATTGATTGCTCTTTCATTTTCCTCAGAGAGACAATCCCCTTCAGCTTTTCTAAAAACAGAAAGCATTTTGATGGCAGAATAACCACCGGAGACATTTGAACTACTTTATTATCTTTCCTGACAGTCACCTAACTATCTAACTGATTTGCTGGATAACATTTTTTTCTAAATCTTCCAGCCATCTCTCTCTGTACTTTATATACGGCCTCATCGACATTATGCATAAAAGCAGATTTTTTTTTACAACTTATGTATATGTTACCTTTCATTATCTACAGACAATAACGTTAAAAAAGGGAAAATATATACATATACATATCAAAAATATAAAACTTCAACAAAATCAACCACTTAGCTAATTGAATCAATAAAAATATTCCTCTTCAATAAATCCCGAGAAGAAAGTAGTCTCCTCCGGAGCTGAAAACGTGTAGGAGTCTCCGGAAGGAAGGTACAACTCCGCATTTTAAAAAGGGCTGATTAATTTTTCTAAGCAAAAACAGTGTAATTAGTGAGACCTTTTAAAACAGAAATAGACTTTTCTTTTCTTTTATAAACTACCCTTAAAGAGCTCTTTTAAAACAAAAGTTCGTTTGAAAGAAAATTGTGAGTTTTTAAATTTTTTTCCGATTGATTTTGTATGTTAATGAAACAAAATAGAAATAATGATGTTAAATTAATAAACTATAATAACTATATCAACTGCAAAAACAACTACATTAAATATTTAACTGCCTGCAATCCCAGGAGCGGCTGTAAGATCCATGCTGCTCTAAGAACATTATGTGAAACTGTTCTTACAATATGAAGAAACGTGCGTGTGTGTTTTAATAATTTGTTCTCAATTCAAAGTGAAATGACGAAATGATTTAATCTCCTGCCACGATTCTAAATATAGAATTTAATTGAGTCTTTATCCACATCACTCGAGCTCTTTCAAACAGAATTATGAATCTGTGTTCATCGTACAGACAGAAAGTTCTTTCAGCGCTGACTATTGCAGGAATGATACAAAGAAAATTCCCCAGGTTCATGTAAAACCCAAATGTTGCAGTGAATGCCACCTAAACCTAATTCAATATTTATTACGTACAAGCCTTATGAATAAAACATAGAGAGGGGCGTAGTATAAAAGGAGGATTCAGCTCCATGTCCAAAATATAATTTGTGGCTCCCTCATATAAGAAATCTCAACTGCATTACGCTGTAAATTCACCAAAATAGGAATAACAAGCGAACGGGAAGAAAATCAAGGCTAACTAGTGAACTTCATAAATGATGATGATGAGAATGGGAGGGATGGAGTTTGGGGGAATGGTAAATAATGTTGTGGATGACACAAAGATAAACTGGTGGTTCACAGTGAGAAGGAACATGTGAGGGTACAGGAGGGTATCAACCAGCTGTTCAGGCGGACAGATCAATCGCTGATGAAATTTAACACATATAAATGTGATACATTTCTAAAGTATCAAGTCAAGAGATTACTCAAACTGAAGAGAGGCTCGATTTACTTTATTTTACTTTAAAGCAAAAAATGTTGAGAGGTACTCCTGATGGAGATGTTTAACAGCATGTGGGGTATGCACAAGGTTGTCAGAGAGCAGCTTTCCCCCTTACTCGTAGGCTTAATAAAAAGGAGACACACTTATAAAGTGAAAGTCGTCTCACCATTAATCTGTAAACTATCGAAAAAAATGTCATTTTTCTAAACGTATTTGTTTAAAAATATTTCAAGATTTATAATGTATTCTGAAAAATGTGATGTTAATGCAGAAGATTGTTTTGTGGTCCAAAATCACCATTCCTCGTGCCTCAGTTTCGCAATCTGTTCATTAAAATAATACAATTTTTCCATTCAACTCTCCAACCTGCTCAAACACAGACACAGTGTCTCAACTATGATCCAAAGACCAATACTTGCCAGTTCCCCTGACGTCTTTAAAGACTGATATACTCTTCACATCTTCCTTTTCTAATCTTTTCAATGTTTGTGTTCTTTAAGAATAATTCAAAATATTTTTCATATGATATACAGTATGACACTTTCCAACAGTGTCCATAATGTAATATCTTTACTCAATATCTTAACTATAAAGTTGCAACAATGCTAAAGTGTTTTGCAGTTCCGTCACCCACTTCCCAGACGGAAGTTGCAGCAAATAATCACTGAAATCTCAACAGAATTGCCAAGTATTTACTTCTGATCGAAATGGTCATTCGTGTCTTTATTATGAAATGGGCATGTTAATTTCGGACTGTCTGTCTGGCTGCAACATTTTGATGTGGTTTACTCCAAGCAATTAAAAATCAGGAATAAACAACAGGGCTAGGACAGCTGGGTGCCAGGCCTGCTGTGGGGATCAACAAAGCCTGACTGCGGTCTTTTCTCCACATTAATGACTTGTTCCCGACACTCAGAGGAACCTGCGCCTCCCTTGACCAAAACCCTCGACTAATGTCACCCCAGCCACCGACAATGAATAAAATTCAAAGAACTGCAGGTGGAGCAACACAAGAATATAGAAATTAGGAGTGGCGGAAGGAAATTGAACTTTGCCCTTATCCACATTCAACACAATCTTCCCGATATAACAATCTGCCCCAATTTCTAATATTCATCTGTAAATACTTTATTTACATATTACAGCCTGTTTGCCACCTAGTTCAGTACCATCTGTGAATTTAGTTGCTACAATCTGTCTCTCCTTCCAAGTCATTTGGATTGAATGTAAACAATTGAGGTCTGAGGACTGAAATCTGCGGCACCTCACTAGTTTAGTTCATCAGAGAAAGACCAGTTATCCCCATGCTCTGCTTTCTGTCAGTAAGCCAATCGCTTATCCAATTCACTATTCTACCCTTAATCCCCTGGGATCTAACCTGCTCAATCAGTCCTTTTTGCAGCACCTTTTCAAATGTCTGCTGACGTTTAGATGTACAGCAGTTGCTGTATCCCAATTATCCATATTGTTTGTTATTTTCTCAAAGAACTCCAGCAGGTATGTCGAGCACAACCTGCCCATAATGAAACTGTGCTGACAGTGGTGAACTCATCATTGTGTTTATTTTCAAATATTCCGTTATTTCCTCCGTTATGGTTGACTGAAGAAACTTTCCCACTACCGAGTTAAAACTCAACGGTCTAAAGTTCGTCATTTTTTCCTATCTCTTGTTTTGAATACGGATGTCACATTATTAATTTTCCAATAGTCCAGCACAGTTCCAGAATGAAAGGATTTTTTGAATATCGTAACAAACACATTAGGTACCTCTGCTGTTAACTCCTTTAATATAATAGAGTGCAGGCCGAGACCCTGACCTCCCTCTAATCCCATCAATGTATTTAATACCTTTTCCCACTCAGAATCGTACTCCTGGCAAGATCCTTTGCAGTTGTTGTAAATTTTGGGAAGAAATTATCTTCCACTGTGAAAACAAGACATGTTGGCTTTCCCTCTGTCCCTTCTGAATTTCCCATTACAACCCTGCCTTTTTCATTCTCTAAAAGGCCAATATTTGCGTCCAACATTCTTTTACTTGTTGTCTACTCGAACAAGTGTTCTTTATTAATTCTTATGTTTTCGACGCATTTTCCTCCGTAGCCATTTTTATTTTGTTTTTAGCAGAAGATTGCGAACAATTAAAGCGTTTTTCATTATTCCATTCATAGGAAGATGGTTAGACAGCACTCATTATCCTTCGCTAATTGCTCAGAGGGCAGCTAAGCGTCAAGCAAATTTGTGTGGGTTTGAAGTCACACATAGAGCAGATCAGGTAAGGATGGCGGTTTCCAGTCCTAAAGGACATTCATGAAACATATGGTTGTTTCAAACAATAAGCAATCCATTCACTGTCATCTATAGATTCTTAATTCGAGGTTCATATTGAATTAATGTCCACCATCTGCCATGGTGGCATTTGAAATCGAGTCTCCAGGACATTATCTGGATCAGCAGTCGTTGATAATGCCACCAGGCCATCACCTGCATGTTATTATTAACTTCTTTGTTAAGACATGGATCACTTTTCACCTTTTTAAGATTCCTCTTCCATTCAGGATTGCACTTTAGTTAAGGAGTTTGGACTATCTACCGAAGTGGCTGTCACTGTTCTTCAACTGTCCCGCCCTTTAATGTTTTTTGCCAAGTCTACTCAGTCCAAGCCCTTCCTCAGGCCAGTAAAATTATCATTGTCCAACACTAAACCTCACATCTGTAAATCTGCCTTCACTGTTTCAGTTTGAATGTGAAACCGCAGCATGTGGTCACTCTTTCTAAGGTGATCTTGTACTACATTATGATTTATCACTCCTTCCTCATTATATTGTAACAAAGCCAATTCTCTTTTTGGTTCGTTGGGACGTTACTCTAAGAAATAACCCTCATATGTTCAATGAAACGTCCTTTGAGGCTCACCTTGCCAATTGATTAATCCAGTCAAATCTAGGGGACTTTAATCCCAATCAAACCCAGGGGACTCTAACCCCAATCACACCCAGGCGACTCTAACCGCAATTCCTGTACAGCTGGTAGAAAGTTTAACCCTTTGCGATTTGGTTTGAATGCACATGTGTTTGTTGGTGATTGAGTGTTTGTGCTTTGTTCCCTGGAGCTTGCGATCCGGGACTGTTTTGATTCTGATTTCTATTATGGAAACTTAAAATGAGTTCTTTTAAGGTTAAGGATTTTACAGTGATTATGAATTAAAATGTAAACTCCTGTTCATTTACAGGTCATGACTGCCTTACTATCAGATTAGATTAGATTACTTACAGTGTGGAAATAGGCCCTTCGGCCCAACAAGTCCACACCGACCCGCCGAAGCGAAACCCACCCATACCCCTACATATACCCCTTACCTAACACTACAGGCAATTTAGCATGGCCAATTCACCTGACCCGCACATCTTTGGACTGTGGGAGGAAACCGGAGCACCCGGAGGAAACCCACGCAGACACGGGGAGAATGTGCAAACTCCACACAGTCAGTCGCCTGAGGCGGGAATTGAACCCAGGTCCCTGGTGCTGTGAGGCAGCAGTGCTAACCACTGGGCCACCGTGCTGCCCATTTCTAACTAATCTCTTTTATCCTTACATAAAAGCGATTCATGAGGGACAGTTGAAATTTCAGTTCAACATTAGATTGTAATTTTTAAAATCCTATAGTTAATATCTGTGATCTTGGATTTGGCCATTATTCATGCATTCGAAGTTTTTTTTTAAACGTAAATAGACAATTTGTAAGGCAGCTCCGGTTATTTCACGAGCTATAGCATTGTAATTGAGCTATGACTGTTCAGGACGACTTAAGAAAATTAATTTTGGAAGTAAATTAAGGATCTAAAACTGGGTAATTTTAGTGGTTTTCAAAGTTGGGAACTGTATGCATTTTACATTTTAAATGTGAAAGGCTGAATAAATGAATTTGTAGCATAGAAATATATATTTGTAAGTAAGGTTCGAAAATGTGTAATTCGGAACAGACTTTAAAGTTAGACAAGCATAAATTGATGAATTGGTATTTGAAGTTATAGGGAGCAAGAAACATTGCAATATTTCTGAACAAAAAATTCAAGGTCTAAACAAACATCTGGCAACGTATCATGAGAAGCAGAAACAAAGAGCAAAAATAGTGATAGACATGGTTGATGAGGTAATAAAGAAAAGGACAAAACTAAAAGGAACCCTTGATAAATTTAAAGGTCGGACTTTATAAAGACGACGTAGTTTTCCTAGTCGATACGGGGGCAGCAAGGTAATCCTTAAATTTGAAGCCCAAGGGAGCAGGAAATAAAGAGTTAATTCAATTATGGTGACAGGTTTGTGATGAGAGGCACGAAGAATCAGATTTGCGCTCATGACAAGATACAGCTACCAAATTAGGATTGAATTAACTGCAAATGGTACTATGAAACCTGTTGAGGTTCTTTAAAATGAACATGCTCGAGCTAAACAATGATGCAAACAGAATGAGAAGTCACAAGTGACTGGTAAACAGACTAAACTGTGCAATTATAGTTTAAAAAATGTTTTGGTTACTTGTTGCGTTTCCACCCTGAATTACAGAAAATGATTATTTTATTTACATAATATAAAATTAATAATTAATATTTATAATAAACCGATTGTGTTAACCTGAATCAATATTCATTGGCAGGTTCCATTCACACATTCTCAGTGACCTGTCATGTTGATTCACGGTTAATTTAAACCATGACAGCATTAGTTCATGTTAATTAAAGAATGGAAAGTTATATTACTGACGGGTGAGGTAACGAAAGAAGCAACCCTGAATCCACAGGAAACAGTGGTTTATTGCCTAATACCTACTGTCCAAGGTACTCGGGAAACTCCAATATTTACTGAAAGAGAGGAAAAGGAATTGAAAAATTTAGGCGCTGCAAAAACAGGAGACATATATTGGATGTTACCTGTCCTACATTAGGGGAGTCACAGGGGAGTGTAAGCAATGTGTGATTTAGTCTTAAGGAAATATGGATGCAAAGGGATAGCCAAATATGTATGTGAGGGATGCATAACACGTAAAAAAAAGTAAACAAGAAAGTGTTAAGGAAACAAACCCCAGGAGGGAGAGAACCTGGGCTAAGACAATTCCAGAGCATCCAGGTAGCTTATACCGAATTACCCCGAGTGGGAAGACAGAGATATGTTGGTAATAGTTGATCATTTATCCGGATGGGTGGAGGCATATCCACTGGCCACTGCCAATCCCAGAAACTAAAGATTTGTTCTTAAAAATGTATGTACTGGGCTTGTCCTCTTTGTATTTCCTCAGGAAACAGGGTTTAATGGCACAGGGCGTATCCGTCTCTTGAATTCGCTATTCATCCAATTCTAGAGGGAGATTGAGTTTTAGTAAAATCATGGACAGAGACTAAAACGCAACCAGACTGGGAAGGGCAGTACCGTGCTCTTTTGAACACTGAAACAGTGATAAGGACGGCGGGGATAGGCTGGACTCACTACACTCTGATCAAAGGGCTCGTGGAATCCCCAATTGAGGAACACGTCTGGACAGCCGAATCAAATCAAGAAATGCTGAAACTCCGGCAAAAGAGACATTGAGTAACAGATTATACAGTGGTGACGCCAGCGCGGGTTTATTTCTGCAGAATTGTATATTAAGTCTTTTGGTGCTTCAGCATGATTTTTAGAATGCTGGGGATGCTTAGAGTTATACTAGCTCTCTTAGTATTGTGATTTTTCAAACATCATTTCCATATGTGTTATTAACGATCCCTGAGTCTGATAACCTGCAAGTAATAGACGCCGATGCATGCAGCTTGGTAAATTGTGGGGATGTAGATAATCAAAGACAGTTCCGCAGCTCAGAGATACATCTTACGTCCTATGGGGATGGCCTTTGGGATGGTACTTTCTATAATGGTCTCATCACAGTACACCGGGGCCCAGCTTTCGATTGTCCCAATAAAGAGTAAGACCCAATATACATAACGATAAAGAAAACCACATAGTACGAAGGAATTTTGGGGTGGGGGATGTCGGGGGGAACCTATCAGGTACAAGTAAATGAAACATTTGGGAAAAACATGACAACAAACGGGAATGATTTCTCGGGCTGTTGCTTTTGAATTAGCGTCGGAAAGGGCAGAAAAACTGGGTAATAAGATACAACCTTTCACCCCTCCCGATGACCCGAAAGTAATAAAAATTATAGAGTTAAAGTACTTGAAACAGACTATCAAAATAGAAACTGGATACGGAGATGCAGATGCCTAGGTTGAATGGGTAAAGTATACTGTAAAAAGTCTGAACAAAGAAATTGCAATGCATGTGCCTCCGGTAGGCCAGTGGCCCAGTTGTTTCCCTTTCCGCTCGATGGAAGTGAAACAGGAAGGGTATGAAATGTATGATAGCCCTGTATCAGGATAAGACTGCATGGAATGATAGGAACTGCACCTCCCTATCTCTGATGTTCCCTCCCTCGGGGATGAAAGACTTAAAAGCCGCCCCCTCCCTCATGTTTTCAGCCACAGTCGGAAATCACATATAGTATGTGCATAGACGAGGTTCAAATCGGTCAAGAGATTTGGGGAGGCTGAAATCATGTGGAGATAAAGAATTTCATCGATATAGACAAGGGAGGGAACTACTCAGCACTAAAGGTCCCCTCGGGGATTTATGGTCGTACTGTGGAGGCAAAATATTGAGACCCACCTTACCTCCAGATTGGAGAGGGATATGTGCAATCGTGCAATTGGCAATTCCATTTACCCTGGCATTTGAGAAGGAAAACATACTAGGGTAAAAGAGGAAGAGTAAGAAATCACACTTACATTCTTCCTTCGATGACAGGATTTATCTCAATTGTATAGGAGTCCGTGGGGGCGATTGGGAGTGGGGGTACCTGATGAGTTCAAGGCTCGTAACCAGATTTCAGCAGGCTTTGAGTCAGCTCTCTTTTGGTGGGTAACAGTTAATGAAAATGTAGTTTCGATTGATTGCATTTTCTATACTCAGTAGCGATTTATAAATTATACAAGACATGCTGTTAAAGGAATATCAGAACAGCTTGATGCGACAAGTAGAATGGCATGGGAAAACAGAATGGCCCTTGATATGATTCTAGTGGAAAAAAAGTGTGTGTGTGCGCAATGTTAGGAGGAAGCTGTTGTACCTTCCAAACAACACTGGACCTGACGGCTCAATTACTCAGGCCTTATGGGGATTGACTACCTTAGCAGAGGAACTGGCTGATAATTCAGGAGAAGACACATCTCTCACGGGATGGCTTGAATCATGGTTTGGAAAATGGAATAAGTTGGTGGTTTCCATCCTTACTTCCCTGATAGTAGTAGCCGGGGTGTCCGTAGTCATTGGCTGTTACACTGTATACGAGAGCTCACCCAAAGACTGATTGAGACAGCCTTAATGAAACAGATGCCCCTAAAAGTGAATCACGCAGAAGAATGTTTTTCTAGTGAATAATGAGAAGATGTGTGAGACCAAGATGGATGATGTCTCAAGAATGATGCTTGTGAATTTTGGGGGCGATGCTTAATGGAAAAATTGCAGAACTAACAATTGAATGTAAAAATAAAATAGTCGAATTGTGAGGAATAATTATAAATGTTGTTATCTGCAGTGATCACAAGGCTGAATCATGAAAGAGGAAGAGGGGTAAAGTTTAAAGCGAGATATGCTTTTCCAAACAGTTATAAGCATCTGTTTCCAGCTTCTGCAAAAACAAAAATAAACACAATAAAGAGGTCACTATGGGCAAAGAATGGAAGGAAATGTTGCTTTATCGAAACAGCCAAGCAGGACACGCATTTTTGTCACGAACAAGGCCAGATGAGGCAAGAGATAAACAGCCATGTTTAGAGAAGTGGGAGATGCAATCCGGGGAGAAGCAATGGAATAAGCGGGGGAGGAGTAAAAGAAGAACGAATTGTATAAAAAGTTGTGAACTTGTTAAACTCGGTGTGCCTATCTTAAAGGCACCACTCGTGCAAGAATATAATGAAAAATACTGCTGCTTCAGATCTTGACTTGGACTGAAATTATTGAAGTCAGTGGGTTCTATTTCCCACACAACCATGGAGATCCTGCTTTTAAACTCAGGCCGCCCTTCCTAAACATTCTTTGCTGGACCTTTCACTCCACTTATGGATGTCATTCGTATCAATGTGTACCACGACAGCTGACTGTTCACTGTCCCCCTTCAGTATACCCTGAACATGCTCGGAGACATGCCTGATCCTCGCACCAACCGCCCTTTGTATGAAGAATTCATAGAATCAGAGAATCACTGGGGTGGGAAAACAGGCCATTTCACACAGCACGTCCACTCTGACCCTCCGATGTGTAATGCACTCTGACCCCTTCCCCTACTCGATTAATCTGCATTTGTCCCTGACTAATGCACATAACCGGCACATCGCTGAACACTATTGGCAAAAAAGAAAACAACCTAAACCCATTCTGTTACACTATGTTGAACCTGCTTTCTAACAACAGATACTTCCAGAAACACTCAACATTTCCAGCAACTTCTGGTTTTGTCACCGATTATATTTGCATATTGCTAAAAACATATGCAACTCAGTCTTGAAACGATGATGAATTCAAACTCTCAGGAGAAAACTAAATATTTGGACATTCAATGATCGCAGTAAAGTTTTATTGAATTACTCCTCTTCTGTCCGTGAACGTCAATTGTTCACTTTCCCAGTCCTGAATAAAGGTGAGGTTTGCATTTTTTAAAATATCAGAAAGCTCGGAAAAGTTGCACATTTACTTCTTCATATGGGAATGTGATTGCATCTCATTCTTTCATCTCAGTTCAATTACAGAGGATTATTCATGAAACACACACAATGTATTACTTTGTATAAGAATACCAGTAACATTGTAAGTAATTGGAATCATAACTGGAAAGAAGAATTTAGACAAAGGAAGGATGAGAGCAGGCGGATCTTTTTTTGAACAGACAAAACTATTATGTGAACTTAGGTGATCAAATTTATGTAAAACCATGTAGGGCTGACAAACGATATTGTTATCAAGGTGTAGAGGTGTACATTGTTCTGAAAAAAGTTAAAATGTAACATTTGACTGTGAAACAAATAGCGACACTGAGTTGCCATAGTACAAAATCAAATTCAAATTCGGCCAGGCAGATTAACAATGCCCCAACACTCTGAAATCCAATGGATTTTGAAATATAATGTATTTGATGATATCAAAATCCATGAAATAATCCAATGTTTTGAGGTGTAAAACCGGACAGTTTGAACATTTAGGGACAGGACTGACAAGGACATCCACAAAGATAGACTGCTAGCCGAAGACCTTTCTGAAAGGTATTATCTGTAAGACGTTTGCGCAGCAGAACGTCAAAGCCAACCGAGATAAAAGTCTACAGAGAAAAATCTACAAAGGAGAATTAAAAAGCTGACTGGATTTGAAACGTGATTTTATGTGTGTGTGTGTGTGTGTGTGTGTGTGTGTGTGTGTGTGTGTGTGTGTGTGTGTGTGTGTGTGTGTGTGTGTGTGTGTGTGTGTATTAAAATCTTAATCATGGTGTTTTATTTCATCGGATCAGTATTTTAGAGTGGGAGGGAAAAACATGGGTTTACTAAAACGAGTTGTAAGCAGTTGTTCATTTTAGTATTCTCTGTTGGACTTAAATAACAAAATTGTTCATTTTACTTGAAATAGTGACCTGTGAAAATGTTTTTTTTGCCTCTCAAACTTTAACAGATTGCAGCATGAGGTGAAGCTTTTTCTTTGTGGCTGGTTTAGATTAGAAGAGGTGTTTACCCTGTGTCATAACAGTTTGGGGCTTTTTTTGTGCGATTTGAACAAGTTTAGACAGATCCAGTCTGAGATTTCGCAGAGCTAAATAGGTTTGAGGTATGGAAATGCATAGTAGATTTAATCATTTACATGTTATTCTCCAAGAGCTTTAAATAAATAGTCAGTGAGACACTTTGTTTAATTTCGGTAACTTGTGGGTGGTTAAATTTAAAGTGACAGAAATCCATTTTTAAAAATGTTAAACAGGTTCTGGGGTTTGAATATGATTCTCATATTTGCCGAGGGCGTTTCGAAGGAAAAATAAATGCCAAACGTTTAGAATTCACAAAGAATTTAGATTTGGGTTTAAACAAGAACAAGAGTAAAACTGAAATTGTCAGGAAATTACTCAAACACTAAGGTGTGTCCGAGAAACAGACAAGTGCAGGAGATTTAGAAAAAAAGACTTAAATTACAATTGACAAAAATGCAGACTAAAGATAAACAAAGGGAGAGCGAAAGAGAGAGAACGAAGAGAAAGCACAAGAGAATAGAGAGAGGGGAACAAAAAGAAAGGAGAATGTTCTTAGCTGAGCAAACAGAGAGCGAATTGGAACTTGAGAAGTTGTGATTTAGTCAGCAAAGTCAAGTGAACAGGATGGACAGAAAAATGGATATTAGGAAACCTTGAAACTGAGCCTGTAACAGGAAATTGTTGTCTACATATAGAAAGAACTTTATTTGAAACTATGGAGAGAATCTTGAGGAGAGCGGGAATTCCCCATTGGCTTCATGTGGTCGGTCAGCCACCACGCGCTATATATTGAAAGATACAATGCTCCAGTGAGTGACTGTAGTGTGAAATATGCAACTATGTGAAAACTCTGCCACATGTTGATGAGAGAGACTTCTTTATTTCATTTCAAACATTGGCTGGGCAGGTGGAGTGGTGCAAGGATTTACAGGTAATGCTAGTTCAGACTAAGTTCTTAAGCAAGGCTAGAGAGGTATTTGCTGCGCTGTCAGATGAAGGATCAAGGCATCATGAAGACGTGAAACAAAGTATTTGATGTGCTTATGAATTGATACTGGAAGCATATAGATAGCAGTGCGGAAACATAAAGAAGGAACCAGGTCAGCCTTATGTTAAGTTTGAAAGAATTAAACATAGGCATTTTGATAGATGGGTGCAGGCTTTAAAGATAGATAAGACCTATGAGGCTCTAAGGGACATTATTCTGCTGGAGGTGTTTAAAACCGCACTTCCAGAGATGATAACAATTCACGTGGAGGAAAAGAAAGTTCAGAAATTGGAAAGGGCAGGAGAATTACGGGATGAACACATGTTGCTGCATAAGACAAGCTTCCAGCCAGAATTTCGTCCTGTGAGGGATATAGATTGAGAGAAAGGAGATGCGACACTGTAAAAGAAATAGTAGAACATATGAGTTTGCCACAGGTTAAAGAAGCTACCCAAGAGAGTGGAAAGGAGATGAAATGCCTCAGGTGTTTTCACTGTAATAGATTAGGACACAGATAATTACTTTGCTGGTGATTTCAGAAAGTCATTGACAAAAGTTGTTTTCACTGACAGAAGGAGGGATATGTATGGTCACAGTGCTGATTGTTAAGAAAGGGACTGTGGGAAAAGATGTGGTAAAAGAAGCTAAGCCAGTGGCATCAGTGAAAGTTTGGAAGGAAACCCCAACAAGAACTAAAGAGCTGCAGTAAAGTGCACAGCCTAGGCAAGGGCTGGGTATGGAGTTAGTACTTGATCTCAATAAAGAACTTGTCCCAGTGAGTAAAGTTTATTCAGAAATCCCATTGGTAGAAGGGCAAGAAGTTATAATTTTGAAAGGTACATGAACTAACCAGTCGCTAATAGCAAGAGATGAACGAATTTTCAGTCTTTCTGATCTGTTATCCGAAAATGTATTAATTAATGGAAAGATGGGCAGAAATTTGGATTTTCCCTATGTAAGATCAGGTTGGAGTGCCTACACAAGACTGGGGAAGTTATAGTGGGAATGATTGACAGACCGCAAGATCCAAGAATCCAGTTTGTCCTTGGGAAGCATTTAGCAGGGTCCAAGTTGGGAGTGACATCCCTTGTTGTGGAGAAGCCCAAGGAAGACAAAGAAACTGAAGTGTTAAATCAGAAATATCCTGGCTCTTTCCCAGGCTGTGCAGCAACCACATCCCACTATAATAAGTCACAGCACGAAACTATGGACAAAGATGATGGAGTTGAGGTTCAGTTAACGGGCACCCTGTTTGCCGTAAAGATGCAGGCAAAACCTGAACAGGCAGTGGGTCAGACTGAGGTGTTTTGTCCTGAAAGGCTAAGTGACTTGCAACAACAGACAAGACGATGAAAGATATATATGTGGATGCGTACTCTAAAAAGGAGGCAAAGGATATTCATGAGGGTTATTATCTGAAATTTGTAAATTTATAAATACCAGAGGAAACAACGCAGAAGCGCTTCACATGAGCCTCCCAAGCACTGAGGATGTCACCTAGACATGGGACGAAACGTCTGCAACACAAATTCCCAGCTCAACGAACAGAACCACACCAACGAGCACCCGAGCTACAAATCTTATCAGAATCTTTGAACACATTGAGCTTTCCCTGTGTTAGTTAATGGCCAAACATCTCCTCAGTGCAGTTTTCCCCATACAATATTCATATCCCTTAATATGTTTAAACATTGTGAAATATAAAATGGGAACTGCTGCAGTGCCTTCAGCCCATCAGTTTTGCTCCTCCATTCAATATACAGGCAGTTCTCCGATTACACTTGTTGATTAAATACAATTTGGCTGCAATGTAATTCGTGAACCTTTTTCATCAAAGTTAACATCTGCTCACTGTGACACGATTCTTTACCAGGTACCAGCTGAACAGCAAACCCTGTCTGATGAGCCTATCTCTGCAAAAAGTACAAACATAGTGTTCAGCTAAAATAGGAATGCAATGCGCTTAGGAAACCTTGAAACTGAGCCTGTAACTGGAAATTGTAGTCTACACATAGAAAGAACTTCATTTCAAACTGTGGAGAGAATCTTGAGGAGTGTGGGAGTTCCCCATTGGCATCATGTGGTCAGTCAGCCACCACGCACTATATATTGAAAGATACAGTCCTCCAGTGAGTGACTGTAGTGTGGAAGTGTTACATTTACAGCACTGTTCCATTCCAAGATGTGATTTAAAGATTTATTTAGAATGTCCTTGTGTGTGTTAGACCACATTTAATTTCTGTTTTTTAGATATTTTGGCGGGTTCGTCCCTTGCCCCATTTTTTCCATCGACCCCATTATGAATATTGCACGATTTTCGACAACACAGTGTTGCACAGAAGCACAGCTACCGCGTTATTGGAAAACAACCTGAACTGATAGCTGAATTTCTATCTTCACACCGTACTCATGCTCTCTCTCTATCCCTTTATTTTCCAGAAATATTTATTTATGTTCAGAAAGGGGACCCTTTCTGTCCCCCTCTTTCTGTAACCCCAATGAACCCCTGTCACCCTCTGTCTATCGCTCTCCGCTCTGTACACCTCTCTCTGTCCCCCTCTCTACCCCCACGCTCTGTTCCCCCTCTCTGTGTTCCCCCTCACTGTCCCCTCACTGTGCCCCTCTCGCTGTCCCTCCTCGCTGTCCTACCTCTCTCTTACACACTGTCCCTCTTCCCCTCTAGCTTTCCAACCATCAGTCCCCCTCTCTCTGTCCCCCACTCACTGTCCCCTTGTTACCATCTCTCTTTCCCCTATCCCTCTGTTACTGTCTCTCTGTCCCCCACTCTCTGTGTTCCCCCTCTCTGTCCCCCATCTCTCGGTCCCCCTCTCTCTGCCCCCAACTCACTGTCTCCTCTCTCTGTACACCGTCTCTCTGTACCCCCGTCTCTCTGTACCCCCCCCCCGTCCACTATTCTCTGATCCCCTTCTCTCTGGTCCCACTCTCTGCCCCTCTCTCTGTTCGCCTCTCTCTCTCCCACCTCTCTCTCTGATCTTCTCTCTCGGCCCCTCCTTCTTTTTCCCCTTTCTCTCTGCCCCCCCCACTATCTCTCACCCCACTCACTGTCCCCTCTCTGTCTCCTCCCCTTCTGTCTCTCCCCGACCCTCTCTGTCTCATTCTCTCTGTTCTCGCTCTCTCTGTCCCCCTCTTTCTGTGCCCCACTCTCTGTTCCCCTATCTCTCTGACCCCCACATTCTGTCCCCGACTCTCTGCGCCACCGTCTCCTTCCCCATTCTCTTCTCTCTGTGCCCCATGTCTCTGTACCCCACTAGGTGTCCACTTCTCTCTGTATCCCACTCTCTGAGCCCCCCTCTCTGTCCCTCTCTCTCTGTCCCCGCTCTCTCTCCCCCACTCTCTGTCCCCAACTCTCTGTGCCCCCATCTCTTCCCTCCGCTTTGTCCTCCTCTCTCTGTCCCGTGTGTCTCTGCAACCCACGTTTGTCCCCACATCTGTGTCCCCCTCTCTCCGTCCCCCCTCTCGCTTTCCCCTCCTCCCTCTGTTCCCCACTGTCTGACCCCCCTCACTTTCCCCCTCTCACTGTCCCAACTCTCTCTGTCCCCCTCACTCTGTCTCCCCTCTCTGTGTCCCTCTCTCGCTCTGTCCCCCCCTTTGTCCGCCTTTTGCTGTCCTCCTCTCTCTGACCCATCTCTCTCTGTCACCGTTCTGTCCCTTCCTTCCCCCTCAATCTGTCCACGTCTCTCTCTCCTACCTTTCGTTCTCACCCTCTCTCTGTCCCACCTCTCTCTGTCTCCCTCACTCTGTCTCCCCTCTCATTGACCCCCTCTCGCTCTGTCCCCTCTCTGTCCACTCATTTTCTGTCCCCTTCTCTCTGTCGCACTTCTGCCTATCCCCCTCTCTGTCCTCCCTTTCCCCCTCAATCCGTCCACGTCTCTCCCTCCCACCTCTCTGTGCCTCCTCCTCTCTCTGTACCCCCTCTCTCAGTCCCCCCTCTCGCTGTCCCCTCATCCCTCTGTCCCCACTGTCTGCTCCCCTTCTCTCTTCCCCTCTCACTGTCCCACCTGTCTCTGTCTCCCTCACTCTGTCTCCCCCACTCTCTGTACCCCCTCTCTCTGTCCCACCCCCACTCTCTCTCTTTCCCACCCTCTCTGTCCACCCCTCCCTGTTCGTTTCTCGCTGTGCCCTCTCTCTGCCCCTCTTTCTGTCCCCCTCTCACTTTCCCCTTCTCTCTTTCCGCTTGTCTCTATTCCCCTCCTCTCTCTGTCCTGCACCCTCTGTTCTGCCTCTCACTGCCCCCTCTCCTTGTCCCCCTCTCCATGTCCACCACTCTCTGTCCACTGCTTGCTGTCTCCCCCCCCGCGTCCCCCTCTCTCTGTCCCGCCTCTCACCGTCCCCCTCTCCCTGTCCCCGTCTCCATGTCCACCACTCTCATTCCCCCACTCTTGGTCCCCCGTTTTCGGTCACCCTCTCTGTCACCGTTTATCTGTCCCCCTCTCTTTTTCCCCCTTTCTCCTTCCTCTCTCTGTCCCCCCACGCTCTCTCCCCACTCTCTCTGTCCCACCTCTCTGTGCCCCCTCTCTCATTCTCCCCTCTCTCCACCTCTGTCCATCCCACGCTCTCTCCTCATTCTCTCTCTCCCACCTCACTGTGCCCCCTCTCCGTCCCCTCCTCCCTCTGTCCGCCGTCTGCTCCCCTCTCTCTCCCCCTCTCACTGTCCCACCACTCTCTGTCTCCCTCACTCTGTCTCCCCCTCTCTTTTATCCCCTATCGCTCTGTCCCCCTCTCTGTCCACCCATTTTCTGTCCCTCTCTCTCTGTCCCGCTTCTCTCTGTCCCCCTCTCTGTCCTCCCTTTCCCCCTCAATCTGTCCACGTCTCTCTCCCACCTCTCTGTGCCTCCCTCTCTCTCTGTACCCCCTCTCTCTGTCTCCCCCTCGCTCTCCCTCTCTCAGTCTCTCCTCTCGCTGTCCCCTGCTCCTTCTGTCCCCCTGTCTGCCCCCTCTCTCTCCCCCTCTCAATATCCCACCTCTCTCTGTCTCTGTCACTCTGTCTCCCCCTCTCTTTGACCCCCTCTCGCTCTGTCCCCCTCTCTGTCCACTCATTTTCTGTCCCCCTCTCTCAGTCCCAACTCTCTCTGTCCCCCTCTCTGCTCCCCTTTCCACCTCAATCTGTCCACATCTCTTTCTCCGACCTCCCTCTGTACCCCGCTCTCTGTACCCCGCTCTCTGTGCCCCACTCTCTGTCCTCCACCTCTCTGATTCCCACTCTCTGTCCCTCGAATCTCTGCACCACTGTCTCTGTAGCCCCCGTCGTCCTCTCTCTGACCACGTGTCTCTGTATCCCACTCTTTGTCGCCCACTCTGCATCCCCCTCTCTCTGTCCCCAACTCTCTGTTCCCCTCTCTCTGAGCCCCCTCTCTCTGCCTCCTACTCTCTGTCCCCCAACTCTCTATGCCCCCTCTCTCCCCGTCCTCCTCTCTCTGTCCCCCGTGTTTCTGCACCCCATCTTTGTCCCAACATCTGTTTCCCCTCTCTCCGTCCCTCTTTCCCTTACACCCTCTCTGTTCCCCCCTCTGCGCCCTCTCCCGCCCCCTCTGTCCCCTCGCCCCCTCTCTCTGCCCCCTATTCTCTGACCCCCTTCTCTCTGCCCTCACTCTCTGTCTGTCTCTCTCTGACACACCCTGCCCCCTTTTCCCCCTCAATCTGTCCCCTTCTCTCTATGACACCTCTCTCCCCACCCCTCTCTGCCCCACCTCTCTCTGTCTCCCTCACTCTGTCTCCCCTTCTCTCTGGCCCCCTCTCTTTCCCCCCCTTTTCTGTTCCCCTCTCTCTGTCCCACCTCTCTCTCTCGCCCTTCTCTTTCTCCCCTATCCCCCTCAGTCTGTCCCCATCTCATTCTCCCACCTCTCTCTCCCCCTCTCTCTCTCCCACTTCTCTGTCTCCCCCTCTCTCTGTACCCGCTCTCTCTGTCCCCGTCTCGCTCTGTCCCCTCTCCCTGTCCTCCTTTTTCTGTCACCCTCTCTCTGTCCCACCTCTCTCTGTCCCCACCTCTGTCTCTCTCTGTCTCTCTCTCCAACCCCATTCTCTATCCCCGTCCATCTGTACCCTTCTCTCTGCCCCCCTCTCTGTCCCACTCTCTCCGTCCCACACTCTCTGCCCCCCTCTTTCTGTCCCCCCACTAACTCCCCTCGGTCACACTCTCTCTTTCCCCCTCCACCCTACCCCCTCTCTCTGCCCCCTCACCCACTTTCTTTGTAACCCCCTCCTGTTCCCCGCTCTCTGTCCTCTGCTCTCTCTGTCCCCCTCTGTCTGCCCCCCACTCTACACCCTCTCTCTGTCCCCACTCTCTGTCCCCCTTCCTGTGTCCCCCCTCTCTGTCCCCCGCTCTCTATCCCCTTCTCTCTCTCTCTGTCCCCCGCTGTCTGTCCCCCCTCTCTCTACCCTCTCACTGTCCCCCACTCTCTGTCCCCCACCTCTCTGTCCATTCATCTCTCTGTCCGCCCGCCTCTCTGTCCCCTTCTCTCTGTTCTCCCGCTCTGTCCCCCCTCTCTGTCCCCATCTCACTGTCCTCTATTCTCTGTCCCTATCTCTCTCTGTCTCCCACCTATGTATCGTTCTCGCTCTGTCCCCTCTCTCTGTCACCCCTTTTTCTATCCCGCTCTCTTTGGCCTCCCTCTCTGTCCCCTCTCTCTGCCCCCCATCACCCTTCTCTCTGTCCTCCCTCTCTCTGTCCCCGTCTCTCTGTCCCCCTCTCTCTGTCCCCCTCTCTCTGTCCTTTTTCTATCATCCCTCTCTCTGTTCCCCCTTTTCCCTCTCTCTCTGTCCCCCGTTTCTCTGTCGCTCCATTCTCTGCCCCCCATCTCTGCCCTCCCTCTCAGTTCCCACTCTCTGATGCCGTCTCTCTCTCTGTCCCCAACTCTTTGTACCCACTCTCTGTCACCCTCTCATTATACCCCCCTCTCCCTGTCCCCGTCTCACTATCCACTTCTCGCTTTCCCCATCTCTGTTCCACCCCCACTCTGTCGCCACTCTGGGCCCCCCGCTCTCTGTCGCCCTCTGTCTCTGTCCCACCTCTCCCTGTCCCCTCCCTATGTCCTCCGCTCTCTGTCCCCAGCTCTTTGTCCCACTCTCTGAGCCCCCCTCTCTGCCCCTCTATCGCTCTGTCCCCCTGTCTGTCCCAACAATTTCTGTCCCCCTCTCTCAGTCCCACCACTCTCTGTCTCACCTCTCTGTCCCCCCTTCCCGCCTCGACCTGTCCACGCCTCTCTCTCTGACCCCCTTCTCTCTGTCCCCAAATCTCTGTCTCCCTCTGTCGCTCTCTCTGTGTCCCCTTCTCTGTGTCCCTCTCTCTGTCCCCTTTCTCTGTCTCACCTCTCTTTGTCTCCCTCTACCTGACACCCTCTCTGTTACCCCTCTCAGCCCCCTCTGCTCCTCCGACCCCCCGCACATCTCTCTGTCCCCTATTCTCTGACCCTCTTTTCTCTGTCCCCCTCTCTCTGTCTCTCTCTCTGTCCCTCTGACTGTGTCCCCTTCTCTCTGTCCCTCTCTCTCCGTACCCCCTTTCTCTGACCCTCTCTCTCTCTCTGTCCCTCTTTCTCTGTCCCCTTTCACTCAGACCCCCCTCTTTCTCCCCCCTATTCATTGTCCCAACTCTGTATCTTCCGCTTCTGTCTCTCCCCGGTCTCTGACCCTCTCTCTCTGTTCATGCTCTCTCTGTCCCCCTTTCTCTGTGCCTCACTCTATGTTCTCCATCTCTCTGATTCCCACTCTCTGTCCTTCGACTCTCTGCACCACTGTCTCTGTAGACCCCATCCTCCTCTCTCTGACCCCGTCTCTCTGTATCCCACTCTTTGTCGCCCATTCTGTGTTCCCCTCTCTCTGTCCCCCACTCACTGTACCACACTCTCTGAGCCCCCTCCCTCTGCCCCTCTCTCTCTGCCCTCCACTCTCTATCACTCAACTTTCTATGCCCCCCTTTCCCCATCCTCCTCTCTCTGTCCCCGTGTCTCTGTGTCCCCTCTTTGTACCCACAACTGTGTCCCCCACTCTCCGTCCCCCTTTCTCTGATACCCTCTCTGTTCCCCCACTCTGCCCCCTCTGCCGCCCCCTCTGTTCCCCCGCCCCTATCTCTGTCCCCTATTCTCTGACCCTCTTCTCTCTGGTCCCACTCTCTGTCTCTCTCTCTCTCTCTCTCTCTGTCCCCCTCTCTCTCTCCCTCCTCTCTCTGTCCCCACCTCTGCCCCCCTTTACCTTTAATCTGTCCCCGTCTGTCTCTTCCATCTCTCTCTCTGCCCCTTGCTCTGTCTCACCTCTCTTTGTCTTCCTCTCCTTGACACCCTCTCTGTTACCCTTCTCTGCCCCCACTGCCCCTCCGTCCCCCCGCCCCTCTCTCTGTCCCCTATTCTCTGACTCCCTTCTCTCTGTCCCCCACTCTTTGTCTGTCTCTCTGTGTCCCCTTTTCTCTGTACCTCTCTCTTTCCCCCTCTCTCTGTCCCTCCTCTCTCTGTCCCCTTTCTCTTGCCCCCCTCGGTACCCCTCTCTCTGCCCCCCTCTCTGTAGACCCCATTCTCTGTCACCCCCTCTTTGTCCTCTCTCTCTCTCTGTCAAACTTCTATTTGTCCAACCTCTCTCTATCCCTCCCTCTCTCTGTCCCCATCTCTCGGTCCCCGCCACTCGCACTGTCCTCCCGTCTCTCTGTCCCGCCATCTGTCCTCAACAATCTATGTCACCAATCTCTGCCCCCCTCTATCTCTCCCGGTCCCCCCTCACTGCCCCCTCTCTCTGCCCCCTCTCTGTGTCCGCCCTCTCTGTCCCCCTCTCTATCTGTCCATCCTCTCTCTGTACCCAATCTCTCTGTCCACCTCTCTTTGTCTCCCCCCGACTCTCTGCGCCCCCCACGCTCTCTCCCCACTCTCTCTGTCCCACTAATCTGTCCCCATCTCTGTCCCCACATTCTCTGTCCCGCTCTCTCTCCCACTCTCTCGGTCCCCCTCTCTCTGTCCCCCTCTATCCATCTCTCCTCTCTCTCTGTCCGCCATTTCTCTGTCTCCCCTCTCTCTGTCCCCCCTCTCTCTGTCCTCATGTCTCTGTCCCATTTCTCTGCACCCCTCTGTGTCCCCCTCTCTCTGTCCCCCTACGCTCACTCCCCACTCTCTCTGTGCCCCTCTCTCTGTGACCTTCTCCCTCTGTCCCCTATGTCTGTCCCCCTCTCTCTGTCCCCCATTATCTTTTCCCACTCTCTGTCTCCCACTCACTCTGCCCCCTCTCTCAGTCTCCCCTCTCTGTACCCCTCTCTCCCCTTCTCTCTATTCCCCCACGCTCTCTCCCCACCCACTCTGTCCCATCTCTCTGTCCCTCCTCTCTCCCGACACTCTCTGTCCCGCTCTCTCCCCCTTTCTCTGTCCCCCTTGTCCCCACCTCCCTCTGTCCCCCTCTGTTCTCCTCCCTCTCTCTCTCCCCTCTCTCTGTCCCACCTCTCTCTGTCCCACCTCTCTCTGACTCCCTCACTCTGTCGCCCCCCTCTCTGTACACCCTGTCACTCTGTCCACCCTCTCTGTCCCTTTTCTGTCCCCCTTTCTCTATCCCATCTCTCTCTGTCACCCTCTCTATTCTCCTTTCCCCCTCAATCTGTCCCCGTCTCTCTCGCGCACATCTCTCTGTCTCCCCTCTCTCTATACCCCCTCTCTCTGTCCCCCTCTCGCTCTGTCCTCCCCCTCTGTCCTCCTTTTTCTGTCCCCCTCTCTCTGTCCCACCTCTCTCTGTCCCCACCTCTCTCTCTCTCTCTCTCTCTCTCTCTCTCTCTCTCTCTCTCTCTCTCCCCAACTCTGTATCCCTGTCCATCTGAAACCACACTCTGTCCCCTCTCTCGGTCCCCCTTTCTCTGTCCACCCCTCTTTGTTCGTCTCTCTCTGTCACCCTCTCTCTGCCCCTCACTGTCCCCCTCTCACTTTCTCCTTCTCTCTTCACACCTGTCTCTGTTCCCCCTCCTCTCTCTTTCTAGCATTCTCTTTCCTGCCTCCCACTATCCCACTCTCACTGTCCCCCTCTCTATGTTCACCGGTCTCTGTTCCTCGCTCTCTGTAACTCCTCTCTCTCCCCAGGCTCTCGGACCACATTCTCTCCCTTCCCGTGCTCTCTGTCCCCGTCTATCTTTCTTTCTCCCTCTCTCCGCCATCTATCTGTCCCTTCTCCCTCTGTCCGCCCTCTCTGTCCCCCCTCTCTCTGTCCCCCTGTCTCTGTTTCCTCTCTCTGACTCCTCTGTATCTCCCTCTCTCTGCCCCCCACTCTCTGTCCCTTCCTCTCTCTGTCCCCTTCTGTCTACCCCACTCCCCTCTCTCTGTCCCCTACTCTCTGTCCCTCTCTCTGTCTCCCCCTTTCTCTGTCCCCCTCTCTCTGATCTCAGTGGTGGGCAAAATGCTGGAGTCTATTATAAAGAATGTAATTATGACACATCTGGATAGTAGAAACAGGACAGTTCAGAGTCAGCATGGATTTATGAAGTGGAAATCATGCTTGGCTAATCTTCTGGAATTTTTTAGGATGTAACTCTGAAGTTGCACGAGAGAGATCCAGTAGATGTGTACCTGGACTTTCAGAAAGCTTTTGATAAAGTCCCACATAGGAGGTTAGTGAGCAAAATTAGGGCGCATGGTATTTGGGCAAAATACTAAATTGGATTGAAAATTGTTTGGCTGACAGGAAACATAGAGTAGTGAAAAAAGCTCCACTTTGGAATGGCAGGCAGTGACCAGTGGGTTACTGCAGGGATCAGTACTGGGACCGCAGGTTTTTACAACATATACTAATAATATAGAAGATGGTACTGGTAATAACATTAGCAAATTTGCTGATGATACTAAGCTAGGTGGCAAGGTGAAACGTGAGGAGGATGTTAGGAGATTACAGTGTGATCTGGACAGGTGAGGTGAGTGGTCAGATGCATGGCAGATGCAGTTTAATATGGATAAATGTATGGTTATCCACTTTGGTGGTAAGAACAGAAAGGCAGATTCCGACCTAAATGGAATCAATTTAGGTAAAGGGGCAGTACAAAGAGATCTGGGTGTTCTTGTACACCAGTCAATGAAGGTAAGCATGCAGGTACATCAGGAAGTGAAGAAGGCTAATGGCATGCTGGCCTTCATAACTATTATGAGACAAAATCAATTATGAAAGGATTGGACACTCTGGAGACAGGAAACATGTTTCCACTGATGGGTGAGTGCCGAACCAAAGGACACAGCTTAAAAATACGGGGTCAACCATTTCGGACAGAGATGAGGAGAAACTTCTTCTCCTATAGAATGGTGGCTGTGTGGAATGCTCTGCCCCAGAGGGCAGTGGAGACCCAGCCTCTGGCTTCATTTAAGAAAGAGTTGGATAGAGCTCACAAGGATCGTGGAATCAAGGGTTATGGAGATAAGGTATAAACAAGATACTGGTTAAGGATGATCAGCCATGATCATATTGAATGGTGGTGCAGGCTAGAAGGGCAGAATGGCCTACTCTGGCATCTATTGTGTATTGTCACTCTGTCTGTCCCCCCTCGCTCTGACACCCCTCTCTCTGTTTCCCCTCTTTCTGTCACGGTTCTCACTGTCCACCCTCTCTGTCTCCCTCTCTTTGTCCCCGGCCTTGTCCCCCGCTCCCTGTCCCCCTCTCTCTATCCTCTCTCTCTATCCGGCTCGCTCTGTCCCCGCTCTCTGTACCCCGCTCTCTGTCCCGCCTCTCACAGTCCCTCTCTCCCTCTCCCCCTCTCTATGTCCACAGCTTTCTGTCCTTCGCTCTCTGTCCACCACTCTCTGTCCCCTTCTCTCGGTCTCCCTCTCTCTGTCCCTTCTCACGCCCCCTCTGACCCCGACTCTCTCTCCCCACTCTTTCTATTGCCCTCTCTCTGTCAACCATCTCTCTGTCCCTCCTCTCTCTGTCCCCCTCTCTGCACCACCGCTCTGCCCCCTCTCTCTGTCCCACCCTCTCTGTTCCCCTCTGTTTGCTCCCCCACTATCCCCCTCTGTCACCCCCTCTCTATCCCCCTCGACGCTGTCCCCCTCTCTCTCCCTCTCTCTCTTTCATCCCCGCTCTGTTCCGCACTCTCTCTCCCCACACTCTCTGTCCCCTTCTCGCTCTCCCCAATCTGTGTCCCCCTTTCTCTATTCCCGGTCTCTCTGTACCATCTCTCTGTCCCTCTCTTTCTGTTCCCGACCTCTCTGTCTCCTGTCTCTGTCCCATCGTCTCTCTGTCCGCCCGTCTCTCTATCCCCCTCTCTCTGTCTTCTCTCTGACCCCCAGTCTGCCCCCTCTCTCGCTGTACCCCTTATTTCTGCCCCCACTCTCTCTGTCCCCCTCTCTGTCCCCCACTCTCTCTGTCCCCCTCTCTGACCTCCACTCACTCTGTCCCCCTCTCTCTGCCCGCGCTCTCTGTCTGATTTTCTCCGTCCCCTCTCTCTGCCCCCCTCTCTCTGTCCCACCCTCTCTGTCTCCCTCTGTTTGTTCCCCCACTATCCCCCTCTGTCACCTCCTCTCTATCCCCCACGACGCTGTCCCACTCGCTCTCTCCCCCTCTCTCTTTCCCTCTCTCTCCCCCTCTCTCTTTCAACCCCGCTCTGTTCCACACTCTCTCTCCCCACGCTCTCTGTCCCTTCTCGCTCTCCCCATTCTGTGTCCCCCCTTCTCTGTTCCCAGTCACTCTGTACCATCACTCTGTCCTTCTCTTTCTGTTCCCCACATCTGTCTCCCGTCTCTGTCCGATTATCTCTCTGTCCGCCCATCTCTCTATCCCCCTCTCTCTGTCCTCTCTCTGACCCCCAGTCTGCCCCCTCTCTCGCTGTACCCCCTCTCTCTGCCCCCACTCTCTCAGTCCCCCTCTCTGTCCCCCATCTCTCTGTCCCCCTCTCTGACCTCGACTCTCTCTGCCCGCGGTCTCTGTCTGATTCTCTCCATCCCCTCTCTCTGCCCCCCTCTCTCTGTCCCACCTTCTCTCTGCCCGCGCTCTCTGTCTGATTCTCTCCGTCCCCTCTCTCTGCCTCCCTCTCCCTGTCCCACTTTCTCTGTCACCCTCTCTCTGACCTCCCCTCTCTCTGTCTCCCCTCTCACCGTTTCCACTCTGTCCCCCTCTCTCTGTCCACCTTGTCTCTTCCCACTCTCTCTCCCCTGTCGCTCTGCACCCCACTCTCTTTACCCTCTCTCTCGCCGTCTATCTATACCCCCTCTCGCTGTCACCTTCTCTCTCTCCCCCTCACTCTCTGTCGCCCCTCTCCCTGTTCCCCTCTCTCTCCCCCTCTCTCTGTTCCCCCCTCTCTATCCACCCACTCTCTGTCCCCCCTCTGTGTCCACCCTCACTGTCCCGCGCTCTCTGTTCCCCTCTCGCTGTACCCCACTCACTGTCCGCCCTCTCTCTGTTCCCACTCTCGCTGTCCTCCTCTCTCTGCCCCCTCTTTATGTCATCCACCTCTCTGTGCCCCCGTCTCTCTGCACCCCCGTCTCTCTGTCCCCAATTTCTCTGTCCACATCTCTGTCCGCCATCTCTCTCTGTCCCACTCCTCTATGTTCCCCTCTCTCTGTCCTCCTCTCTCTGTCCCGCTCTCTTTGTCCCCCTCACTCTGTCCTCCTCTGTCTGATCCCCTCTCTGTCCCCTTTCTGTCTGCGACCCTCTCTCTGTCCCCCCTCTCACTGCCAACTTCTCTCTCCCACCACACTCTGTCCTCCCACTGTCTGACCCCTCTCTGTGTCTCCCCTCTCTCTGTCTCCCCTCTTTCCCCCCTCTATGTCCCCCTGTCTCTCTGTACCCCTGTCCTTCCTCTCTCCCTCTCTGTCACCCTCTCTATCTCCCCATCTCTCTCTTTCCCTCCCTCTCTGAACACCCACTCTATATCACATTCTCTGTATCCCCCTCTCACTCTCCCCCTCCCTCTCTCCCACTCGCTCTTACCCACCTCTCTCTAATCCCCTTTATGTACTGCTCTTTCTGTACCCTTTTCTCTGCCCCGTCTCTCTGTTCACCCACTCTCTGTCCCCATCTGAATATCACCCCTCACTCTCCACCTCCCACTGTACCACTCGCTCCGAACCCCCTCTCTCTATCCCTCCTGTCTGTCCCCCTCTCTCTGTCCACCCTCTCTGTCCGCCCTTTCTTTGTCCCCCCTCCCTGTCCCCTGCGCCCAGTCCCCCCACTCTATGTCCCTCTCTCTCTCTTCCCCTCTCTCTCTTTCCCCCTCTCTATCTGTCCCCATCTACTATGTACCCGCTCTCTCTCTGTCCCCCATCTCTGTCCTCCTCTCTGTTCCCATCTCTCCCACCTCTCTCTTTCACCCCTCTCTCTTTCAACCCTCTCTCTGTCACCCGTCTCTGCCCCCACTCTCTCTGTCCCCCTTTCACTGTCCCCCTCTCACTTTCACACTCTCTCTGTCCCCTTTTCTGGGTCCGCCTCTCTCTTTCCCCATTTGTCTCGGTCCCCCCTCTCTGACCCATCCACTCTGTGCCCTCTCTCTGTCACCCTCTCTGTCTCCCTCTCTCTGTCCCCCTCTCTCTGTCGCCTCTCTCTCTCTATCTACCTTCTCTCTATCCGCCCACTCACTCATTCCACTCTCTCTGCCCTCCTCTCTCTGTCCCCTTCACTCTGTCCCATTCTCTCTGCCTCCCCTCCTCTCTGTCTCGTTCTCTCTCTGCTCCTCACACTCTGTCCACCCGGTCTCTGACCTCCCCCCCCCCCCCCAACTCTCTTTGTTCCCTCTCTCGGTCTCCCCTGTGTCCCCCTCTATCTGTCCGCCCTCTCTCTTCCCGATCTCTCCGTCCACTCCTCTCTCTCTCTCTCTCTATCTCTCTCTCTGTCCCACTGTCTCTCTGTACTCCCCACTTTCCCCTCTCTCTGTTCCCCTCTCTCTCCCCCTCTCTCTGTTTCCCACTCTCTGGCCACCGACTCTCTGTCCCCATTTGAATATCTTCCCCTCACTCTCCCCCTCCCCTGTCACGCTCGCTCTAAGCCCCCTCTCTGCCCCCTGTCTTTGACCGCCTCTCCCTATCCCCCGCTCCCAGTTCCACCTTCTCTGTCCCCCTCTCTCATACCCCCTCTCTGCCCATCTCTCTCTGTCCCACTCTCTCTTACTCCTGTCTCTGTCCCCTCCCCCCCATCTACCACCTTCTCTCTGCCTCCCTTCTTTCTCCCAACACATTCTGTCCTCCCTCCCTCTGACCCCCTCTCTCTATCTCCTCTCTCTCGGTTTCTCCTCTTTCCCCACTCTACGTCCCCCTGTCTGTCTGTACCCCCTCTCCTTCCTCTCTCTCTCTCTGTCACCTTCTCACTCTCCCCATCTCTTTATCTCCCCCTCACTCTGTCCCACTCTCCCTTCCCCTCTCTCTGTTCCCCCTCTCTCTGAACACCCACTCTATGTCGCCCTCTCAGTATTCCCCTCACTCTCCCTGCCCTTCTGTCCCACTCGCTCTGATCCACCTCTTTCTCTCCCCCACTCTCTGTTCCCCGTCCCCCTCTCTATGTCCCCCTCTCTATCCTCCTCTCTCTGTCCCCCTCCTCTCTCTTCCCCATCTGTCCCCCTCTCTCTGCCCCCCTCTGCTCCCCATCCTCCTATCTCTGTCCCTACTCCCTCTATACCCCCACGCTCTGTTCCCCCCTCTGTCCCCCTCTCTCTGTTCCCCTCTCTCTGTCCCGTCCCTCTGTGTCCTCCCTCTCTCTGTCCCACCTCTCTCTGTCCCCCTCACTCTATCACTCCCTCTGTACCCCCTCTCTCTGTCCCCCTTTTGTCTCTTCACCCACACTCTGTCCCCCATCTCTCTGTCCTCCCTCTCTCTGTCCTCCCTCTCTCTGTCTCCCCTCTCTCGTTCTCCCCTCTGGCCCCGTTTCTATGTCTGCACTCTCTGTTCCCGCGCCCTCTGTTCCCACTCTCTGTCCCCCCACTATCTGTCACATTCTCTACGTCCACCGTCTCCCTGTCTCCTTCTCTCTCTTCCCCCACACTCTGTCCTCCCTCTCTCTGACCCCCACTCTCAGTCCCCATCTTTCCCTTCCTACTCCTCTCTGTCCCCCCATCCCCCTTTTTCTGTCCAATTCTCTCTGCTCCATGCCCCCCTATCTCTGTCACAACTCACTCTATCCCCTTTTCTCTGTCGCCCCTCTCTGCCCCCTCTCTATTTCACCCCTCTCTCTGTCCCCTTCTCTGTCCCCCTCTTTCTCTGTCCCCCCTCCCTGTGCCCCGTCCTCCTCTCTCTGTCTCCCCTCTCTCTATCCCTCCTCACTCCTCCTCTCTCTTTCACACCCCTCGCTCTGTCCTCCTCTCTTCTTGTCCCCCTTTCTCTCTGTCCACATCCACTCTGCCTACTCCCTCTGTCCCCCTCTCTTCCCCCTCTTTTCCCATCTCTCTTTCCCCCTCTGTCTGTCCTTTCTCTTCTGTCTCCCCTCTCTATCCCCCTCTTTCTATCCCCCCATCTCTGTCTACATCTCGCTCTGTCCCCATCCACACTTTACCCCCATTCTCTGACCCCCTCTCTTCCTCCACTCTGCTCCCCTCTCTCATTCCCCCTCTCCCTGTCCCCAACTCGCTGTCCCCCCTCTGTGCCCGCCCTCAATGTCCCGCTCTCCCTGTCCCCCTCTCGCTGTCTCCCACTCAATTTCCGCCCTCTCTCTGTTCCCACTCTCTCTGCTCCCCTCTCTCTACCCCCCTGTCTGTCATCCACCTCTCTGACCCTCCGACTCTCTGCACTCCCGTCTCTCTGTCCCCAATCTCTCTGTCCCCACCTCTGTCGCCATCTCTCTTTGTCCCACTCCTTTCTGTCCCCCTCTCTCTGTCCTCCTCCCTCTGTCCCCTCTCTCTCTCTCCCACCACACTCTGTCCTCCCACTCTCTGACCCCCTCTCTGTGTCTTCCCTCTCTCGGTGTCCCCTCTGAACCTCCTCTCTTTCTCCCTATCTCTCTGTACTCCCTCTGTTTCCTCTCTCTCTCTGTCACCCTCTCTCTCAACCCCCCTCTCTCTGTTCCCCCCTCTCTGTCCACCCACTCTCTGTCCCCATCTGAATATCCCCCTCTCACTCCCCCTCCCACTGTCCCACTCGCTCTGAACCCCCTCTCTCTATCTCTCCTGTCTATCCCCCTCTCTCTGTCCACCTTCTCTGTCCGTCCTGCCTCTGTCTCCCTCATCCTGTCCCCCGCTCCCATTCCCCCCACTCTCTGTCCACCTCTCTCTGTTCCCCTCTCTCTCTTTCCCCCTCTCTATCTGTCCCCATCTAATATGTTCCCGCTCTCTCTGTCCCGCCATCTCTGTCCCCCCTCTCTGTTCCCCTCTCACCTACCCCCTCTCTCTTTCACACCTCTTTCTGTCACCCCTCTCTGTCCCAACTCTCCCTGGCCCCCTCTCACTGTCCCCGTCTCTCTTTTACCCACTTTCTGTCCCCTTTTCTCGTTCCCCCGCGCTCTTTTTCCCCATCTATCTCGGTCCCCCTCTCTCTGTCCCCATCCACTCTGTACCCCCTCTCTCTGTCCCTCCCTCTCTGTCACCCCTCTGTTCCCCCTTTCTTCCCGCCCTCTGTTCCCTCTCTCTGTCTCCCACTCTGTCTCCCTCTCTCTTTCCCCCGTCTCTGTCCCCCTCTCACTGTCCACCTCTCTCTGTCGCCTCTGTCTCTGTCTACCTTCTCTCTATCCGCCCTCTCACTCATCCCACTCTCTCTGCCCTCCTCTCTCTGTCCCCTTCACTCTGCTCCCCACTCTCTGTCTCCTTCTCTCTCTGCCCCCCACACTCTCAGCACACCCCCCCCCCCCCCACCGCCGCTCTCTGATCCCCCACTCTCTTTCTTCCCTCTCTCGGTCTCCCCTGTGTCCCCCTCTCTCTGTCCGTCCCCTCTCTTTCCCCTCACTCCCCCCTCCCTCTGTTCCCCTCTCTCTCCCCTCTCTCTGTTCCCCACTCTCTGTCCCCGACTCTCTGTCCCCATCTGAATATCCGCCCCTCACTCTCCCCCTCCACCTGTCCCACTCGCTCTGAACCCCCTCTCTGTCCCCCCGTCTTTGTCCGCCTCTCCCTGTCCCCCACTCCCAGTCCCGCCTCTCTCCATCCCCCTTTCTCATACCCCCTCTCTGTTCCTCTCACTCTGTCCCTCTCTCTCTGTCCCCCTCTCTCTGCCCACTCTGTCTGTCCCCACTCTTTAACCACTTCTCTCTTTCCCCATGTCCCTGTCCCATCTCCCTCTGTCCCCCACTCTATCTGACCCCCGCCTCTTTGTTCCCCCTTCTGTCATCCGCTCTCTGTCTCACTCTCTGTTACCCCTCTCTCTGTTCCCCCCTTTATCTGCCACCCTCTCTCTGCCTCCCTTCTCTCTCTCCCTACACACTCTGTTCTCCCTCTCTCTGACCCCCTCTCTCTATCTCCCCTCTCTCAGTCTCCCCTCTTTCCCCGCTCTACGTCCCTCTGTCTCTATGAACCCCCTCTCTTTACTCTCTCTCTATCACCCTCTCTCTCCCCATCTCTCCCTGTCCCCTCCCTATCTGTCCTCCCTCTCTCTGTCCAGTTTTCTCACTTCGCCCTCTCTCTGTCCCACCTCTCTCTGTCACCCTCTCTCTGTCTCTCCCTCTGTCCTCCCTCCCTCTGTCCCCTCTCACTGTTCCCCGTCTCTGCCCCACTCTCACTCTCCCCAATATCTGTTCCCCTTTCTCTGTCCCCCTCTCACTGTCCCCACTCTCTGTCCCCCATATCTGTTCTCCCTCTCTGTCCCCACCATCTGTCCCCTTCTCAATGTCTTCCCCTTTGCCCCCTTCTCTCTGTCCCCTCTCTGAACACCCACTCTATGTTGCCCTTTCTGTATCCCCCACACTCTCCCCTTCACTCTGTCCCCCTCTCTCTGCTCCCCATTCCCCTATCTCTGTTCCTACTCCCTCTAATCTCCCCATGCTCTGTTCCCCCTCTCTGTCCCCCTCTCTCTGTCCCCCCTCTCTCTGTCTGTTCCCCCCTCTCTCTGCTCTCTCTCTGCCCCTTCCTCTCTGTCCTCCCTCTCTCTGTCCCGTTTTCTCACTTCGCCCTCTCTCTGTCCCACCTCTCTCTGTCACCCTCTCTCTGTCTCTCCCTCTGTCCTCCCTCCCTCTGTCCCCTCTCACTGTTCCCCGTCTCTGCCCCCTTCTCTCTGTCCCCTCCCTCTCTGTCCGCCCTCTCTCTGTCCCCCATTTCTCTCATCGCCCACACTCAGCCCCCCCCCCCCCCCGTCTTCCCTCTCTCTATCTCACCTCTCTCGGTCTCACCTCTCTCGGTCTCCCCTCTGTCCCCCTTTCTCTGTCTGCCCTCTATCTTCCAGCGCCTTCTGTTCCCCCTCTCTGTCCCCCTCTGTCTGTCCCCCTCTCGCTGCCTTTCTCTTTGCCAGCCCCTCACTATCCCGTTCTCTCTTTCGCCAAGTCTCTGTTCCTCTCCTCCCTCTATCCCCCTCGGTCTCTCTCCACCTCTCTCTCTGAACCATCTCTCTCTGTGCTCCTCGATCTGTCTCCCCCTCTCTCTGTACCCCCACTCTCTGGCCCCTCTCGCTTTGTTCCCCTCTCTCTGTCCCACCTCTGCCTGTTCTCCTCTCTCTCTTTCCCACCTCGCTCTGCACGCCCGTGTCTCTCTGTCCCCCTCTCCCTCTCCCCCTCGCTCTATGCCCCCATCTCTCCCATCTCTCTTTCCCCCTCTATCCCTCTCTCTCTGTCATAGTTTCTCTCTCCCCCTCTCTCACCCCTCTCTGTCATCATCTCTATCCCCCTCTCTCTGTCCACTTCTCTCTGTCTCCCTCTCTCTGTACCCCTTGCACGTTCCCGCTCTCACTCACACCCCCTCACTCTGTCCCCTTATTTCTGTGCCCAGCTCTCTATCCCTATCTCCCTGTCCCCTCTTTCTGTCCCTCACTCTCAAATTCCCCACTCTCTGACCTCCCACAGTCTGGCCCCATCTCTCTGTACACCCTCCCTCTGCCCACTCTCTCTCTCTCCGCCTCTCTCTGTCCTTCTCTCTCTGTCCCCTATCTCTCTCCCCCCTTTCGCTGTCCCCTTCTTTCTGTCCCTCTCTCTGTCTCCCCACTCTCCCCACAAATCTCTGACCCCAACTCTCTCTGTTGCCCCTCTCCCTGTCCACCATGTCTCGGTGTCGCACTCTCTGTACCCACATCACTGTCCCACTCTCTTTCCCCCTCAATTTGTTCCCGTCTCTCTCTCTCCCATCTCTGTCCCCTTCTTCTGTCCCCGCCCTCTCCCCTTTCTCTGTTCCAGTCTTTCCGTCCACATCTTTCTGTCGCCAGCTCTCTGTCGCCCTCTATCTCCCCCTCTCTCTCTGACCCACGCTCTCTATGCCCCAGTCTCTGTCCCCCTCCCTCTGTACCCATCTCTCTGTCCCCCCCACTCTCTGATCCCCCACTCTCTGACACCCCACTCACTGAACCCACTTTCTCTGTTCCCCCTCTCTCTCTGTCCACCTCTCATACACCCCCCTCTGTCTCCTCTCTCTCGGACCTCCTCTCTGTACCCCTCTCTCTGTCCCCCTCTCTCTGTCCCCCCTGTCTGTCGCCATTCTCTCTGTCCCACACTCTCTGTCCGCCTCTCTCTGTCTAGCCATCTCTGTTCCTTTCTCTCTGTCACCCCCTCACTCTCCCCTTCTCTTTTCCCCAAGTCTCTGTTCCACTCCTCTCTCTCTCTCCCACTTTCTGCTCCCCTCTCTCTGTTCCGCTTCTCACAGTTCACCTCTCCCTCCCCCCTCTCCCTGTCCTCCTCTCTCTGTGCCCCGCTCTGAGTCAACCACTCTCTGTCCCCCGCGCTCTGTACCCCGCTCCTTGTCCACCGCTCTCTGTCTCCTGCTCTCAGTCGCCCCCTCTATGCCCCGCCTCACACTGCCCTCTCTTCCTGTCCCCCCTCCCTGTCCTCTTATCTCTGTCCCCCTCTGAGTCTACCCCCTCTCTCCCAGCTGTCTGTCCATCGCTCTGTGTCCCCCTCTCTCTGTCGCCCCTCTCTCTGTACCGCCTCACATGATCCCCTCTCCCTGTCTCGTTTTCCCTGTCCTCCTCTCTCTATCCCCCGCCCAGAGACCACCACTCTCTCCCCCTCTCTCTGTCCCACGCTCTCTGTCACCCCTCTCCCTGTCCCCATCTCGGTATCCTCACTCTCTTTCCCACTCGCTGTGTACCCCTCTCTCTGTTCCCCTCTCTGTCCCCCTCTATCTGACTCCCCTCTCTCAGTACCCCCTCTCTATCCCTCTCTCTGTTTCTCTCTCTCTATCCCCCTCTCTCTGTCTCCCTTTCTCTGCCCCCCTCTCTTTTTAGCTCCTCTGTCCCCCCTCACTGTTCCCCGTCTCTGCCCCACTGTCACTGTCCCCAATCTCTGTCCCCCCTCGCTGTCCCCCACTCTCTGTCCCCTTTCTCTTTCCCTCCCTCTGTCCCCACTCTCTCTGTACACCACTCACTGCTCCCTGTCTCTGTCCCACTTTCACTGTCCCCAATATCTGTCCCCTTCTCTCTGTCCCCGTCTCACTATCCCCTACTCTCTGTCACCCCATATCTGGTCTCCATCTCTGTCCCCACCCTCTGTTCCCTTCTCACTGTCCCCTCCCTCTCTGTCCTCCCTGGCTCTGTCCCCCTTTTCATTTCGCCCACACTCTGTCGCCCCTGTCTCTGTCCTCCCTCTCTCTGTCTCCCCTCTCTCGTAATCCTCTCTGTCCCCCTTTCTCTGTCTGCCCTCTCTCTTCCTGCACCCTCTATTCCCCCTCTCTGACAGGTCAAAATTCCATCTACTGCTTCCGTAAATACTTTCAGTGTTGTAGCTCTCATAACTCTCTAGCCCAGACAATTCCTGACAGTGATTACCCTCTGTGAGAGGCAAACACTTCCTACACATACATCGTCACCTATTTCTATGAACAAGACGTGAACACAGAGGCTCAGGAAAGAGTGAAAGACTTTGATATCAAGGCAGTATTTGACTGAGGATGGCATCGGGACCACCTACGTATTTGAGCTGTATGGGAATCATGTGTAACTTCTCAGTTGTCTTGGTCTTTCAGAGCACAAAGAAAGATGTTTATGGTCAATGGGCAACAGTCCTGTCAGTTCCGCGACATCTCTGCAGGAGATCCTCAGGTTATCCTCCTCAGCACAAACACCTTCAGCTGCTCCATCAATGTCTTTCCCCATCATAAGATCGGGAGTGGGGATGATGACTGAAGATCAGACAATGTTCGGAACATTTTGTTCCCCATCAGCTCCTGAACCATTCTGTGTCCATTTGCAGCAAGATGCGGGCAACATTCAGGTTTGTGCTGTTAACGTGTCAGTAACGTTAATATAACAGCAAGGCCCGACACTACATATTTCCACAGTTAATAGAGGAGCTTATTCAGCATCTTAAGCTGGTTACACACTGATATGTGGACACCATTCAGCCCGTGGAAACTACTGAACAGGAAGAGGGACAGCTCATTCAATCCACCTGCCATTTCCACTGGAAGAGAAGGGATCTGGTCAGCACCTTGAGCTGTTAAATAGGAATAGTCAGAGCCCGATCAGACACTTAAACCTGTTCGCTGAGCCCTGTAGGAGGCTATTCAGTCCCACAAGACAGTTATACTGGAACAGGAGGGTGTCATTGATAGTCCGATATGACAAACCAATGAAACCGAGACTGCACTGATAGAGGGCTCCATGATGTTAATCATGGTTCCATTGTTTGTAGAACGTGTGCTAATTTAACACGATTTTCAGGCAGTGACGAAGGATGCCAAATGTTTTGTGTCAAGTCCCAAGGAGGCATCTTCAATCTCCGAGAAGACACACCCATGTTCGCCATGGAGGTCGGAAGGTGCTGGGAAGAGTTAATTCTTTTATAATGAAGGTATCGTGGCTGCTGTTGGTATTATGGATAACATGACATTCATTGCAGGATCACCCACCAATTGAACTTTATTACTGTTGGGACAGTTTATTCAAATCCTGAACCTCTCTCTCTCTCTCTCTCTGTGTCCCTCTCGCTGTCTCTCTCTCTCTCTTTCTCTCAATCGGAATAGGGAGTGCGTGCTGTTGGGTGGAACGTTCTCAGAGGCTCTTAAACTATCGAGAATCATGTAAGCCGAGTGAAAAAGAGCCATGTAATTTATCTCGGTATCAGTGCCTGTAAGGAACACCACGAGTAATTGTACATCCCCCTTCAAGTTCAATGCAATCACGTCTTATTCTCTCACTGAGCTTCACTCACTGCTCATGGTGCCATCATCCCAGGGATTAGTCTGATGAAACTTGAGAGAAAGTCTATCCACACTACCCCAAATACTGCCTCAACAACAGTCTCAGTGATGATCACAATAATCCTTTTCTCTGACTTAGATATCGCCATTTCTTTCCTGTGCCAGAAAAAGGCCATTTCTTCTCTGTGAACTACGTCTGACATGGAATTTTTAAGTCCCTTACACCTGTATGTCAGCATCAATAAATCCAGCACCAGAGATGCCTATGGAGATGTGCATCACTATCGGGAAGAATCTCACTGAGAGTGAATACATCTAAGTTAGTGGATGATCGCCTGCCTGAATAGAAATGAGCTGTAGGAATACAGGAAATAGACAGAGGAAGGGAGCCAGTTTTACTTTTGTTCTTCTTCTCACCGGATGTAGGCAGCCCTGGTCAGGGAAGCATGTTATGCTGATCTTGAACTGAGTGTCTGGTTCAGCTGTTCCACAGGAAATTAAAAAGTAAAACACATTGCTGTGGATATGTACTGTTACAACACAGGAAAACATTCTCCTGCTTAATTAAAAGCAGTAACAGAGAAAATATTTATCCCATGCAGTAATATGTGATAACTCAAAAGTCCAAAACTATTAAAAGTAAAAATTAACAACTTTATTTCTTAAAGTTTAACAGAGAAAAATAAACGAACGACTGTTTACACTTCTTCCCCTAACCTCCACAATGCTTGTCCGATAAGACTGCTAATTACGATTTTCAAAACAAAACTTCTAATCTCAAAACCAGGAAGCTTTTGATTCTTCTCCATATTCCTGTCTTCTTTTCATCTTGGAGATTCTAATGAATAAAAATACATTTAAGAGAGCTATTTTTCTGGCAGTCTTTGCATGCTGGTAGCTTGTTAGTTCTCCTCTCAACTGTTCAATTTTCCAGTGGTCTTGTATCCCCAAAACATTGGAATGTGCCTTTGGCCTTTAAGATTGTGAATACACTAAATTCAAACTTGATTGGAGGTGGGTATTTTGGGGTATAATTTAAACGGTTGTGCTGAATTTGTTTTTGTCTCGAGACAATGAGCTAATTGAGGTGTTCAATCAAAGGTTACATCATGTCTATTTGTCAGAACACTTGCTGCTCTCATATTTATTGTTGACTTTTAATTCTCTTAAAGGTACAGTACACCCACATGTTCATCACAGAAGTCACACGGAAACCTGACTAGGGAAGCATAATTCATTGTCTTCCCTAAAGGACTTGAGGCAAACAGATGGGTTTTTATAAAAAATGATAATGATTTCTTTAAAATTCCCCCAATTTCCTTCATGATATACCAACAGGCTATTATCCTGTAGTTCTAGATTATGAGAAAATGGCTTGACCACCATAACCTGTCTTCCTGTATGTGCAGAGAACAAGTTAACATCCTCAAGAACAATTATTTAGTGATGGACATGTGGTTAGAAGTAACTCGAAACTGTTGCAACCCGATTGCACCAAGGCACAAATCATGGTTTATTCAGAAGTTGCACTGAGACTGGGACGAGACTGGAATATCATGATGGTGGTATTGGAAAGGATTGCTGAGTGGAGAGGACATGGAGATGTAAATCTCTGATGGATACAATGGATTAGGCTGTTTGAAAACAGTCTGGTTCCTTCTCGCATATCGGTGAATAGTTTATAAATAGCAATGTGTTAGTTATAATTTTTTTTTAAATAAGGAAGCTTTGTTTGGAACTGAGGACATTGCCTTGCACTTTCCAAAATGTATATATCATGAGCAGAAATTCAGATCAACTCGGTTTAGTAGACAAATATAATGACTTAACAGGAACACCAACAATAGCAAGGATAGGATAGTAACCAGCTTAAATAACCATCAGAACATTTCTATCCGCGAGACTAATGATATCCAAGGCAGGGAAAGCCGGTAAAGACCCCAGGTTAAACTCCTGTACATCGTTGGAACATTCCAGTCTAATGTTCTCAGATTGTGATCCATTGTTGGAACATTCCAGTCAAATGTTCTCAGATGCTGATCCATTGTTGGAAAAATCCAATCCTAGGCCCTCTGATTTTGAACCATTATTGTAACCTTCCAGTCCAATGTTCTCAGATTCTGATCTCTTCACCCCCCTCTCCCTCGAGCTGCTGATCCTTGTTAGTGCTGTCAGTCATGCTCCTACTCACACTATGGGATAACATATTGACAGAGTCCATTTATCATGAAGGATAGAAACTCTTCACTGAGATAATTAGGATCCACGGAGATTGACATTAATCACAGTCACTGAACAAATAGCTCAAGTTAACTTCTTTCATTTCAATGATGATTTTATTAAAAATCAAAGGAATGTTTAAAATTTACACGTTTGGGATGGATATATGGGAATGAATAAATGAAGGAATATTGGAGATGGTAGCTTGATTTTATGTAATCATTCAATCTACCTTGGATATGGGCCCTTATCCTTCTCACTAGTCTCCTGTTTGGCACGTTGTCTAAGGATTCTTGAGGAACAAGTGGATAGCATCGATTGGTTCTCCTTGGTCTAATCTGCTCGTTACGCCCTCAATGTATTCGAGCAGGTTTGTCAGGCCTGATCTTCCCTTGATGAAACCATGCTGACTCTGTCCTACTTTACCAAAGACCTCCAAGTATTAAAAAATCCCATTCTTCAGACGGATTCCAGGAAGTTACCCATAACTTAGGTTCACCTAATCAGTCTGTATTTTCCATCTTCTGCCTATTTCCCTTATTAAATGGGGTGTCATGTTAGACATTTGATCCTTTCCTGATTTTAGTCATTCCTGAATGTTTACCAATTACCCTTGCACTACCTCTTCAGCTATCTCTGTTAGCTGGGGTGTGGTCCACCTGGTCCAGGTGATTTATCAACTTTCAGGCCATTCAGTTTTCTAACATGTTCTTCTTGATGATGGCCACCATACTCAGCTATGCCCTCTCACTATCTTAAATTTCTGGGAAATTACTGATGTATTCCACCATGAAGACTGATGCAAAGTTCCCCATTCATTTCTTTGTTTCCCACTACTCTCTCTCCAGCATCATTTTCCAGTGGCCCATATTCACTTTTATCTCTCTTTTGCACTTTATATATCTAATGAAACTCTTACAGTTTCCTTTATATTACTGGTTAGCTTACCCATATTTAATATTCTCCCTCCTTTTTTTTCTTGCCCTCTGTTAATCTTTGTAAGTTTCTCACTGTCCATCATCACATTAGCGCTTTTAGTTCTATGCAATCCCCAACTTCCCTTGTCAGCCCTGGTTGCCCGTACCATGCCTCTATTCCTCAGCATGAATCTCTGCAGTGTCTCCTGAATTAATCTTGGAATCTCCTACCATTTCTGTTCCTCTGCCTTTCCTGCTGGACCCCTCTCCCGGTCAATCCTACCCAGGTTCTTCCTTATGCCTCTGTAGTTGCCTTTATTCTGCTGAAATACTGTTACCTCTGATTCTATCTTCTCTCTCTCTCAAATTGCAGAATACATTCAACCATGTTCTGGTCACTGCTTCCGAAGTTTTCCTTCACCTTAAGCTCCTTTATCTGGCCTGCGTCATGAGGTCCAGTATCATCTGTCCCGAGTGGCCTCAGCCACAAGCTTCTCCAAAAAAAATCTCGTAGACATTTCTGAAAGTCGTTTTCTTGCGATCCACTACAAAACTGATTTTCCCAGTCTGCTTCCGTATTTAAATCGCTCACAATCGCTGTACTTTGCCTTTCCTACACATCTTTTCTATCTCCTCATGTATCTTGTGCCCTAGCTCCTGACCAGTGTTTGGAGCCCTGTATAAGACTCCAACTGTGGTTGCCTTACCTTTGTGCTTCCTCAGTTCCACCCAAGCAGATTCTACACAATCTGACCTTACTTCCTTTCTTACTATTGATTTAATTGTATTTCTTACTAATAATGCATATTCACTCCCTCTGCCCACCTGCCTATATTTTCAATAGGATAAATGTCCTTAAATATCCTGATCCACATGCAGTCACTTCTCCGTGATGCCCATCACCTCATACATGCCGATTTCAATCTGTGCCACAAGCTGATTTAACTTATTCCTTGTACAGCATGCATTCAGATATATTATGGTCAGTCCTGTACTAACCGTCTCTCCTCTCAGTGCCATTCATTTGTTCAGTTTGCTACAAATTTTATTATTAAACATTTCCAGATGCTCTATGCTATTTGTGTCTGTGCTGTAAACTTTAAAATCCTCTCCTGAGTTCTGTCCTCTTACCTACTTTTCTAATTCATCTTTTCTTATTAAACCCTGGAACTGAAACCCCCCACCCCGCCCACACACACTCCGAATCAGTTTAAAGCTCTGTCTACAGTCCTAGTTAGGATTCACTCGGACTCTGGTCGAAGCACGGTTCAGATGAAGACTATCCCATCAGAACAGGTCCTTTCCTCCTACGGAATAAAATGGATTTATTCAACACAAAACACAAGGACAAAAAAAATCTTTTCTGTACATACCAAAATATGAAAACGACAAAGTGACAAGGTTGTTAAAATACACTTACTTTGTGGTGCTATATAAATTGAAATGTGAATCACAAAACCATGGTAGTGATGTGCAAACTTTGTCAATCATTATTTGACACGCAGCTGAGATCCTGATTTCCCATCTGTCAGTAATCCCTCTGAGATTCGCTCGCCCTGTCTCTCCCACAGTGTCTCGAGGGGTTACAAGTTGATATTGGCCCAGAATATTTAAATTACTCGTTATGTTAACAATATAGATGAGGGATTTGAGGGCACTCTGGCAAAGTTTGAAGATGATGAAAAGATAGATAAATGGACAGATTGTATTCAGGAGGCCGAGAGGCTGAAGAAGGATTTCGGCATGTAAAGAGACTGGAAAATGCATTCCAATGTTGGAAAGTGTGAAGTCGTGAACATTGACACGAAGAATAGAGGCATGGTCTATTTTCTAAATGGGGAGAAAGTTAACAAATCTGAAGTGCAAAGGGACTTGGGAGTTCTAGTGCAGGGTTTTCTCAAGGTAAGCTTGCAGATTGAGGCAGTAGTCAGGAGGGCAATTGCATTTATTATTGATGGCGTTTATTACAAGAGGAATTGAATGCAAAACGGGTTGTATACGGCTCTGGTCAGACCACATTTGGAGTATTGTGCGTAATTTCGAGCCCCATATCTCAGGAAGGATGCACTGGCCCTGGAGTGTGTTCACAAAAACTTCACGAGAATTGTCGTAGGTGTGAAAATCTAATTGTGCAAGGCAAGTTTGAAGAGTCTGGTTCTATACTCAATAAAGTTTAGAAGGATGAGAGGGATTGTAATGGAAGCATGGAAAATACTGAATGACCTGGATAGAGTGGATGTTGATAAGATGTTTCCATTGGACGAGGACCCCAGAGCACAGCCTTAGATGAAATGGAACACCTTTCAGAACAGTGAAAAGGAGAAATGTCTTTAACCAGAGAATGGCGAACATTTGAAATGTATCGTCACAGAAGGCACTGGGGCCAGGTCATTGATAATATTTGAGAAGGAGATAGATAAGTTTTGATTTTCCAGGGGATCATAGGTTACAAGGAGAAGGTCCGAGAATGGGTCAGAGAAAATTGTCAGCGATGATTGAATGGTGGTGCAGACTCGGTGGGCTAACTGACCTAATGTCTGCTCCTATGTCATATCGACTTATGGTTTAAACGTCAAGGAGGCACCTTGCATATCTGAGATGGATTCATGTTCTTTATGAATGTCAGTAGCTCGTGTGATTAGTTAACTGTTTTAGAATGAAGGTATTGTGGCTGCTATCAGGGTGGAGTATAATATGATATTCAGTGCAGGATCATACACCCACTGCACTGTTTTTATGTGGGGAGAGTTTGTTCAAAACCTCGACGTCTCTGTCTCTGTCAATCACTGTGGGGAGTGTGTGTTGCGGTGGGAGGGCGTGACGTCCTCCCAGGCACTTAAACTATCCAACATCATGCATCCTGAGTGAAACAATAGTCATGGAATCGACGACGTTCTCATTGTCTATTTACAATATAATGAGTGATTGTCCATCCCACTCAGTGTTCAATACAATCACTTGTATTCCCTCACAGCGCTCCCGTTCAACTTTCACTCTCTCCTCATGGTGCTATCATCACAGAGATTAATCTGGTGGATCCTCTGTTCATTCTCCTGTGGTAAGTAGCTCATACCTTATAAAGGAGAGAAAATCTGCCCACAATGCCCCAAATACTGCCTCAACAATACTGTCACATTTGATTACAATAATTCCATTCCCTCACTTAGCTGGCTCCGTTTTTTTTGTTGTAATAGGAAACTATTCATTTACGATGCACTGTCACTGATTAAAATCTTAAAGCATCCTTAGGTGAGCATCAATAAAAGCAGCACAGGAGGTGCCTATCGAGATGGACATCACTTTCAGGGAGAGACTCAATGAATCCATCTAAAACAGTGACTGGTCACTTACCTGAATGGAAATCAGCTGCAGGAATATGGGATGCAGACAGAAGAACGGAGTTATATTTCCTTTTGATCTGCCCTCATGGGATGTGTGCAGCCCTGGTCAGGGCAGCATCTTATGCTGATCTTGAACTGAGTGGTTAGTTTAGCTGTTCCACGGCTAAATAGTTAAATAGGAAAACACAGTGCTGTGGGTTTGCCGTTACACAGAGATCTGACCAGGGAAGGATGACCCACAGCTTTCTCTAATGGGCATGAGGCAAGCCGATATCAACAGAGTATTATTCTGTGGCTATAGATTATGAGCCAATAGTGTGAACACCATACACTGACTTCCCATCTTTCAGATCTTGTGCAGGGAACAAGTTAAACATACAAGTGCAATAATTTTGCAATGGACTCGTGGTAAGAAGGGTCTTGAAACAGCTGCATCTGAAATTAACAAAGGGGCAAATTATGGTTTATTCAGGAGTTGCACTGAGGCTGTGGAGGAGACCGGACGTCATAATGGGGGTACTCGAAAGATTGGTGAGCGCGGATGGTATGGAGATGTAAACTGTGCAGGAGAACATGGATCAAGGAGGTTGAGAACAGTCCGTTTCATTCTCACATACTGGTGAGCAATTTGTATTGAGTAATTTGCTAGTTATAATTTCGAAGGAATGGAATATTTGATTGGAAACGAAAACGTTGACGAGGACCTTTCCAAAATTTCCATAGCATGAGCATCAATTCAGTTCAGACCGTTTCACTAGACAGCTCGAATTACTTACCAGAAACACCAACCATCGCAGGGATAGGATAGTAACCACCTTGAATAACCATCCGTACATCTTGGATGCTACAGATATCCAAGGCTGAGAAAGCCAGAAAAGACCATCGGATAAACTTCTGTCCATTGTTGGAAAATTTCAGTCTAATGTTCACAGGTTCTGATCCAGTATTGGAACATTCCAGTCTAATACTATTAGTTTTTGATCTCTCCTCACCCCATTTCTGAATCAGCGGATCCCTTTTACTGGTGTGGGTGATGCTCACGCTCATACAATGGGATAAAACATTGAAAGCATTCCTTATTCATAGAAGAGAGAAACTCTCAAGGGACGCATAGAATCCATGGAGACTGACATAATCACAATCGCTGAATAAACAGCTCCGTTAATCATTTTCAATTCAATACTGTTTCATTAAAATTCAAAATAACTTTGAACATTCCTGCATTCTGGGTGTGATATGTGAGTGTGACTGAAGGAAGGAATGTTGAAGATGGAAGATTGATTGTGTGTAATTATTCAGCTTGCCTTGGATATGGAAATGATTTCAAAGGTTTAACAGAACATAAACATGCGTTTCTGCTTATAAATGGAGAAACAAATGCTGTAACTACAGATCAGTCATTGCAATATTCAGAAAGTTATTCCAGAATCAGAGAGGGTTGCTGTGGGTCATGTTGATGTTATCAATGCTAAGGAACTGTGACGGTGTATCACCTAGTGGACTTCATTTCCATTGCGATTATGACATTGGGGAAAAGAGAGGAGACGGAGAGGATTCGGGGGCATGACTGTTCAGTCTGGGCGGAGGATCAATGATGTTCCACAACTGGAACGTTTTCCTTTATAACTCATATGAAGAACAGATTCAAGGATACATCTACAATGTGGTACTAACAGAGACGATATTAATGAAATGCATTTATGCAAAACAAATACAAGGAAAAAAATGATTTTGTGTACAGACCGAAATATGCAAACTACAAAGGGATAGGTTGTTAAAATGCACTCCTGATATGGAGCTATATAAATTGAAACGTGGATTATAAAACTATGGAAGTTGTGTGCAACATTTATCAATCATCATTTGATCAACAGCTGAGAGCCTGATTTCTCCTCTGTCAGTGTAATGGGAAATTAACAAAATTAACATTTTCTGTGAAACCTGAAAGAGAATGCTACGCTAATTTTAAAGCTTTTCTGAACTTTACTATTCGTTTGCTGAATTCTTAAGTCGAGGAGACAGCTTGTCTTTGCTGAACATTGTAAACATCCAACCTAGCCTGGCAAGCAGTCGAAATCAGCAGAAAAGAAAAACATAAAGACAGTTATTTCTAAGGCAAAGGAATGAGAAAAATAGAAACTCTAATGTATCCAAGCCATTTCCAGCGTGTGATAAGAATAGTATAAAAGGAATATATGATTTTTTTTTCAGGGACCTTACATGAAACATTTTCTGCCAAGTATAGTGGTTCCCTGCAGTAGTTACAAATAAAGCTGTTTCTTTGCTCTTGCTAGCATTTGAGTCTAGTCAGTTTAATTTCCATGACAGCAAACGTGGAGGCTCGTCCAGGATCCTGCGTTTAGGTAAGATTCTGAAGATTCCCAGCAGGCGCAGGTGGCAGCGCCTTCAAGGTACTTCACATCATCTCGAGCGCTGAAGCGGCCCCTTTGTGTGAGAAGACTGGGAATCTGTGGATTGGGCCAGAGCCAGGGGTTTGAATCGAATAGGTTCCGGGTAAGAGCCGTCACTTTAGTAATCCTATGTAGAGACTCATTCTAAGAGAATAAATGAATCAGGAAGAGGGTTCAGTAAAATCTTGCACGGTATTCGAGCAAAACTCAAGGGAAAGGATTGCTGTCTCTGGAATGGTTAAGAGATAGCAGGCTTAAGTTGGTTTTAGACTTGGAACCAACACTGACTGAGTTGGACTCGCCAAAGACATACCGGGTACGTGGTTTCTGGGTTTACAAAAATCTGGGCATTGTGGCAGATGCGCCCAATGCGAGAGGAGACCTCCAGAGGTAAAAACAAGTCAAATGGAAAATAACGGTACAGTGAGAGAGTTGAACACTTTCTAGTAACGCTGAAAATGGGCTTCAGCAAGACCAAAGAAAAAGAGGATCAACAGAGGACTTGGAATGGCCAACCAACAATATAATATATGTTAAATAATTACGGCTCAGAGTCTGTAAAGTAGTGAGAATTGTGGATCAAGGAAAGTCTTTTCAGTAAAAGGCAGTTAGAAATACTGAGGTTATGGTTGGACCAGAGAAAGTAGGAGAAAGAAAGTGGAAAATAGAACCTAGGAATTGGAGTGTTCATAATAGGTGGAAGGATGAGGCTGATATCAGAGAAAGGAAATATCAAGTAAAATACATATCAAATATGCGCACAAACACTGGATCACATGCAGGCGTGTGCAGGAAACAACCTAACGAAGCTGAACAGTGCCTTAAGTCTGTTTCAGATCCTGACATTGACAGCTGCCCTCCGGGACCAATAACACCCCGACGAGATCGGCCTGGTGAAGATTTCAAGTTAGCGACCGCCGTGTCAGGGTCTGCTGACTCACTGATAGCATGCCATAACCCCAACCACTGTAACAAGAAGCCCAAAAGATGGATGCCCACTCCACGACAGGAAGGCATCCAGAGTCTGTCCGCGATCACCCCATGATGGATGATGAGTCAGGCTGTGAGATTATTGGCGCATGATCATCTTACCAGGTAGTTCTGCAAGCACCAATGGTGGAAGATTGCCCAGTGGACCATGAAAGATTTCATAAGTGCCTCTGGAATGTTGCCTGATCCACGCGAGATTGGAGGTAATATGTTCACTGAAGAAGTGACAAAGTTCTGTCCCGAGTTCCATCCCACATTGTAGGCGATGAGATATCTCTTGGAACGAAAGCTGGGTGCTGATGTCACCAAAATCAAATATAACTGGCCAGGCGTAAACGTCCATGCCAGATCAACCGACCCACAAGCGGAAGAAAACTGAAACTTCAATACTTTTGTTGCAGCGCCGGCGACCGCCTGTAGGGAGGCATTCACAGTGCGAATGGACATGGCCAAAATTGCAATGTGTAAACAAGGAGAAGGTGAGACAGTGTCCCAGTACCTTCCGCGCTTCACTGAATTTCATAACATCCATAGTGGACTGAGGCCACCTGACGACACAACAGCGGCAGAACTCACGCTGTATGAGGCACACCTGAGGAACAGCTTTATCAATGGAGTGAAGAACAAAATAGTGAAAAAGGTAAAAGACATATGTCTTATGTGGGACACCGGAAAGCTGAATTTGATAGAATAACATGTGATATATGCTGAAACATTGCTTACCCAGGAGAAGGAAGGTAAAGATGGAACAGCAAGTGCATAAAGTTCAGCTTACTATGACGCAAATGGTCACCGTTTGACGGAAATGCTGCAGACCAAGAGAGAGGCAGAGGGGAAGATTGCGGAAGAGGAAGAGGAAGAGGAAGGGGTCGGGGGAGATACGGTGGCGGAGGTAGATCTGGCGGGTGCTTAGTTTTCGGAGCAATGGACCACTGGGCGTGACAGTGCCGGCACAGACAGCCTCAATCAGCCCTGAAGGCTGGGCAGCACGGTGACTGACAGAGGAAGGCTGAGTTGGAGGTGGGAAGCCCACAAGGTACAGGTAAGACTCTTTCCTTTATGCTTGGCAAATTGAAGACTCGCTTATGCTAATCTCTTCTACTAACGTTATTGGCACTGAGAAATGCCCCACATCGATATTGATCCCATGCAATTGTGAAGTGTGGGCAATACGTTCATTATAACAACGGTGCCTATAAGTCGATGCCAACCTCTATGTTACATGTGGAAGTTACACCAATTACTTTTTTATGCAGACATAGGGGCAGCACATTCAGTCATTAAATCAAGCCAGTTCAGTGAGTCAACGCCAATAATGTTGAGTGGATGGTTCCTGGACTCAATGGGTGCATCAGGAATTGTGCTGCGAGAGAGATTAACGGCACCGCTGCAGAACAGAATACCCGTTAAAACACGAGGCTATCGCCGGAATTACTCCAGTCTTTGAATCCCCGTTTTCAGGCAATAACTTTGTTGTTCTGCGCGCCTCAAATGTCCCTAACCTCTGTACTGCATTAGCTCAAATTCCACCGGACAGTATATGATTCTCTGTTGTGGATTTAGAAAATGCTTTCTTTGGTGTACTAGTGCACCCAGATAGTCAATTCTGGTTTCATTTTTTTATTCAAAGAGAAGTCATATAACTTCACATGACTTTGTTAAGGTTACTGTGATTCCCCGACCATAAACAATGAGGCTCTACGCAGAACTCTGGAGACTTTTGTTTTAACCCTGGGGTCAGCGCTTCTGCAGTGTGTGGATGATTGCTTGATAGCAGCATAAACTACACCTACGGTGGGGATTCCAAATCCAACCAAGCCTTTTGTACAAACGGTAGATGAGAAGCTTGGCCACATGACATTTGCGCTGTTGCAGGATTTTTAGTGAATGGTTGAGGCCAGTATCTTATTTTTCAGCTAAACTAGACCCCGTAGCGGCAGTATTGCTTTAATTCTTGCGAACCATGTCCGCAGCTAAAAAGGCTGTCGTAGCATACAGGGATATAGTCGGCTTTGGTGGATTAACCCTACTAGTCCCACATGCAGTATCCTGACTGCTTTCCGAGTAAAAGACAGCACACATGTGGTCAGCATGTTGGTTCAGATATAACCCTGTATTATTGGAGACGCCTGACATCACAATAAAGTGATGTAACGTCTTTAACCCTGCTAACCTTCTCCCCACAGAAGGAGACGGAGACCCACATAATTATGTTCCTACAACTAATTAAATGTGCAGCTCTCGACCAGACTTGCAGGATTCCCCACTTCAGAATCAGGATATGGTGGGTTTTGTGGATGGGTCAACATTCAGGAGCAAGGAGACAGGCCAGAAATGAGTTGGATATGCTATAATCACTATCCACGAAGTAGTCAAAGTGGGGCTATTCCTTTCTCATCATTTGCCTTGACTGAGGAATGTAAATTGTTTGAGGAAAGGACAGTGAATATTTACACCGACAGCAGATATGCATTCTGGGTTGTACATGACTTTGGAACGCTTTAGAAATACAGGGACTTCTTGACCTCCACCAGAAATCCCATCGCACACCGTGGTCTGATTTCTGACCTCCTGGAAGTGGCCCTATTGCCCAAGTCAATTTCTGTATGTAAATGTGACTTCCCCACAAAAAATAACAATTCTATTTCTTAAGGCAATGCAAGGGCAGACTCAGCAGCAAGGACGGCAGCCCAGCAACCGCGAGGTTTTCAGTTTGACATGTGTATGACAAACATTTGCACACAAACAGGTGACATACGAGAGTTACAATCTCAAACAACGCTGGAGCAGAAGCGTGCGTGGACAAGGGCAGTGTGCAGCATGAACGAATGGGTGTGTTATGACTCTAATGGTAAAGCCTGTCTACCACTATCATTATTTCCATTCTATGCCAAACTGACACAAGGTAAGGACCATGTGTCAAAAGGGTGGGTGTATGACAGTATTCCGGACCAATAATACACAAAGGGATTTACTCATTAATCCCAGAAATATTGTGGATGATGTGTTATCTGTGCCACTAATAATGATGGGAGGGGATTACAGATGAGACAGGCTGCACACGCCCAAACCCAAAGACACTTTGAACATTTACAGATGGATCTCTTTGAACTAACTCCCAGCGGAGGGAACATATATTGTCTGATTATAGTTGATACGTTTTCCAAGTGTTTGGAAGCGTTCCTCACGTCCAAACAGGATGCCAGTGTCGAGGATTTTCTAACTGAAATAAGTCCAAGATGGGGCATCCCTGCCAGTCTTTGTCGTGACAATGGGACACCATATATCAATAATGCCTTGCAGCAGCTCAGTGTTGATTTGGTAATAAACATGTGACAACACTGTGCCTACCACCCAGCGAGCGGTGGGGCAATGGAAAGAGGAAATGCTACCCTAAAACGTATAAATGGACGAAATGTTGTGAGGAACTAGAGTTGACATGGACAAAGGAACTTCCAATTGTGCTAACGTATATGAGATCTAGGAGGAGAGGAAGACCTAATCATAGCGCGTTTGATATTTTGTATGTTAGGCCAGCAAAGGCAGGAATGGGCCCATGACTTCAGGTAAGAGAGATAACAGACCACTGTGAGGATGAGATGTTGTGTTACTGTATAAAACTTTCTACCCTTCTGTGTCCAGCATCGAATCAAGTGAAAGCAACACTTCCCCAATCAGCAGAGGGTAAGCTGCATGATCTGGAGATTGGTTAGTGGTGAAAAACCTCAGGAGGAAAAGCTAGAAGGTTAACAGGTGACTGGGACTGTTTCACGTGCACCTTACAACACGGACAGCTGTTAAGATCGCCGATGTATAGACATCGGTTTCTGTATTTTTTAAATTGTGTTTTGTACATTTCTATTTTTTAAATTCTAGCTCTGCTTTCTTTCTCTTTGTTATCATAAAATGACAGAATGGGGGAAAATGTAATGGAAAATTAATAAAATTAACATTTACTGTGAGATCTGAAACAGAATGCTATACTAAATTTAAAACTTTTCACAACGTTGTAAACACTTTGCTGAATTCTGCAGTCAAAGAGACAACTTGTCTTTGCTGAATTTTTTAAACATTCAACCGGCCTGGCGAGCAGTCGAATTCAGCAGAAAAAGCGAAGGAAAACATAAAGACAGTTATGGCCACGGCAAGGGGATGAAAAAAATAAGAACTCAAATGTTTCCCAGCCCTTGTGTTTGAGCGTGTGATAAGAAGAGCATAAAAGGAATACATTAGTTATGGTCAGGGCCCTTGCACAAGGTGTTTTTGCCAAGTGTATTGGCCCACTGCAGTGGGTTAAAAAAAAAGCTTTTTCTTTGCTCTCGCTAGATTCTGAGTCCAGTCAGTTTAATTTCCACGACAGTCAGTGTATCACCGGACTGAGATTCTCTGTACCAGTCTCTCACACAGTGGGGTTTGGGGGTTGGGTGTGGGGGGGGGGGGGGGGGGGGCTGTTATCATTTCCTGCTGTTCTTGACATTGTCTATTTTTTTTAAAATCCGCCTTCTCCATGGTACTAATCTATTGACCAAATGGATTTTATTTAGCTGTCGGTAACCTAGTTCTTTGATATTGGGAATAAGTGATCTGTGCTGACAGCCAGTATCAGCACACTGCTCACAGTATATGACACCCAGAGAAAGGGCTTGCAGTCCAGAGGTATTTCTAAATAAAACTTCTAACTTCTGTCTGTCCATATCTATCCGCATTCATGCTATCTTCTGATCTAACTTTACGCTCATCTAACACCTGTTCATCTCCCATTCAGTTAGTCGCTCCCCCTTCTATGGTCTCTCAATTTATCTCTTTTCACTTTCTTTCTCTCTATTTATTTCTCTCTAACACAATCTATCTCCACATACTCTCTCTAAATCCAATTGTGCCGTTGGAGACCTTGTGATCCCACAATGGGTTGACTGACTCCCATTTGTACTATAATAATTCAGCGGTTCTCTGACCCACAATAAGATAGACACGCGGGCCCGGTGACAGGTACAGTGCACAACTACCATTACCTCTTCATATTCTTCTCTGATATGCAGCTGCCTTGATATGTCTATTCAAATAAAACGGACTGAATGAAATTAGAGCAGTCTTGATGATTGTCATCACCGTGGATTTCAATCAGGATTTAATGAAGGATGAGGTTCCACCATAACATAACGATGGTAAAAGAAACAGGACAACGCAATGAATAGCAGTTGAGTACAACATGTGGTTCCAAGTAGGCCTCATGTATTGCCGCGAGATTGTCAATCCAGAAAATCAGCTCCTGTTCTGTGAACCGAGGGTCGAATCCCACCACTGCAGATGTTGGAAATGTAATTCAATAATTTTAAAATATCCCTGGAATTAAGAATCTATGTATAAGAATGGAATTGCTGCCGATTGCCAGAAAAATACATCTGGTTCACTGATATACTTCAATGAAGGAATATTCCATTCTGTTGACTCCAGGCCTAAAGCATTGTGATTGGCACTCAGTTGCCTCTGAAATGGGCTAGCGAGTCAGTTAGATGTGCTACAAAATCTCAAAGAAATGAAACCAGATGTATTGACCTTGGCACCAGAAAACTGAGCGTCAGAAACATCATTGTCGAACTGCAAAGTCCTATTTACTAACAATGAGTGCTCGTGCCAAAATTGGGACAACTGTTTTACAGACTAGTCAAGCAACATCCTGAAATAGACATACACACGGAATTTTACCTTACAGATATAACCCAGACTGCACCATTACCATCCCTGGATATGCTCTGTTCCAAAGGCAGGACCGTTCCAGCACAGGAGGCAACTCAGTGCGATAGAGTCGGACAGTAGATGCTCTGGGAGTCCCTGTAACCTGTAACCTCATATACCCAGCATATCCCCCATTCAACCATTACCATCAAGCAAGAGGATTAACCCTGGTTCAAAAGAGAGTCCAGGAGGGCAAGCCAGGAGCCGAACCAGATATAGATAAAGATAAAATGTTAATCTGCTGAAGCTTCCAAACAGAACTATTTGCATGCCGAATAGTATAAAATGCAACGGATAGACAGAACTAAGCGATCCCAGAACCAACATATTTCTGATCTAAGCTCTGCAGTCCTGTGAATCAGATCGTGGATGATGGTGGATGAATAAACAATTAACCAGAGTACGGTGCTCCACAAATATCCCCAACCTCAATGATGGACGAGCCCAGCACATCACTGCAAAAGAAAAGGCCAAAGCTTTCACAGAATTCTTCACTCAGACACTTCTAGTGAATGATCGATTTCTGTCTCCTCCCATTATAGATAGCAGTCTGCAGCAAATTCGATTGACTGATATCAAGAGACGGTAGAAGGCATTTGGATATTGCAAAGGCTATGGGCCCTGATAACATGCTGACAATAGTCCTGAATACGTGTGCTCCAGAACTTCCCGCTCCCCTAGCCTAGCTGTTCCAGTATAGTTACAAACCAACAATGGGGGGATAAAAACTGCTCAAGTGTGTTCTGTACGTAAAAAGCAGGACAAAGTCAACCCGGCCAAATACTACCTCATCAGTCTACTACCCATTATCAGTCAAGTGATGGCAGGGGACATCAACAGTGCTATCAAGCCCGCACCTGCTGGCAATAACCTGCACAGTGATACCTTGTTTTGGTTCCACCAGGGATACTTAGGTCCTGACCTCATTACAGCCTTGGTTCAAACATAGAAAAAGGAGCTGAATTTCAGCCCTTGACATCAGGGCTACATTATTTCAAATGTGGCTTAACGAAACCCAAGCAAAAGGGTATAGCGGGCAAATACACCATTATTGGAGTCATACCTGACAGATAGGAAGAAGGTGATTGTTGTTGGAAGTCAGTCATCTCAGCTCCAGAACATTTCTGCAGTAGTCCCTCAGGATAATGTTGGATGCAGGCTTGCTCGCTGAGCTGGAAGTTTCATTAACAGACATTTCATCACCATACAAGACAACACCTTCAGTGACTTTCTGGATGAATCCTAGATCCAAGCACCTTCAGCTGCTTCATCCAGAACCTTCTATCCATCATAATGTCAGACGTGGGGATATTCGACAATGACTGCACAATGTTCAGCACCATTCGCAAATGCTCAGATATGGAGCAGTCCATGCAATAATGCAACAGGATCTGGACCCTCTCCAAGCTTTGGCTGACAAGTGGCAAGTAACATTTGCATTGCACAGATGCCAGACAATGACCATCACCATTAAGAGACAATGTAACAACGTGCTATTTGCAACATTATCATTCACTCTGTTCCCCACTATCAATATTCTGGGGGTTATCATTGATCAGAAACTCAACTCCATTCACCACATAAATATAAGAGCAGGTCAGAGGCTAGGAATACTGCGCGAGTAACTCACCTCCTGACTTCCTAAAGCCTGTCGTCATCTAAAAAGCACAAGTCAGGAATGAGATGGAATCCTCCTACTTGTCTGAATGAGTGCAGACCCAACAAGACTAAAGAAGCTTGACACTATCCAGGACAAAACAGTCCATTTCATTGGCATCATATCCACAAGCATTCACTTCCTCCACCACCGTCGCTCAGTAGCAGAAGTGTGTCCTATCTACAAGGCACAATGCAGAAATTCCCCAAAGATCCTCAGACAGCATCTTCCAATCCCACGAACATTTACTTCTAGAATGACAAGCCCAGCATACTTCCGGAAATGCCACTACCCATAAATTCCCTTCCAAACCAATCAACATCCTGATGGGGAAATATAGCGCCATTCCTTCAGTTACTGGTAAAAACCTTGGAATTCCCTCCTTCGTAGCATTGTGGGTCAACATAGAGCAGGTGGACTGCAGCGTTTCAAGAAGGCAGCTCAGCACAACTTTCTCAAGGGGACAACGAGGGGCGGACAAGAAATTGTGGGCCCATCCAGCGATTACCGCATCAAAAAAAAAAGATTTTTAAAAAATAGTTCCAAGTTGAGCTTCTCGATGGGGACAGGTTATCTGGTTTGAACATGAACAGGAAAGCAGTGTTTCTTAGACAGAACATCATCGACGTTTCTGTTATTAGAAGGGCGTTCAATGATCGTTGATTCATTGTTGCTGTGTGCTGTGATAAATTGTTTCTGTTTTGTTAACTTCAAAAATACTCGCGTAACAGGATCGATCCTTCGAAAATACAGACTGAAAATGGCGATCATTTGAGTGGCAGTGTATCCCCGCCAGATTAGACTCACAGTTAGCTGTTTATATTCAAAGTTAAATGAATTACTGTCCGACACTGAATACTCCCATCGTCCATAACACAGGGGCTACTATTGAACAGAACGTGAAGTCAAATCAAAACACAAACACAAGTGTTACAATTCTGCACTGAATAATAGAACATATGACAAAAAGAGCATGAGGTATTGTCATAGATTGAGACCATTCAGCCGTTCCTTCACTGTGAAACTGTGCCATTTTTTTCAGAGCCTCTATGACTAGCGGACATATCTTCTACACACTGACTGCATCAACTTTTGCAGTAACCAATCAGTTTCTATCAGATGTCTCGCCTACCATTCTTCTAAATTCCATCGAGTACACACACTGCCGCTCATGAGAAGCCACCATCCCCAGGATGGATCACCTGCAACACCAGCTGATCTTTCCCCAGACATAGTGCCCAAAATAGCTCCCAATATTCCTAATGCCGTCTGACCATTGTCCATTACATTCTCAGCAGTATGTCTCCTCTCTTGTATCCTAGCTCCCTTCAAATGAATGCTAACACTGCATTTGCTTTCCTAACTGCCAACTGAACCCGCCCAATGGCCACAACAGAGGACGAGTGCTTCAAAATCCTTTTGTGCTTCAGATTTAAAGGATTCTATGAGAACATACTGTCTACCTCTAGTCCGCCTACCAAAGTCCATAATCTCACATGTTCCCATATTGTATTTCATCAGCAACGTGTTTGCCCACAGTCCTAAAGCGTCCAAGCTTTTCTGCAGCCTCCCCACTTCATGAATATCGCCTGCCCATCCAAGCAACATTGTATAAGCTCCAAACTTAGCAAAACTGCCCTCAGGTCCTTTGTACAGGTGGTTCATGTAAATGACACTTCCTGATTCCCAAAGGACTGTCCAACATTGAAAAGGCACAGGACTCAAGGTGGTTGACTCCACTCATGTTCAAGCAGTCACTTTACTGGAATTATGCCTGTAACATCTTCACTCCCTGCACCACTGACTCCTAGTAGGAGCACACCATGCCCCCGATTTGTTGTGAATTTATGGTGACAAAGGGCTTGATGGCGCACAATCACAATCTAATGATGTCACTTTGTCTCAACACTAATTGTGTGCTGTTCACAACTGCCAATGTCACTGTCTGTTGATGGTGACGGAGGGAGGTGGTGGAGGGAATGTCTATGATGAATGACTGTGTGAATGCCAGCTTGACATCTGCCGTGACAGTCTCGGATGTACCTGTGCCCGCTGTCACCACGGCAGACATGATCAGTCTTCCTTCAGGTCAAGTAAAGGCAAGCGACAGGACTGGAGAGTGTTGCCGGCTGAGCACTCAGATCCTGTGAGGACCAACTGGCAGAGGTATTTACAATCAACTTCAACCTCACCTTCCTGAAGCGAAATCCCAATCTGCTTCAAGAAGACCACCATCATCCTTGTAAGTGAGAAAGCACATGCAACGTTCATTAATGACACCTGCCCAGTGGCTCTGACCTCAATAAACATAAAGTGCTTTGAGACGCTGGTTATGGCCCACATCACCTCCAGTCTCCCAGTCTGACCTGCTGTCCTATAATGTGTCGGCCGATGTAACGGGTCCACAACGGATGCCATATACCTGCCCTGCCCTCATCCATGGAACATCTGGACAAGAAGGATGTCTACACGAGACTACTGGTCATTGACTATAGCTCCACCTTCAACATCATTATCCCCTCCAGGCTGATCTCAAAACTCCGTGAGCTTGATCAAGACTCCACCCTCTGCAACAGGATCCCTGGTTTCTGACACACGGACGGTAATCTGTGAAGATAGGTATCTTCTTCACGGTAAAGACCAACACTGGAACATCTGGAGGATGTGTTCTCAGCCCCCTATTGTACTCTCCGTGCACTCACAGCAGTGTCCTCAGCCCCCTACTGTACTCCCTGTATATCCACGGCTGTTCCCTCAGCCCCCTAATAAACTGCTTGTACACGTATGACTGTGCCCGCAGACCCCTACTATACTCCCTGTACACCCACGGCTGTGCCCTCAGTCCTATAATGTATTCCCTGTACTCCCATGGTTGTGTCCTCAGACCCCTACTGTAATCCCTGTACTCCCATGGCTGTGTCCTCAGACCCCTACTGTACTCCCTGTACTTCCATGGCTGTGTCCTCAGACCCCTACTGTACGCCCTGTATACATGATACTGTGTTGTCAAATTCCAAACAACGCCAGTTACAATTTCGTTGATAACATCACCAAATCGGGAGGGATATCAAACAACGATGAGTCAGAATACAGAAAGGATATCGAGGGAGTGGTGGCATGGTGTAATGATAATTATCGCTCTCTCAAATTCGGCTATAGTAAGGAACTGATCATTAACTTCATAAGGAGAGGAGAGGAACACGCTGTCATCTATATCAATGATTGAGGAAGTGCAGAGGATCAACTCTCTCTGAGTGACGATAACTGACAACCTACCCTGGTCTTCTTGCATCGCTGTGACAGTCAAGAAGGTCCAAAAACGCCTCTTCTTCCTCAGGAGGCTCAGGAAATTCAGCATGTACTACTTTGGCAGATACACCATTGAGAGCACACTGTCTGGGTGCGTCAAGGCTTCATGCAGCAGCGTTCTGCCCAGGACGATAAAAAAACTACAGAAGGTTGGCTGCGCAGACCTTTTCCCAACCATTGACTCTATTTACACGGTTATTTACCGCAGAAAGGCTGCCAACATCTAGAACAAAGAATATAGAACAGTGCAGCACTGAACAGGCCCTTCAGCCCACGATGTTATGCCGACCATCGATCCTCGAGTATGCACCCTCAAATTCGTGTGACGATATGCATGTCCAGCAGTCTCTTAAATGTCCCCAATGACCTTGCTTCCACAACTGCTGCTGGCAATACATTCCATGCTCTCACAACTCTCTGTGTAAAGAACACGCCTCTGACATCCCCTCTATACATTCCTCCAACCAGCTTAAATCTATGACCCCTCGTGTCAACCATTGCTGACCTGGGAAATAGTCTCTGGCTATCGACTCTATCGATGCCTCTCATTATTTTGTATCCCTCAATTAGGCCCTCTCTCCTCTTTTTCTCCAAAGAAAACAGTCCGAGCTCAGTCAACTTCTCTTCATAAAATAAGGCCTCTGTCCAGGCAGCATCCTGGTAAACCTCCTCTGAACAGTCTCCAAAGAATCCATATCTTTCTTTTATAGGGCGACCAGAACTGGACACAGTATTCCAAGTGCGGTCTTAACAAAGTTTTCTAGAGCTGCAACGAGATCTCACTACTCTTAAACTCAATCCCCCTGTTAATGAAAGCCAAAACACCATATGCTTTCTTAACAACCCTGTCCACTTCGGTGGCCACTTTAAGGGATCTATGTACCTGCACACCAAGATCCCTCTGTTCTTCTACACTGCGAAGAATCCTATCCTTAGTCCTGTACTCAGTTTTCAAATTCGACCTTTCAAAATGAATCACCTTGGATTTATCCAGGTTGATCTCCATCTGCAACCTCTCAGCCCATCTCTGCATCCTGTCAACGTCCCGCTGCAGCCTACAACAGCCCTCTATACTGTCAACGACACCTTCAACCTTTGTGTCATCTGCAAACTTGCTGACCCATCATTCACTCTCCTCATCCAAGTCATTAATAAAAATTACAAACAGTAGAGGCCCAAGGACAGAGCCCTGTGGAACACCACTCACCACTGACTTCCAGGCAGAATATTTTCCTTCTACTACCACTCGCTGTCTTCTGTTGGCCAGCCAATTCTGTATGCAGACAGCTAAGTTCCCCTGCATCCCATTCCTCCTGACCTACTGAATGAGCCTACCATGAGGACCGGATCAAATGCCTTGCTGAAGTCGATATACACCACATCCACAGCTCGACGCTCATCAACTTTTCTAGTCACATCCTCAACGAACTCTGTAATGTTTGTGAGGCATGCCCTGCCCCTCATAAAGCGGTGTTGACTGCATTTAATCAAGCCTTGCTCTTCCAGAGATCATAAATACTATCCCTTAGAATCCTTTCTTACACCTTGCAGACGACAGACGTGAGGCGTAGTGGTCTGTAAGTGCCAGGGATTTCCCTATTTCCTTTCTTGAAGAGAGGCATTACATTTTCCACCCTCCAGTCCTCAGGTACGACACCAGTGTAGACAGACGATGCAAAGATCTTGACAAGTGGCGAAGCAATTTCATTTCTCGTTTCCCAAAGCAGCCAAGGACAAATCGGGTTCGGGCCTGGTGACTTGTCAATCTTAATGTTTACCAAACTTTTCAGCACATCAGCTTCCTCTATCTCTATCTATTCCAGCATGCATACCTGCTCTTCGAAGGTTTTATTCACTACAAAGTTCGTCTCGTTAGTAAAGACAGAAGCAAAAATCTCAATTAGGGCTTCCCCTACCTCCTCAGACTCCACACACAATTTCCTTATAGTAACGTTGATCGGCCCTACTCTTTCACCATTCTCTTATTCCTCTCATAATTGCAAAATACCTTTGTATTCTCCCTAAACCCTCCTGGCTCTCGTCAAAACATTTCTGAGCTCCTTCCTTGCCTGCCGGTAATTCTCGAGAGCTGAGCTTCATCCTAGCTTCCACCACCTGATGTAAGCTATCTTCTTCCTTTTGACAAGAAGCTCCACAGCTATCGTAGATTACGGAGGGAAGGGAGAGAGGATATATTCCTAGCATCCTTGAACTCAACTGAGGCCCCGGAGGACTGGAAGGTTGTTGTTTAGGAAGGGTGGCATGAATAATCCAGTTGATTATAGTTAATTTTCTAACCTTACCAAAGACATATCACATGCCTGTAAAGATTTCCCACAACCCCTTCCATCAGGGGAAAAGATACAGCAGCTTGAAAACACAGATCAACTGATTTAGTAACAACTTCTTCCTGACTGTTATTAGACTGATGATTGGACTCTCTAATCTCAGATAATGCTGATATTGTTCATGTTGATCTCATCTAGCCCATGTCCTGCGCAGCGTAACCTATATGCCCCTCAGTAATGTTCTACTGACATTGTTCTGTACATCCTTGCTTACATCGTTCTGTACACCTGCCTGGACATCTTGTTACACGTCAAAATAAATCCACCCCACCCACCGTCCAGCTCCCTCCAGTGCTCACTCCCAGGTCTCTCCAATTCTCACCCCCAGCTTCTCCCATCACCCCCAGCTCCTTGTGACCCCATCCCCAGCTCCCGTGCCCATTGTCTCTCACGGTGTCTCTCACACTGTCTGGTCCTTCTGTTTTCCTTTTCCCTGCCTTCTGTTTCTTTCCCTGAACTTATTATCTTCTCTGGTCCCTGTCCATAGAACATAGAACATTGAACAATACAGCGCAGTACAGGCCCTTCGGCCCTCGATGTTGCGCCGACCAAAGTCTACCTAACCTACACTAGCACAATAACCTCCATATGCTTATCCAATGCCCGCTTAAATGACCATAAAGAGGGAGAGTTCACCACTGCTACTGGCAGGGCATTCCATGAACTCACAACCCGCTGAGTAAAGAATCTACCCCTAACATCTGTCCTATACCTACCACTCCTTAATTTAAAGCTGTGTCCCCTAGTAACAGTTGACTCCATTAACAGAAAAAGGTTCTCAGTGTCTACCCTATCTAAACCCCTAATCATCTTGTACACATCTATCAAATCTCCCCTAAACCTTCTTTTCTCCAATGCGAACAGCCCCAAGTGCCTCAGCCTTTCCTCATACGATCTTCCTACCATGCCAGGCAACATCCTGGTAAACCTCCTCTGCACTCGTTCCAATGCCTCCACATCCTTCCTATAGTATGGCGACCAAAACTGCACACAATACTCCAGATGAGGCCGCACCAGAGTCTGATACAACTGCAACATGACCTCAGGACTCTGGAACTCAATTCCTCTACCAATAAAGCCCAGTACACCATATGCCTTCTTCACAGATCTATTTACCTGGGTGGCAACTTTCAGAGACCTGTGTACATGGACACCAAGATCCCTCTGCTCATCCACACTACCAAGTAGCCTACCATTAGCCCAGTAATCCATCTTCTTGTTACTCCTACCAAAGTGAATGACTTCACACTTAGCTACATTGAACTCCATTTGCCACCTTTCTGCCCAGCTCTGCAACTTATCTATATCCCGCTGTAACCTGCCACATCCTTCTTCGCTGTCCACAACTCTACCGACTTTCGTGTCATCCGCAAACTTGCTCACCCAGCTTTCAAGCCCCTTCTCTAGATCATTTATAAAGATGACAAACAGCAATGGTCCCAAAACAGATCCTTGTGGAACACCGGTAGTAACTGCACTCCAAGATGAACCTATTCCATCAACTACTACCCTCTGTCTCCTTCCAGCCAGCCAATTCCTAATCCAAACCTCTAATGCACCCTCAATGCCATACCTCCGTAGTTTTTGCATTAGCTTACCATGGGGTACTTTATCGAACGCCTTGCTAAAATGCATATACACCACATCTACTGCTTTACTCTCGTCCACCTCCTTAGTCACCTTCTCAAAGAACTCAATAAGGTTTGTGAGGCACGACCTGCCCTTCACAAAACCATGCTGACTATCCTTGATCACATTATTCCTATCCAGATGTTCATAAATCCTATCCCTTACAATTCTCTCTAAGACTTTGCCCACAACAGAAGTGACACTCACTGGCCTATAGTTACTCGGGCTATCCCTACTCCCCTTCTTGAACAAGGGGACCACATTTGCTATCCTCCAGTCTTCTGGCACTTTGCCCGTAGACAATGACGACATAAAAATTAAGGCCAATGGCTCTGCTATCTCCTCCCTAGCTTCCCAGAGGATCCTACGATAAATGCCATCAGGCCCAGGGGACTTATCTATTTTCATCCTTTCCAGTATTCCCAAAACCTCTTCCCTACATACCTCATGTCACAGTTTGTTTCCTTGTTTTGTCTCTTTTCTCTCTTCCACTGACGGTCCATCTGTTTCCCTCGCTATGTTCCCTCTCTCCTTCACTTCGTGTCTGTCCCTTTCTCCCTCGTTGTGATAATGATGGCTTCTCTATTCGTTTGAAGCAGGTGATGGCTCATTGGTTTGATGTTGGCAATAAAATTAACTCAACTGGGTTTTGAGATCGAAGACATAATTTAAAATTATCGGTTAAACTTCAATTGTTGTCAAAACAGCAACCGGAACATGGGTATCCATTTAACAGCCAATTGGTACATCTAACTATTTTGGAACAACACGTCTCCCAATGGTTCTTACACTATCAACTGAAAACATTCTAGTCACGTGATAATTGTCTGACATGGTAACTGCTCTGCCCAGGACTATAAGAAAGTACAGAAGGTTAAGTGCACAGCCCAGACAATAATGGAAGACAACCTTCCGTCATTTATAGTTGTCCTTGTCACAGAAAAGCTGGTAACATCAAAGATCTCTCCCAAACCAGTAATCATCCCCTACAACCTCTTCCAAAAGGGAGGAGACACGGAACCTTGAAAACATGGAGCAGCATGCTCAGGAACACTTCCTTCCTTACTATAATTAGACTGACAAATTAACATCTCAAGCTTTTCAAATAATATTAATCTTGCTAATGTCGATTTTCCTTTGCTCACTTCCTGTGAAGCTGTAACCATGTATGCTTCACTCTGTGTAAGTACTCCACGATCTCTGTTTTCTTGTTTATTATCATGTGCCTGCACTACTCGCAAAACAAACCTTTCCATTGTACATTTGCCTAAAATAAGTCGAATCAAATCAGAATAATCACGTGGACTGCGTGGCTCAAGATCTTCTCAAGGGCAACAGTGAAAATGAACTAATGCTGGCCCAGTCAGAGATCCTCATATCCCGTTAATGAATATAAGAAGATGACCACACTCAGGGAAAACTGACAGGGGGAATCAAATCGCTTAAAACATGATCTTGGACAAATATAGGTTTCCCTCGCTATCTGAAAGAAACCCTTCGCAAGCTGATATGGTGTAAAGTTCAGTAGCACTATTTTATATGGGAAAAATTTCGCCTTTCTTCGTAAAAGTGAAAATCCTCTTCAGATTTCTTTTGATTGGCAAAACAAGGACCTAATGTCGGTCATTCGGAAAGGGAAGTGGTGAAAAGCGAACTTTTGAAAAGCGGGGAATACCTGTATGTACATGGGAATGATATTCAGAAGATGGGAATGGCGAAAAATAAATGAGGTGAATCTCAAGTTTTATTTCCAGCCCAGCTGATCATCATTCTCTTTGTTCGCTCTTTTTCTTCTCTATCCCTTTTTCTCTATTGAATCCTCCTTCCCTTCAAAGCAGACTTCCCTGTCACCGGTATTAATCAGATTCTTTTCCAGCTGCTTTCAGTTCAGGAAAGTTCCTCAGCAATTTATGTTCGTTTCTTCGCATTTCCTTGTGTAATTTCAGATTTTCAGCATCTTCCTTTATTTGATTTCACCTTCAGTTTTGTTATTTCATGGGATATTGGCATCTCTGCCAAGGGCAGAATTTGGTGACCATCACTAATTGTCCTCACTCTGAGGCCATTCCACAAGTCAATATAAAGTAAAGCACATTGTAATGAGTCTGAAGTCTCACTTAACCCAGACCGGGTAAAAACATTAATTTTCTTTCCCGAAGATGATCAGTGAAACAGGAAATTTTTCAGACAAAATGTTGCTTTTATGATTGTTTTTGTCAAATTCACTTTTATTCCAATTCTTATCAGTTTTATTGAAGTTCTGTCATCAGCTGTGGTGGAATTGAAACAAATCACTTGAATAACCTTTCGTTTAATAAGCTTTGCTCCTGAATTACATGCAGCGACATTCCTATATTTATGTATTGTCCTAATCGTGACGTAACGTCCGAGACAAGAACAATTTTACGATTGAAATATCTGTAATCGGAAAAGTGATCAAAAGAGAGCTTGAAACATACCAACGTGTAAGCAATGGATTGTTCAGCAACAACACTGACGCAGAGATGAAGCTTGGGGACATTATGAGCTGGGAGTGGACAGGTTTGGTGACGGAGAGAATAGGAGACATAAATCAGTTCAGGGCAAAAAGGGATCTCGAGGTTTTGCACAGTTTTGTTATCAGATGTGTGTGAGGAAGTTGTCTTCAATTCATGAATAATGAATGGAGACAGGAACTGAAACTGAAGACAATAGTTCTTTCTCTGACAAATATAGAAAACAGAAATTGCAACGAAGTTCATTCTTGTTTGTGAGATTAATGAATGGATAGAGGTAGAGAACATCAACAATAGCGATAATAGGTTAGGAGTACTACCTCAATCTCGCCCAGAATAATCATCAGCACCGCTGATATCCGATATGGTAGAAATTCCCAACGGGGGAGATCTTGAAAAGACTCAAGAAAAACCTCCTCTCCATTGTTGTAATGTTCCAGTCCGCAATTCTTAGGTTCAGATCTGTCCTCTCTCTGTCTACTTGGCTGTTGATCTCTGTTACTGTTGGAATTGATGCATCTGCTCCTACACTGGGAAAGCGCACTGAATGAAGCCCTTCACCAATAGGAGAAGGAAACCCTCCACTGACACAGTTACATTGCATGGAGACAGAAATTAATCACAGTCACTGCGCAACCAGTTCCAGGTTCAATCCAGCACATTCAGTTCACAATATAACTGGACTGGACGACATGTTGACATTACTGGCTATTGGGAGAAAGTGAGGACTGCAGATGCTGGAGATCAGAAGAAGGACTCATTCCTGAAGAATGGCTCATGCCCGAAACGTCAATCGTCCTGCTCTTTGGATGCTGCCTGACCTGCTGCGCTTTTCCAGCATTACTGGCTATTGGTCAAATCTCCCATCACCAATTGCTGTAATGAAGTCAGTTGTGAGGGAGAATGATGGATATTATCTTTTCGTAAGCTAGAAGATTCTGCTCTGTTCTCCGTTTATTATGCTATAATCATCTCTCCCCAAATCCCTCCACGCTTCAAAAGAAACACAACCAGGATGTTGTTACTGTGCTGTTCTCTCCTCCACGGGAACAAACGCCAACCACACGCAGTCACTGGCACAGTTGCCCTGAACATAGACAGGAAGTTTGGACATCTCTGAATGTTCCTCTCACTGCTCTAATAAGGCAACTTTGGAAATTCCCTAGGGAATATGCTTCAGTTATTTATTTATGCAAATTGTCAAACTTCTAAATGCAGTTTTATTTGCTGTGAAACAGTTTTTTTTTGCGCATTTTGGCCTCAGTCCAAAACCAAAAATGATAATTACAATGAACTTATCCATTAAGATTTATGAATTAGGTGAGTCAGGTTCGAATAAACATGACATTGGCCGGGGGATAGGACAGAGTGGGGATAGTGGCTGTGGAGATTGCATGGGGGAGTACAATGATATTCCCCAGTCATCATCACTCTTTCTGCCGGACAGAATTAAATCTGATGCACAACAAGGAAACAGCAAACGTTTGGGAGATGCAATGCCGAATGACAATGTGAACTGAAAAGGATGATTTTAAATATGATAAAGTGAACTATATTTTATATACACACCATTTAATCATTGGGAATACAGATTGAGTAGGATCACTGGACCAGAAACATTAACTTTGATTTCTCTTCACAGATATTGCCAGACCTGCTGAGCTTGCCCTCTAAGTGTTTTTTGTTTTTGTTTGAGTTTGATCATATTGTTCATATCTGGCAGGATACTTAACATTAAAAGCAGACACGAATAACAAAATGTGGAGGGCTATGGGGACAGTACAGGAGACCAACAGTAGAGATGTAGTCGTTCCAAGCTGGAAGAGACAATGGGCTGAGTTTCCCTCACTTTTGCTGCAAATGATTCTGTGATTGGTAATCAATGCCTTTGGAGAAGGGTTAGACAAGCTCGTTCAACGAAGGACACAGAATGCTCCAACATCAATAATTCATTCCTGTTATCTCATGAAATTTCAGCTGCCTCTGAATTGTCTTTTCAAGCAAAATGGAGTTCCTAAGATATGCAGGATATTCAAAAAATATTCTTTTTTCCTTTGAATCTTAAAGCAAAAACAGATATCGACCGTAACACAGGTTTCATAGACACACCAACTATAATAGGAACAGGAAAGGACTACATTGTCCATATATAACCAAATTCAGCATGTAACCCTGTCAACAAAAATGAAATATAATGATATGGAAACATGAAACACAAATAAAAAATGATGGTGAAGCGCAACAGATGAGGAAGTATCTTCAGAGAGCAACAAAGTTAACATACCGAATATGACGTGACACTGTTCTGAAAAAGTCATATTGTAATCCAAGGTTAATTCTGTGTATCTCTGCTCAGAGAATGCCACACTTGCTGAGTTTCCCTCAATCGTTTTTTTTTCCTTTCTGAACTGTGACAAATTGTCTGATCCGAACGATATAAGCAAAGCTGCTAACTCAGTTGAATCTCGAGTAATTTTCAACCAAAAGAGAAAATGCTCAAAATCTCAGCAGGTCTGGCAGCATCCGTAAGGAGAGAAATAGCTGACGTTTCGAGTATAACTGCCTCTGTGCAGAGAAATCAGAATTAAAGTTTCTAGTTCAATGGTCCTTCCTCAGAACGGATGGTAGACCTGAAAATGTTGATTTATATACAGAAGAGTCTGATAAATGGAGACTGTTAGTAGCTAACAGTAGGGGGTGGGTCATGGAAGGCTAAGTGAGTACTAGGCCTGGTGGTATGGGTAGGGGGGCATTGAGGAGTTCAGTCCCTCGAATTATTGAATATTATTTTGAGTCTGTAGGGCTGCAGTGTCCACCTTAGGAAAATTATATGTTGTTCTTCCAGCTTGCGTTGAAATGTCCTTGGACACTGCAGCAAGCCTGCCACAGAGATATTGGCCAGGGAACAGGGTGGGATATTAAACTAGCAGGCAACTGGAAAATGAAGGTCTTTTGCATATGTACAGCTTGGATATACTGTGAAATGTTCACCAGTCTAACTTTAGTTTCCCCAATGTAGAGCGGACCACAATGTGAGTAGCGAATGTAGTAGACCGGATTGTGGAAATGTTGATAGGATGCTGCTCCACCTGGGAGGTATGTTTGGCCCTTTGATAGTGAGGAGGGACGAGGTAAATGGGAAAGTGTAACACCTCCGACAGAGGAAAGTGAAGTGGACCTGCGGCGGGGGTTGGGGGAGGTGGTGGGAGGTGTTGGCAGTGAATAACGAGCAGACCGGGGTGTCCTGGAGGAAATGGTCACTTCAGAAGGAGGAAAAGGGATAGGAGGCAAATATGTGTCTGGTGGTGGCATCTCGCTGGAGGTGGCCGAAATGCAGACTGATGATCTTACGCATGTGAATGCAGGTGGGATGGTAGGTAAGGACAGGGAGAACTCTAACGCTGTTGTAGGAGGGAGGAGAGAGGGTTAGGATGGAAGTGCACGAGGTGGGTCAGAACTGGTTGAGAGCCTTGTCGACAAAGGTGCTGGGGAATTATTGGTTGGGGAAGAAGGTGGGTATTTGAGAGGCCACATTTTGAAGTTGACATCATCAGAAGCAATGCGGTTGAGAGGGAGGAACTGGGGGAATGGAATGGAGTCTTTAGGAAACAGTGTGTGAGGGTGTATACTCCAGGTAGCTGTGGGAGTCGGTGGCTTAATACTGGATATCAGTGACCCGTCTTTCCACAGAAATAGAAGCAGAGATGTCGACGAAAGAGAGGGAGGAGTCAAAGATAGACCAGGTGAAAGTGAGGGAGGAGTGCAAATTGGAAACAAACTTTTCCAATTCTGGACAATAGAGAGGAGCAGCAGCTATGATATTATCTATGTATCGGAGAAACACTTGTGGGTGGGGGCTGGAAAGAACTGGAAAATGGAATGGTCTACGTACCTCATGAAGGAACAAGTATATCTTGGGCCCACGTGTGTATCCATGCAAGCCCTCTGTCTGGCAGGAGCCGGCTGAAGCAATGGGTCTGCACAGGAATTTCTGTTTGTGGATTTTCAGGACGACATAAAAGTTAGCTCTGATATCAGAGGACCATCAGCTTCGGGCCTGTTGGGTTGGGGGGAGAGGGGTGGTCAGTGGTGGGAATCAGCAGAAGAAACGTTGACAGATTTAGTTAATAAAATGGCATGATGTACCACGGCAGGATAATGGAGCAGCAAGTGATATGTGGAAGTATCTGAGAGCTGGCACTCAGCTTCTGAAATGGAGAGGTGAGTCCACCAGACGGCAGCAGCACCACCCTTATCGGCACAGGCTGAATAACATAGTCAGGGCTGGACCGAAGCTTACAGCGTACAGTCTGTTCAGAGAGTGATAGATTGGATAGGGTGAGGGGGATGCAGAGAAATTAAAACAATCATTGTCACATTGAAAGTTCTCAAAAAACAGATTGAGTCAAAGTAAACGCCAGAGGAATGGGTCCAGGGGTGGGTAAAGTGTTGGAGATGGGGGAAGGGTCTGTGGGATGGGGAGTGCACTCTTGCTGAAAGAAATAGATATCGAGGAGAAGTCGGTGGAAGAGGAATTCACCATTCAACATTATGTCGTTCCTGAAATTCATTAGTGGGAGCACAGAGGGATAAATCTGAGACCTTTGTGAGTACAGAACTTTCAGAATTAGAGCGTGGAATTTTAGGAGGGATGGTGAATACACGACAGGAGGTGGGCTTGGGGCATGGGATGGACTCAGAGCGGAGAGAATAGGTGGGATGGAAGGTTGCAGGGGATCATAGGCATCTCTACGTTATTCCATCTTTGGTCCTCATATAGCTGGCGAGCACGGTGAATGAGCTGGAGAATGAAGTAGAATCGTGGAATAGTGCAGCCTTGAGCCAATGTGATGAGATGCTGTTAGACAGATAAAAATGTTGATCTCAGTGGCACTGACATCGCATGATTAGTCATAATAAAGTAACTGATTGAAAATAATTGGAATCGTTATCTTATTGTAATGCTCTGATTTCATTGGGGTCACACTCATCCAGCAAGGTCCTACTTTTCTGAGACTTTAGACCAAACTGTGAAAACAAATAATGTTATTAATAAGGCACATCCATCCATGGTTTTGGAAGGCACGAGAAAAGGCAGAGTTTATTTGTCATTCCCAATAGCTCGAGGGGTGGTGTCATTGTTCATTGAGGAAGATGCCAGCGCAGAATTTCCTCCGATTCCCGTTAACCACAGTTTGCTGAGGGTTAACGATGCTACATGTGTCAAATATTACTTTGATGCAAGGAAAGTTACTCTGATCTCACCTATAATGACATCAGAAAATCAGTTAAAATGGTAAAGAACAAAACGATAGAACCTGGCTTATTTGAACAATGTGGTCACTCCTCATAACGTTTAAGGAAAAACTGATGCATGGACTTTTGATTCTGAGGAGAGGTTCGTCCTATTTGTGACGAGGCTGTTTGGTTAAGCGCTGTGACACAGAAACAAAAAAAAAACGTTCCACTCTGTATGGGGAATAAAACCACCCTGTTCAAGGTGCTTTGGACAATGACAGAAATACATTATTGTCTGTTCCTATTGGACATTGATCATCTCAATCTCATCATTCACTGATGACAAATAGCAGCACAGAAGACAGCAGTTACCATCACCCCAGTTGGAAAGCAAAAAGGGAAATGAAGGGCCAGTGGAAGTGGAAGTAACTAGAGAACTGGTGTAACTTACAGTGGGAGTGCGAGAAGAAAGATGTGAAGAGATATCATCAGTGGAAGAATATGTAGCAGCAGAAGGGTAATGCAAGGGAAGAAGGAGTGTAAAAAAGAGTAGGAACGCGGAGGAAGAATGGTTAATGAAGTTTTAGTGACTGGGAAAACCTTGCTTAATCAAAAGTGAGTTTGGGGGAGAAAAAATCACTGTTCAGGAAAATTGGGATCTGGTTCAATTGAAAATTAAGATTTGATGTACTTCATTTCCTATCTTGTTCAGATTGCACATTCACTCTGCATTTCTGTATTTCCATCAATTGCGGATGACATGCATTCCCCCCCGGGTATGGTGTCTCAACAGTTTTGAATTTTTAACAGCATGTATTTGCTTCCAATTTAAGGAAGACATGAGAACATGATTTGACCTCCTGCACGATATCCATAACGTAGAATTTTACTGAGTATTTATCCTCATCACATTCACTGATTCAAGCAATGAGGCAGTGTCTATCCTGCAGATGAAAAATTTCTTCAGCTCTGACTATTGTTATGAAGAACAGTGCCACATAAAAGGCTAATGTTCCAGTGCAAGATGCCAAACCCTAGTTCATCCTAAACTGTTACACGCTTTATGAATAAGACATGCTGAGGGGTTGAGTGGAAAAGGTGAATTCAATTCTGTGTCGAAAATGCTATTAGCAGCTCCCTCACAATAGGTGTTGACTACATAAATTTGTGAATTCCCCAAAATAAGAATAGCAAGAGACTGGAATTCTTAATTCCTCTTCTGTGAATATCATCTGGATAACAGGAAGGAAAACAAGGTTTGATTGTGATATTCATAAATGATGATGGTTAGAATGTGGAAGATGGATGGCAGTGAAATGGTAACTAATGTTGGGGATGACACAAGGTTAGAAGGGTGGTTCACAGTGCGGCGGAAAGGGTCAGCCTCAGGACGATGTAAATAGATGATTTCTATATCCAGATTAATGGCCGATGAAGGTTAATGCTGATTAATGTGAGACGATGCACATCTGAATTGACAAGACAAGTGAGTACTCAAACTGTGAAGTGCTAGGGCTAAATTTGCTCCTTTTCTCATTGCAGGAGGGAAGGTTGAGGAGGAAACCTGGTACGGTGTTCAAAAGAATTAGGGGAATGGAGATGATGAACAGACAGCAGCTGTTTCCCTTACTCGAAGGATCAAATACAAATGATACATGCTTAAAGTGAAAGGCAGGGGTTGAGAGAGGATTTGTGAGTCTGTTTTGAACTGAGAGGGTGGCATAAACACAAATATAAAATTACTACAGTGTGGAAATAGGCTGTTCGGCCCAACAAATCCACACTGACCCTCCAAAGAATAACCCACGCAAACACGTTCCTCCGATATTTGTCACTGACTAAACAACCTAACCTATATATCTCTGAATACTATGGACAATTAAGCATGGCCAATTCAGCTAACCTGCACGTCTTTGGATTGTGGGAGGAAACCGGAATACCTAGAGGAAACCACGCAGACACGGGGAGAATGTACAAAATCCATACAGTCACCCGAGGTTGGAATCAATGCTTGGTCCCCGCGGTCTGAGGCAGGAGTTCTCACGACTGAGCTACCGTTCTGCGCCAAGTGACATGTCTCTGGAATGCATTCCCTCGGCGGGTGATTGAGGAGATAATCTCACAAACATTTTTTAAAAAAGCCTTTTGATATGCAATTCGTGGTGCAGGCTGGCATTTTCATTCAATGATTCGACGTAGTGGCAGCCATGAACACTGATATATTCTGAAGCAATAGCTAATGGCAGTCCCTGGTTTGTTCCATTGACTGTCTGAGTAAGTGTGCCTCCAGTGAAGTGCTAGTGTTATCTCCCATTTTCTATTGAATGTTTCGGTTTCCTTGCGTTGGTAATGTAATTTCCTGTGTATATCATGTCATTTCCAGCCATTTTTCTCAGCCGGTGGCAGATGGAGTCAAAATTGATGTGTTTGTTGATGGAGTTCTGGTTGGAAGGCCATGTTTCAAGGAATTGTTGCGCTTGTATCTGATTGGCCTGTGCTAGGATGGATATTCAGACCTCGTCAAAGTGGCGCACGTCCTCATCAGTACGCGAGAAATTAGTGTTGGGGTCATGTCATTTGTGGCTAGTTGATGTTCATATATCCTGGTAACTAGTTTTCTGCTTGTTTTTCCGTTGTAGTGTTTGTTACAGTTCTTGCAAGGCTTATTGTTCCTAGAGCAGACATGACAAAGATATGAATTTATTGCGGTGTTCAAAAGTATGAATAAACGGCCAGAGTGAAAAATAATGCTCTATTAGTTGGCATTATAGCATCAAACAATTCTAATTTCAAGGTTGTCAGCAAAAGAGCGAGGAGTGAAGTAAGGATAACTGTCTTTAATTAGAGAGTTGTTACGAATTGGAATTGACCAGCTGGGAAAGTTGTGAATGAAGATTCAAAAGAGAACTGGATATATATTTGGAAATTATGAATTTAACGGGGCAACAGAGAAAGGGCTGGGAAATGGGAGGTGCTTGGGAGACATTTTTGGAGCTGATTCATACATAATGCCAATAGCATCCTCCTGTACTTTAAAATTTTGTACTCTATCATGTGTCAGTGTAAATAAAAGTCAGTATCCAATTATTTCACACTGTAAATGCTCGCAATTAAAATCTGGTGATTTGATGCAGCATACACATTTAAAATGCAAATATTGCAAGGTCCGCTTCATTATGAAGCCTAATTATTACTCAGAACATGAATACTCTACATGTTGTACTCCAAATACTAAAAAAAAATCATTGCTTTGGCACAAAATCCTTTGGAAAGCTCTGACTTTTCACTGACACGATATTATGTTCGTTGTTTTCTTTTCACTCTCCATATTTCATATTAAGTATCGTTTCTTCTGAGAATTGAAAGTTTTCAAGTTATTGTTCACTGACATTTGATAACACAACTAATTTGTATGGTTTAATATTCACAGTTCATGTTGAATTGTTGCTATTTTAAAATTGCTGGCAAATAGCTGAAGATCGTACATTTCAGTGAGAAATTAACCTGATTGATTACATATCAATGTATAAAAACGCTAATTCTATTTGTATGTTCAATCTTCTGCTCACTCTGAACATGTAATCATTGAGAAGCCAACCACTTTAAAAATATTGGAGTGGCAATACATTGCTTTGAATCCTGACATTGAATATCTAATTCTAATCACCACAAGTCTTATGTTCTTTCTTTGATAAAATAAAATGTATATGCTTTATTTCTGTTAGAAAATCTTGACAGGAGTTTATATTTTAGTTCCATAAATATAGAATCAACATCATTGATTTAAGAGATTATAGCTCAGTTGAATGATTATCGTTCACAGCTTATTGTTTCCCAATTCATGAAATATAGCAAACATCCGAATATTGCTCGGGTCAGTGAACTCAACACCTTGCAATGAGCTGTGTTGAAAATTGCTTCCAATTTATCAGAGATCATTTACAGTGTTATTGGACTTTACAGCTGCCTGTTATGCAGAGAGACTCAGTGGCCTGTTCCAAAATCTGTGCATAGAGCTTCTAACCTGATTCAGGGCAGTCTGTCAAACATTACTTCGGAACAAATAACTTGGAATCCTCCTTGGGCAGGGGGAGAACCCGCGAACAGACTATCACTGGTCTCAGTGTAGGTACAAATATTGTACAGGTTAAATACTAATGGCTGACCAGCAACCAGGTTTTGAAATTCATCTTCAGTCAGAGTCCGGCCCAGAGAGCAGACGTGTTGACATGGAGAGCTTGAATCACACCATACAAGTTACTTATGGTGATGAAACCTGACCTGCCTCCCAAACTCCATATATCTGCACCCTGGACCAGACATGGGGAAAAAGTTAACCAGTTGTCAATCTATTGCAGTGCCTTGTGTCTCAAAAAGAAACGTCGAAAGCCATATCCAATAAATATCACCTTCACATTCTCCAGTATCAAAATAAAATTATACATCATTATGAATGGTCAGAGATTACTACATGGATCACACAGTAGAATTTATGTGAAGTAACCAGAAGCAAACGGCAATCCAGAAATCATATTAATAACTGAATTTTGCGGATTCTGTCTGGTCTAAGTAATCACACATATTATACTTGCTTTCAGATGACTGTAACAATGCACACCATAACTGGCGGTTTTGCCCTTACACCCCTCCAAAGCTTTGTGATCTCACACATATCACTCCCCCACATATTCAACAATTGATGAGAATCCACAAGCTGGGTGAAACTGGAAACATAGAACAGTGCAGCACTGTACCGGCCCTTCAGCCCTTGACGTTCTGCCGACCTTTTATCCTCCTCTAAGATCAGACTAACTTACATACCTTCATTATACTATCATTCATCTGTCTATCCAATTAAATAACCCTAACATAGCTGATTTTACTACAACTGCTGGCTGTCCATTGCACAAACTCACCACTCTCTGTGTAAAGGACCTACAGCTGACATCTCCCCGAAACCTTCCTCCAATTACCTTAAAATCATATCCCCTTGAGATAGCCATTTCCACCACGGGAGAAGGTCTCTGGCTATCCACTCGATCTATACCTCTCATCATCTTGTACACCGTTGTCAAGTCATGTTCCAATCTTATTCATTACAATGAGGAAAACACATTAGCCCCCACAAATTTTCTTTGCAAAACATGCCCTCCAGTCCAGGAAGCATCTTGACAAATTTCCTCAGCACTCTCCTCAAAGCTTTGACATCTTTCCGATAACGAGGCAACGAGAAATGATCACAATATTCCAAGTGTGGTCTCATCAGCGCTCCATATAATTGGAACATAACCTTCCAGCTCTTAAACTCAATCCCTCGGCTAATGAACACTTCAAACACCTTTTCAACAACCTTATAAACCTGGGTAGAAACGTTGTGCAAGCTATGCCATGGCCCATATGAACCCCCTGTTCCTCCACAATGTAAGAATCCTGCCTCTAACCCCGTATTTGGCATTCAACTTCGACCATCCAAAATGAATTGCATCTCATTTTTCTATATTGAACACGATCTGCCACTTAGCAGCCTATTCCTGCATCCAGTCAATGTCCTGTTGTAAACTACAACAGCCCTTCACACTATCCACAATTCCACCAACCGGGGTTTCATCATCAAACTTGCGAACCTACACTTCCACTTCGTCATCCAAGTCATTTATCAAAATCACAAACAGCAGAGGTCCCAAAACCGATCCTTACAGAACATGACTGCTCACCTAGTTCCACACTGAGTACTTCCCATTTACCACCACACTCTGTCTTCTATGGGTTAGCCAATTCTGTATCCAGACAGATAGATCTCCCTGTATGCCATGCCTCCTTACTTTCTGAATGAAACTACCATGGAGAAGCTTATCAAACACCTTGTTAAAATCCTTGAACTCCACATTCACTGCTCTCCATTCTTCAGTGTGTTTAATCCCATCCTCAAAGAATCCATGATTTGGAGATGCTGGTGTTGGACTGGGGTGTACAAAGTTAAAAATCACACAACACCAGGTTATAATCCAACAGGTTTAATTGGAAGCACACTAGCTCCGAAAGCTAGTGTGCCTCCAATTAAACCTGTTGGACTATAACCTGATGTTGCGTGACTTTTATCAAAGAATCCAATAAGTGTTGTGAGGCATGACCTGCCCCTCACAAAGCCATGCTGACTATTTCTGATCAAAGTATTATTTTTCAGAATCGTCTCCAATACTTTGGCCAATACTGATGTAAGATTGACTGGCCTGTCATTCCTATGACAATCCCTGTTCCCTTGCCTGAACAAGGGAGTAACATTTGCCTCTGTCCAAGCAATCAACGCTACTCAAATGAAGAGTGAAGACGCAAAGATATTCGCCAAAAGCACAGAAATCTCGTTCCTCTCTTCCTGTAGTAACCTAGGGTGTTTCCCGTCTAGCCAAGGGATTTATCTATCCTTATGTTTGTACTTCAATAAGTGTGTATTTCACCTCAACTTGTTTACTCGCTGTCCAACCAACTGATTGACTGCTTTCCAGTTCAGGGCTCCATACAGTGCTGCATTCGTGAGCAATAATGGCTCCCAATATCCTGTGTATTATGGAATGGAAAACATGGAAAGGCACGAATGCCTTTCTCATGAAGGGCAGATGCCAAAACTTCGACTCTGCTGTTCCACAGATGCTGCCTGAATGGATGTGCTTTGCCAGCGCCACACTTTACGACTCTGATCACCAGGATCTGCAGTCCTCACGTCCTCCATTACTTAGGGATGTCCCCTCTGCACACGTAGCAGGTAATTATTCAGCAAAAACCCGTTCTATTTAGAGCTGACTGTTCTGTTCTTAAAAGCTGCGTTTGATGATCACTTGTACTAAAAACGAAGTTACTATTGAACACAGAGTTACAGTTTTTGTTCATGAATTGGACAGCTTGATAACGAGCAGGGAATGACTGATGAATTCCGAGGTACAGAGTATTCCAGGTGATATATTCCAGGCTGGATGTGCGTTACCTTAATGCTGCTAATATTATCAGACAGACAGATATGACATGGAAACGAGGTGACATATGGAAGTGTGACGTTTTTGCCATTACAGAGATGTGTTTGAGGGAGGTCATTGCTGACAACTCAATATTCTGTGGTACCAGAACTATAGTCAGGACAGTAGAGAGGGTAAAAGAGGAGGTAGTGTTGCCTTATTAATTATGGAGTCAGTTACTGGCGTAAGAAGGGAATATATCTTGAAAGGATCTTCTAATGAGACTTGGTGGTTAAAGCTCAGTCTCAAAACCATGACTGAAAAACTCTTTGGGATATATTGTAGACCTCCAGATAAAGGAAAGTACGGGAGCAGGTATATAACCAAGTTATTGAGATGTGTAAAAACAATAATAGGATCATTATATTCATGCATTTCAATTGCAAACATTCATTTCGGCAGTGAGAACTTCTTAAGAAGGGGAGGCTGCTTTGAAATATATTGCAGAGAGCTTCTTAAATCAACATAGAGCAGATACGACAAAGGGCAGTGCAGTGCTTGGCCTACGTGGGCAACGAAGCCAGTCAGGTGTTCCAGGCAGAACTGGGAGAGCATTATAGGACCAGTGACCGTGATATCACACATTTTGAGTTTGCTAAGTAAAAGACCCCAAAAATGTTTGAAACATAAAAGCTCTTTGGATTGGGTACGCAGATTTTATGAAAAAAAAATGACAGTGTCTGGGCAAAGTACTTCTGGGTGAAACTGTAGCAGAAGACGGTGGGACGGGGGTGGGGGGATCATTTGATTATAATGGAATTGATAACAGTGTCGGCCCAGCATGGTACACCGAAGATAAAATTTAGGAAAACAAGCCCAAAGAACCTCAGATGTCGACACAAATTCCGAACAGGATGAAAAAGGAAAGAGAAGCTTACAGCAGGTACCAAGGGAGCAGGTCAATGAAGATCCTAAAAGAATATAGAAAGTGGAGGGCTAAACTTAAAAAAGTCAGTTGAAGAGCAGAATGAGGGGTGATTAAACATTTGCGGGTGAGATTAAAAGAATCCAAAGTCATTTGTTTGGTTTATTCAGGGGAAGACGATAACATGGGAAAGAATGGGAGTGTTAGGTACTAAGGGGACAGTCTGTTCAGAGAGCCAGAGAATATGTTAAATACATTCTACGAATTGGTCTTCAGTTTGGAGAAGCAGTTTCCAGATTCAGGGAGAGTGACCGTTTGGCCCTTGAGAAAATTGACACATGAGCTGAGGAAGAATTGGAAGTTTATACAAGATAGAGAGGTCAAATCACCAGATTAAAGATCATTAAGTCTCACTTCAGTGAGAGGGAAACAATTGTAGAAAATTCGGATGGCTGTTGAAGCTGGATATTAAATATCATCAAGGCTGAGACAGACAGATTTTTATAAAAGTGTTACAGGAAATCGCAGGAAAGTGGAATGGGTATTAACAAAATAAATATAACCTAATCGAGGGAAAAACAGACTCAGTGAGAGGATAGACATATTGTTGCCCACATGTCTAATGGTGTTCTTATCCAATAGCCCTGCATTCTGTAAGAAATGGGGAAGTGCGTTGTTTTTGCAGATATAGAAAAGCACGAGTATGTGTGTGCAGAAAAAGGGTACAGAGAGAAATGTCAGCTAGGCAAGCATCAGGGAAATGTATCTTGATCTTTAATGTATAATTGTGGATAAATGAGTACTAACATTAGTGCATAATTATTATAGCAAATAATTTCTTTCATCATAATGGTTTCAATAATTTAGTCTCCGCAAAATAGCTGATAGCTGAAACCCATAAACTAGGCAAGAAAAGATACATTGTTAAAACATATGTTCAGGAATGGAATGTAACTATGAACAATGGAAGATGTTACAAGCAAAGTAAAAAGAACATCAAGATACAAGTTTAGCCTTATGTCAGCACTTACAGAGGGAAATGTTGCCAACTTGGAGAGAAGGGGGCAATAAGGGTGGAGCGCTGCTGGGCAGTGGCAGAATACAGAAAGATTGGGTAATGTAGGAGTCTGGAGAGATGGACTCACGCAACTCAACGGTATAACAAAATATGATTTGAATTTTCATCGCTCATTTGCTTCCACATTTGAATCCTTTCTTGCAATATCGTAGACTAAATTGTCTTGTTTCTAGTTTTGGTGGTATCGGTTAAATTTTATTAATTTTGTTTCAAACAATTCACAAGAACATCACCTCTCTCGCTATGACGTGAGCCACAGTTTGGAATGCAATCGAGGGATTCGTGGAATTCATAAACACGATACTAATACAGAAAGTACGAGAGGTCTGTGGCAACACGGATTGCCTGTCGGAGTGAGAATTTGCATTGGTGCAGTCACCACTACCAGAAGGAAGACCTCAGCAAGGCACCCTTCAAAGCCATGCAGAGACCTGCACTGGGGATCTGGTAGTCGGTAGCCAGGGGTCAAGGAGTGCTGAAGGCCGAAACACTGCATCACTGTCGTGTCTCCTTCCTTCCCTGATCAAAACGATATGTGGAGGTGTCGAGAGACATGCCATTGTGGCAGAGTAAGCAGTAAGGCTTTGACACGGAAGGCTTCGGACAGCTCCAGCTCAGCAAAATGTACAGGGAAACTGAAATAAATTCAATTTAACTTCATTGTTCCAGCAGTCGAGATGGAAGTTAGGGCAGTCGCACGTTCCTCTTGTGGGATGTGGGAGCTCACGGAGATTTCCACCGTCCCTGATATCTACACGTGTGGAATGCGCACCCAGCTTGAGCTCCTGGGAGGCCGCGTTCGGGAGCTAGACCTGAGCTTACGGTGGCTAAGTGGCAAGCAATGCTGCCTCACAGCACCAGGATTCAAATCCTGGCTCGGGCAACTGTCTATGTGGCGTTTGAACATTCTGCCCATGTCTGGGTAACACCTGGCTTAGACATCATGATTATACATGAGCTCCAATCAGTGTAACTCACTTCGATTATGCCATCTTGGAGCGTGTGCTCTATCTCCTTCTGAACATGTGTCAACTTTAGAGGGTTATGCCTTTAAGAATGTTGCTTCATCAAAACAGCGTCTCCTGTGTCTACATCATGCACAATTATGTTCGTACTTCCCTGTTTATTTCTACATATCACTCCACGATATCGTAATAACTCTTTCCGGTCACTATGCTTTTCTTTTGGAAGGTAACTCAATAATTTATCCCAATTTTTGACAACTTGCTCATTGTTCAATTTGATATAGGAATGTCCAATTCAGAATCCTCTGAACTTGAATCTTCCTTCTGTGCTATAATCGTTAATACCTTCTCCTATTGTTTTCGTTTCCTATCAAAATATCTGTTGAGCATATTCACATGACACACTCTGTGAGATTTCTTCCTGTCTGGTGTCCGTAACAAGTAGTTCACCTCATTCAATTTCGTCCCAATTTAATAAGGTACACTAAAATTTCTTCTAAAGGCTCAACTATCACTGAAAGTAACATCAATACCTTACTACCAATTGCAAAATTGAGAATTTGTGATTTCTGATCCACTTCCTGTTTCATTTTATGCTGCGATACTTTTAAATGCTGTCTAGTCAACCCTCCAGCTCTATTTAATCGTTCCCTAACATTTGACACATCGTCCAAATGGGTGGTATCTGAATTCTAACTTATTAATTTCTCCTTAACCAATGGTAATGGTCCTTTTACTTCATGTCCACAAATTAATTCAAATAGTCTGAATTTGCTCGATTCATTTCGTGCATCTCTGATCACAAATAGTTCCAAGGGAATTTCCGTATCGCGATCATCTGGATTATCCTGACCATAAACCCTCAATATAGTCTTCATTGTTTGATGCCATCTCGCTCATGCTCACTGTGATTCTGAATACCACGCAGTAGATTAGAATTGTTTTATTCCCTAAGTCATCCATTGCCTGCTTGAATAGTTCAGATGCGAGGTTTGATCTGTCCGGATCTCTATTGGTAATCCATACCTAGTTAAAAAAATGTTTTTTTTTCTACAACTCTTTTAGTTGTGATGCTGAATAATGGATCTGCCTCTGGAAATCTAGGTGACACATCCATTATTGTTAATGAGTACTTATTCCACTTTTTGTTTGAGATAGGGGACCTACACAATCCATCAAGACTCTCGTGAAAGCTTCCTCAAATGCTGGAATAGGTATTAAAGTTGAAGGTTTTATTACTGCCTGTGTGACATGTTTGAGACGTCTGGCAATATTCAACTACATCTTTGTGTAGTCCAGACCAGTGAAAATATCTTTCAGCCTGTAATGTTCTCACCCCAAAATGATCTCCAAGTGGTAGCTCATGTGTCACTCGCAGCACCTCCTTTCTATACCCAACAGGCAAAACAATTTTAGGAATTTCTGTCCACGTCTCATCTGCTTCAATGTGTGCTGATCTCCATATCCGCATTAAGACATCATTTGTTAAGTAATAACACACAGGAATGCATTCAGTTTCTTTATTGCTAAATATCTTTTGATATAACTTGTGTAACACCTCATTTTTCTGCTGTAATTCAATCAGCTTAGCAGAGCTAAAAATACGTTCATATTTTCCTACTACATCCTTCTCTGTTCCACTTATCTGATCAAAAAGAAACGTTTGGATAACTCTACGTCAGCTTCCTTGTTTGTGCCTTTATCCTGCTTAAACCTGTGCATCTGTGATCATCTGGTCACGCAATCAGGGGAAATTCCTGGATAAACATTCGTCAGATTTCAGTTGCCTGCATCTCCACTGGTGTTTCAACGAGAGTGTGCATCACGCTTACCAGTGAATCAGCAATATTATTTGCAAGGACACATTTTATTCTTGGAGCTGTGAGTTAGGGGTCCAGGACTCCTACCACAAATTCTCTACACTTCTCTGGACTCTCTAGCCCCACTTTACATAATTGAACACTTTTTGCCTCTCTATGAATTCCTGTTACCAGCACATTTTCTGGCAATATTCTCTCAAGAGTGCATAAATGCTCACCACTCAGGATGACAGACTGAAAGCATCCTGCGTCAAATAATATTGTAACCTCCTTAACAAATTACTCCTGGTCTATGGGAATAAACTTTACTCTTTCATGTCAGTTTTTTAATGCAGATTTGGCACGTCCACTTATCATCTTGTACACTCTGAGGCTATTGCCTACCTTCCCTTATGCCTTTTGTTACGAGTCCAACAAAAGTTCCTGGCTTGTCTGGTTATCCTACTTTAGGTTTTCTCCCAGCCCACCAACACTGTGATTTTGTGTGGCCCACGTTATTACAATGAAAACACCATCGTATTTTTACTTCTTTGTCACCTCAAGGTTTTCTTTATTACTGTGGTAAATTATCCTTATACTCTGCAATGTGATCTACCTTTCCCTTTGCACGTGAGGATATCTCTTTGCTCCAATTTCTGTCCCTCAGAGACCAGAAATTGTTGTGGAAGCCAAACCAATTTTATGGACTAGTTCATAATCATCAGCCATTTCAGCAGCTAACCTTGCTGTTTACACTCTCTGTTCTTCCACCGGAGTTTGCTGTACTTCAGGCAGTGAATTTTTGAATTCCTCCAATCCTAACCTCTCTAAGGGCATTATAGCTTTGCTTGAATTATAAATCTCTTATCCAAATTAGTCTGTTTGATCCTTACAAATTCAGTGTATGTTTGACCAGGATTCCTCATTAGATTCCTGAAAGGTTGCCTATACAGATAAAATGTTTGTTTTAACCTCCTCATACTGCCCAGATACCTCCTCTGATAGGGATGTGAATACCTCGCCAGTCCTATCTACAAGTTTCGTTTGGATCTACAAAACCCACATTGCCTCTGGCCACTTCATCTGTGTAGCCAACTTTTCAAATGAGATATAAAGGGCATCACATTCTTCTCATCAAATTGAGGCAATGCTTGAACATACTCAAGCAAATTCTCACTAGGCTTCTGACGACCAGCGGCTTGCTCATCCGCGCTCTCTTCCTTACTAAGCCCACCCTCAGCCGTTATCTCCAGCTTTTTACACTGACTTTCGTTTTAAGTGTCAGTTTTTGTTATTCAAAAGCTCTCTCTTTCTCTCTCGCCTGTTGCTCTCTTTCTTTTGCCATTCGTTCTTTTTACTCTCTGTTCCGTTGCTCTCTTCCCCGTCCCCTTCACCCAACCCCTCCACCTTCTGCATTTTATCGAAAGTCAATTTTGGCTGCCCTTTCCTTACCTCTCGACGTTAACTCAAGATGTTTCATTTACTACTGAATTCTTCCCATCTCTGATTCTGATGGTTTTTCCAGCAAGTTTAATTGACGAGCTACTGCTGAATTATCTCCACTTCCTCACAGAAGCAGTCAGTTCCAATTCCAGCTTCTCTGCTAATTCTTGCAACTTGGTCTTATTCACTTTTCGTAAAATTTCCAAAGTCACTGCATACACACCCAGGTGACGTTTGGCGACTGAAATAGACATTATTATTCTAAGCTTTGTCAACACAATCAAACTAATACCCGAAACAAAGACACTAGCATCTCCCTCTCGTTATTAAAAATCCAGCAATGAGCCCCCAGTCTGTTATGGACGAGGCTAGACCACTCAAAACATTCTTGAGCAAGCAGCCCAGGGCATAACTTTGCAGTTTGTTTTGTTAATTATCCAATGAAAATTGCCCGGAGTAATTTAGCTAGGGTGATTTAAATCAGACAAAAACATTATTTACAAAATTGCATAATAAAACACAAATAACAGAATAAAGAACCCCTACAGACTTCACCCCATCCATCTAGACTTAATTATGCTATTCCAAATGCACACAATAATCCCAATAATCAAACTTCCTTGAAAAAATATTTTCATGGAATGCTTGCTTCCAGATTGAAGCTCAATGGCAGAAAAGAGAGAGAGTTTCCACACAGCTCCCAGTTGAACTTCCCAGTTCAAGACTCAACTGAAAGCTGCTCAGCTCAGCTCAACTCAGCTTGCTCAGCTAAAAGAGCTGACAGCTCTTTGTTCATTATACAGGTCACTTCTAAAGCATGTCGGCTTTGACCTCAAGTTTCATCTGTTTACATATAAGTAAAGGGCCTCTGAAAATCCCTTTCGCATCTGAATCAAACCAAACTGATCGTAGCATGGCACCCTTTTATTGACCCTCTGAAAAACATCATGGGCCGAGTCTACTTGAGCTAATGAACAGCTTTTAGCCAAAAAGAAGACAGAGAAGGCGGGGTCGTGTTCTGTATGGAGATCAGAATCTGCTGGGAATGGCAAATACTATCAGTGTTGCTGATGACAGATTTGTGAACAACATGACATTCAATGTAAGTTCACACACCAACTGTACATCCAGATGGTAAGAGTTCATTCAGAACCTGAGCTCTCTCTCTCTTAACCAACATGGAGGCTCCATAAAGCTCTGTAAACTATCATAGAGTCATAGAATCCTATAGCACAGAGACAGGCCCATTATCACAAACTGGTTCATGCTGATCTAAATGACCATCCATGCTAACCCCATTTCCCTGCGCTTGGTCAATATCCTTCTAAACCTTTCCTACCTATGTACTTGTCCAAATGTGAAGACACGTGACATGGAAAACATGTCATATCTAATGCTATCCGTGTTTTGTTTCGGAAATAATGAGTGTTGATCCATAACACTCCAGTGTTAATGCAATCACGTTTCATTCATTTTGTAGCATTATAGATTAAACACTCATTTCCTTCACACAGTTCTCATGGTACCATCACAGCACGGAATAGTCTGGTGAATCTTCATTACACCGTCTCTCTGTTGCAAGGAGATCTTGATTATAAATGAAAGAAAATACTGTCTCAAGTACACTCAACAACTATAAGATGGTGTCTTCACTCTTATACTTTAATCATTTTGTAATGAACGATACTACTCATTTAATGTGCTGATTACTTGATGAGTCATAGAGTCATAGAGATGCACAGCATGGAAACAGATCCTTCGGCCGGACCCATCCATGTCGACAGATATCCCAATACAATCTAGTCCCGCCTGCCAGTACCCGGCTGCTCTGTGTGAATTCTGGTAGTGCCTCATGATCAAGGACATCCAGCTCCTTTTCACCAAGAGCACTTCCCATCATCTCGCCTTCTCATAAATACAAAATGAGAAGGATGACATTTTTTGCCAATCATTTATTTGTGTTATGAAGCAAATTCACACCAACAACAACATCAGTGTTGTCATTGGAGTTGATTGGAGATACTGAGAAGGCGATGGTCTACCTGTATTATCTCCGAATATTAATCCAGGAAATCAGGTAATGACCAAAACACCGGATCCGAATCCCACAATGGCAAATGTTGGAAATTGAATTCAATAAAATATCAGGAATTAAGAAGCAAATGAAACAAGGAAACCATTGTTGATTGTCCTACCTGGCACCCTCATGCCCTTCAGGAAAGGAAATCTATTATCTTCCACTGGTCGGCCTTACATGTAACTCCAGACCCACAGCAATGTAGTTAACTCTCAGTTGCAGTTTGAAATAGCCAAGCCAGCCACTCAGTTATATCAGTCACTTCAAAGCCTGAAAGAAATGAAACCGCATGGACCCCAGCACTGACTACTTACAGCCCACGGACTGGAGTTGGTCAGAAAAGCATCTCACCAAAACCTTCCAAAGGACAATGAGGAAGGGGAATTAAATACTGGCCCAGCATCCCATTAACGAATAAAGGAAAATGATCCCACTCAGGGAAGAGAGAAAAACAGACATAAATAACTTTAAACAGGGACTTTGACATATACCTTACATGGTCATGATTATCAGTAATATGGGAAGAGGAGGAACATATGTAAAGTTTAATTTCATTTTTTTATTTCCATACCACCCGATCATCAGCAATCCCTTTGTTTGCTTTTCTCTCTCTCTCTCTTTCTTTCTCCATCTATTCAAATCAGTCCTTCTCCCCTTCATAACAGAAATCAGTGTCACCAACATCAATCACGCTATTTCCCAACTGTGTTCAGTTCTGATGTATGGTCATTAGAATCGAATTGCCAATTCTATTTTTCTCTCGACCCGAAGGGGCTGCCAAATCTGCTGGCATTTTCTCGTTCTTTATTGTTTCTGATCTGTTGGAACATTCTTTGCTTTATTTAATCTATAATTTTGTTATTACTTGGAATGTCTGCATCGCTGATGGGGACAGCATTTGTTGACCTAACTAAATGTCATTTACTGCGAGGTCATTCTTTCAAGCAGTACAGAACCTAACAAATTGCTGTGGGTCTCTCATCAATTTTAAGCCAGACCAGATAATAACGCAAGATCTGTTTACCAAAGGACATCAGTGAAATAGATAAACGTATAGACAAAATGCTGGAAATGTTATGGTTGTTATTTCCAATTCCTGTCTTTTATCTTTACTTCTTCTGACATCGTCTGTGGTAGGATATGGAGCAGTGTATTTTTGTGTAATAATTCATGCATCTGAATTACATTTCTTCAGACATTCATGCTATGAGAATGTTACTGTCATTAAGTTATTTTAGAGACAAGAACAAAGTTGTCATCGAAATATTTGCAACTGAAAGAGTGCTTAGAGGAGAGGTGGAACCATAACGTCTGAATTTTACCAAAGCATAGATAATGGTTTATTAAGCGTCAGCATTGAAGCCAAGATGGTGATTGGGCACATAATCGATCTGATAGTAGATAGGTTTTGTGATGGATAGAATACCGACACATTAATGAATTTTATTTATTTAAATTCGGTATCGTGAACAGTCTCGTTCTTAGATATTTGTCAGGGCGGGGGTGTAGGTGGTTCTGAAATTTGTGGGCAATCAATGGAATTTGCATTTGAAACTGAAGACAGTTCCGTCGTTGTCAAATATAGATAACAGAAATAGCAAAGAAGATCGCCATGGTTGAAGAGATTAATAATTGGATAGAGATGAAGAAACTTAACAGGAACACCAACAATAGCGAGGATAGGATAGTAACCCGCTTGGATAATCACCAGTGCACCATCTATCCGTAATGGTAATGTTGACCAGGACCAGGAAAAAAAAGAAAAAGACCCGAGGATAAACTCCTGTCCATTGTTGCAGCATTTCAGTCTAATGTTCTCAGATACTGATCCATTAATGGATCATTCCATACTATTCTCAGATGTTAAAATCTCCTTTTTCAGTCTCTGCAGCTGCTGATCCCTTTGTTTGTTGGAGACGATGCATCTGCTGCTACAATGGCATAACCATTGCAAGAGGCCCCTTACTAATATGAGACGGAAAACATCCAGTGACACAAGTAGGATCCATGGAGACTGTCACTGAACAAACAGCTCCATTTAACCCCTTTCAGTAAGGTTACTTCAGATCACAAAAACTACTGGACTGGATTAAATGTTGGCACCGTTCGCTGTTGATCACATCTCCCAGCACCCATTGCTCTTGTGAAGTTAGTAGTGAGGAAGAATGGTGCATGTTTTCTTATCGCAGGCTAGATGATTCTGCTGCATTGTCCATTTGCAATACTCTAACCGGTTGAACCTCCTACTACCACCACCCTCAAAAACCACAATCTACATGTTGTTACCGTGCAGATCTCTCTTCGACTAGAACAGGCACCAGCCAATATATTTACAGTGGATATATTTGTACTCCAATACATAGGAAATGTGAATTTGTCTGGGCATTCATTTAATTGATCTAATAAGTCAAATTTGTATCTTCAACACTCAATGTACTTCAGCACTTTTTTAAAAAATATAAACTCACAAGCACCTTAACACACTTTAGTAAGCACAATTTTCTTCACTTTCTCCACATGGTAATATCATGCCAGGGTTTAGTCCTGTTAAACCCCTTTGGACTGAATCGCTGACAAGATCGTTATTTATAAAGCTGATTCAACCTGTACACAGTACACCTAACAGTCCTTCAACAAAACAGTATAATTGGGAAAGATACATTTACTCTGGTACTTTAATCATTTTGCTCTTCATATCATTTACTTCCTGCTGCGTAAAAAATATGTTTGCGACTTATGACCAAGCACATCCAGGTCTGTTTCATCAACAGCACTTTCCAACCTCTCACTATTTAGTGAAAATAAATCTGAATGATGATATTTGTTGTTCATATCTGAAATATTTTATATCTTGCGAAGAGCTATTTTAAATATTTAGTTTACAATCGCTGCTTTCCAGTTTGGAGGATCCTTTCCAGAATCTGACCAGGTTTAATGAATAATCAGTCATTCTTTCACTAGCTCTACTGCCACCTCCTCAATACTCTGGGATGTAGTTCATCAGATGCAGCAATATTCCAACCTTAAATTCAATGAGATTTTGAAAGACATACCTTTTATTAATTCTAATTTCCTGCTGTTCCCCATTTTCACCAGTCATACTGTTCCCTTGTATTTCTGGAAGTTTATTTCTGTACATTCCTCAGGGAGGTGGACACAATATATTGTTCTCAGTGGACATATGGGTTCTGTTATCCAGTGAATATATCGGAGGACTGAACTCTGGTGATGGTGGATATGCTACTCACTCCTGCCAGCAAAATTCCAGAATTAATCCAGTTTAATCATGGGCAGCACAGTCCTGTCACTGGTGTGAGGCTACGCAGTATACTGAAGGAGGGGACACAGCTGTGTGACCACCTGAATCTTGAAACAAACCAGTTTCATACCTTATACCTAGTCCAGCTTAGACAAATGTGCCTGGAAAGCCCAGGAAAGATAATGCACTGTCCTGCACCTCCCTCTTTATATAGTTTCCCTTCTGTGGAGGCTCATCTCCATTTGTTTACCATGGATCCAGACACTCTGTAAATGCAGTGTATAGAGTGGGGTCACCAGACCCAGCAGCTGACAATATAAACCCGAGATAAGCATCCACAAAAACGCCACTGAATCTCCAATGTCAGGAACAAGTCAATTCCCCACACGGAACGTGCACGTGCTCAGTGTTGAAAACTATTTCCACTCCTGAGTTTCTTTTCCTGGCTGTGAAAGCCGTTGCATCTCTGCACACACCCACAGTAACAGTTTCTCCCTCGAAAGAAGCAGTTAATAATATAACATTACCTTTCTCTAATTCTCAGCAATTATAAGGGCAGCGCCAGTATTCCTAACGGATTTGATCATCACACGCAGAGAAGAGAGATACAGCTCATGCCCGAAATGTAGACTCTCCTGCTCCTTGGATGCTGCCTGACCTGCTGCGTTTTTCTAGCAACACATATTCAGCTCAATCAGGGAACCTAACTCACTTTAAACAGGGACGAATCTAAATGGACGTGATATTCAGGAATCTCGAAAATGGGGAAACATGAGGGTAACTTGCCATTTGTTTTCCTTTCAGTTCATCATCAGCAATCCCTTTGCTCACTTTTCATTTCTTTTCCTCTCTTTTTCAGGCCATTTCTCCATCCATTCAATTTAAACCTCGCTCCCACTTCTCTCTCCAACCCAACAATCCGTGATACCAGGATAAATAAAATTACTTCCCAGTTTGCTTACAGTTGTGAAGCAGAGTCACTGGACGCAAACCGTATTGTGCATATCTCCGGACAAATGCTGCATTCCTGCGAGATTCTCCAACACATTCAGACGCTAGAGAATTTTATTTTCGATCTCTAGGACCCACCGTTCCTTGGTTTATTTCATCTTTAATGCTGTTTCACGGGATGCCAGCATCACGGGCAAGGGCAGCATTTGTTGTCCTTGACTACGCGGCCATTTGTCCAGACAAAATTGAGCCAACAATTTTGTTGTGGGTCTGAAGTCACACTGAATTCAGACTGGGTAATAATGTTAAGTTTCTTGAGCAAAGACTATCAGTGAAATAATAAAAATAAATCTTTACGATTTCTGGTTTCCGTGAGTGAAATTAGCTTTTATTCCAATTATTGTCATTCGAATTTAAGTTCTGTCATCGCTTGTGGTAGGAATTTAAACACTGCCTTGGAGTCACAGCCCGTGCCTCTTAATTAGCCGTTTAGCTCCATGATCACGCTGATACAGAGTCTTTATTGCCTCGCCCGAATTCACTAGTTCCTGCCAGAGAGAGATGGCGGAGAAATCTCTTTAACTATCAACAATCAAAAGGAATTTGCAGAAAAAAGCGAAAGGGAGATTGAGAGACAATTTCCTGTAAGGTCACAACTTATCCGAATGCTGAAATGAACTCATTTCGACAGCATCCTGCAACATGAGCCAGTATTTCTATAAATGATAGGTGAAGGGGATATTGGTGTCAATAAAGATGAGGGAGAGTTTGAGATGAACATTTGTTCTGAAACCTTGTAACTGGGTGTGGGGTCAGCAGAGTCTTCGACTCATTGGGCTGAATGTAACAATAGTTTGTCTCAGTGACATTTTTATTGAGTGTGACAGAGAGTTTGTCTGAACGAGACTGAACCAGTTTCATGGGGCTATCTTGTCGAACTCACCTCATTAATACCCATTCAATCTTATAGTGTTCCTCGCATTCAATGACACCCTGATTCTCCAACCCAACATGGCTGGAGGGACTCAACTGATGCCCCTGGCTATTCTATGATCTCTGACATTGGTGCCATCTTTCACAGGTTAATAGGTACACTGTTGTATTTCCTCAGTGTGAAGCCACGCTGCACAGTTGACCCCGAACATGGCAAATAGGGGGAACTAACACCACGATTTTTCAACGGGATCACAGAGGGCATGGTGTATTGTCTAGTAAAGGGGGATCCATTCTCTTCCCAGCGGAGGACTCAGCAACAGCCCCACCGAGCATGGTCTGATCTCACCACTCAGCTCACTACCCAGCAGTATGTGCGGTCTCTCTCTCTCTCTCTCTCTCTCTCTCTCTCTCTCTCTCTCTCTCTCTCTCTCTCTCTCTCACACACACACACACACACACACACACACAATTTGAATATGGAAATATCCAGATACTATTCCATCGAATTCCCATTTTCGGGTAGAGGAACTTCCAGTCATTCAATGCCCCTGGGTTCCTGCAAAAAATATGAACTTATTTTATATCCAATCACAACTAGTAATTCTGGAAATTTCACTTTGTCTCGCTTTATTGTATTCAGCCAAACACTGCTTCTTAGCACTTGCCCCGTTATGAAATACAATTTTGAATTTATAACTTTTTTATCCTCAGCTGTTATCTTGACCATTATCTAAATTGTACCGTTTTCCTTGTTATGAAATTTTCTCTTGCCCTTTGCCTGTACCTCTTTCTGTCTGTAGCAGTTACATTGTCTCCCACTCAGTTGGCCGAACGGCTAGTTTGTGATGCAGAGGGAGGCCAGCAGCGCAGGTTCAATTCCCCTCCATGGCAGAGGTTACCATGAAGGGGACGCTCTCTCAAACATGGGCAAACAAGCATGGGCAATACACTCTAAGGTGCACATCTTTGTACTCTGGGAGGAAACTGGGACATTGGGAGGGAACCCACACAGATACGTGGAGAATGTTGAAACTCACCTGAAGTTAGAATTGAACCCAGCTCTTTGATGATGTGCGGCCAGAGTGCTAACCACATATCAATCATAAACCTCAATGAGTTCTGTTAATTACTTGTAGCTGACTGAAGAAATCCAATGGCTTTTTCTAATAATTGGACCTGACTCAGTATTAGACCTTTAAAATCGGCCATATTGCCAAATTGACTACATTTAAAATTTGTTGTTAGCAGTGGAGGAGTGGGACTAGAAATGTAACCAGTGACACACTTGAAACTCCGTCAGAACCTGTGTGAGGAGAAATTCACAAAGTGGGAATTCATTCAAGTGGGAAGTCTCTCCCCCAGAAGATTGGGAGGGCTGAATCATCATAGTATATCGTGACTGACTTTGTCTGATCTTCTATTGACAGGTGAATCAGGGATCATTGTGAAATCAGAGAAAAGTGCAGCTGGGAACACAATGACAAGAGCCATGACCTTATTGACTGGTGGGATAGTGTCAAAGTGCCGAATGGCCGAGTCGTGTCTGGCAGCCCTATGTTCTGATGTTACATTCAGCGCTTAGGTCCTGCTGTGCGGAAGCAGATTGAGGCCACTCCGATGGACTTCGGTAGTTTGGTAAATGTATTGGAAAATCCAGGCTGGGTCAGGCAGTGACACCTCCCTCCCCTCCCCCAATCCCTGCTTTCAGGCTTCTCCTCTCTGTAACTTCTCCTCCTGGTGTGGGTCATGTTACAGGCCCAGATTCGCATTAATTACAGACCCCATGCCCCATACAAAGTCAACTCACTCAAATCCTCTGCTGTCTCTGAATGCAACATTTTACATCATGACTTCAAGGAAAATAATCAATTATTTTCGAAAAATATAAATAAGAACGTAATAAAGAGGAACCTGCGCCCTCATTCAATAGGAACATGGCTGATCTAATCCACGGCTCAACTCCACTTTCCTGCTAACACCTTGCATCCCTCAAGTCGCTGAAATGTCAAGATCTTCTCTCCTATTACCATTTTGTTTATAACATTGAAATATTTACAGCACCTTCACCTGAGGAACGATGTAAAATACTAATGCAAATTATCTGTCTGTTCCTTGTATCCAGTTCCCCAGTCACACCCCCAAATACATTCAATATACTTTCCTGACTTCCTTTTTACCAAAGATCACATGCACCTCTTTAACTCTTCTTACATACATGGAAAATCTCGTGCTGCTTGTCTTTATATTTCTTTCCAACTTGCTTACATCATATCTTTCCTTCGCTTTTCTTTGCTTTCTATATTCATACAGCCATACCGCATACATGCTCAATCTTTGGTCCAACGTGTCCTTGCCAGACAGTTTGCCCAAACTAAACTGTTCCCATCTTCTTCCATTTGGCCCATATGCCTCTAAACGGTCTCCATTCACATGTTTGTCTAAATGTCTTTTAAATGTTGCAGCTGCACTTGTATCTGCCAGTCTTCCTCTGGCAGCTCATTCCATAAACACATCACCCTTTGTGTAAAAGAAAAGTTCCCTCTTTCTCCCTTTTAAATCTTCCATCTTCCACTAAAAACCTGTGGCTGTCTGATTTCATTTATCTATCCTGGGGAAAAGACCTCGGCTTTTCACCCTGCCCAAGACTCCCTGATTTTGTAAATTGCCATAATGTCACCCCTCAACCTCCTACACTCCATTTGATACTAACTTCAAGAACAAGCATTTAAAGATCAACACTGCAAATTTGAAACAATATTAAAAGTGACAGGTAAACAACACTCAGCCGAAACTTCATACTGTTATTTGTTTTCTTCTTTATGTGACAGTGCTAAGGCAGCATGAAAATCTTACTAGTGCCAATAAGCCGTCAACCACCTGAATTCATTTGTCTGACGGTGGTGATCTCTACAGTGAAAATGTATCTCTGGCCAGATCTATACAACACCACATGTTCAACATCCTCCCTCCTGGCCTCCGTATGTCCATTTGTATTGTGTCTTCTTATCTTGCACTCAATAGGGAGAACCCCTTTCCCGCATTCACATCTTAATTTCAACTCATTTTATACCATCTTCTCGTTCACCACTGCTAAAAACCTGTTTTTCTGTTGTCACACCATCTTTTCCCTGTCACCTACCCCCCCACCACCGCCCCACCTCTGGCAAGGAACTAAAAGGCCTAGTTATCCATTCATTTTCAGTTCTGCAGAAGTGTCACACTGGCCTTGAAACTCTAACTCTGTTTCTCTGTCTCTGCAGATGCTGCCAGACCTGCTGAGTTTCTCCAGGAATAGGCACAGCACAAATTTTCAATTAAACAAATAACTCTGAATACTAGAAATAATAATGCATAAATTGCTGTAGAAACTGGGAGCTTTGTCGAAGGGTCACTGGACACGAAAGATGAAATCAGCTTCCACTTCATAAGATTCAACCAGACCTGCTTAGTTTCTTCAGCAATTTCTGGTATTGAACATTTCTGAAGACGTGTCGAATTTGCTCAAACGCCCTGTACAGCACAGAGTGCCGTACATTAGGAAGTGAACAAAAATGCAGAGTGCACAAGTTCATTGACTCTGAAACGACATAAAGCTGGCATCAATGATACGATCAAGGTCTTAATCATGGTCAGGAATAAAAACAGAGGAAAAAACGTTTACTCCAAAATAGAAGATGTTACGATGAGAAAGAAAATCATTCAAATTAATATGTTAAATATCTGAGTAATGTAACAAATTGGAGGCGTGAAATCAGGGAGAGACCATCAGCAGAATGAGATTATGAAACTGGATGTGTTTGCACATCAGAAACCAGCTTAGGTCACTGAGTACAGGGCTGATGGGTGAATGGGTCTGGATGTGAACTGGGGGAAAGTGAGTAGAATTGATTTGCAGATATTGCAGCTCACACAGGGTTATCATGTGATGCGGTAGATCACAGCAGCAGCCACAGCAGAATTGCATTCAATTACAATCAATAACTTTTCCCCCAGGAAAATCCATCACTGTACCATTATCATCAAACCGAGTGATAGTTCGGGTGAACATGCCAGAGTCAGAACCATTTGTATATAAATCTGATGGCAACCCCTAAAGCTACCACACTTGACTGGTTACATTACGAACAACAGAACTACCATCTGGTGGAGAGGGGGAAATGATCCCAAGACAAACAGATAAGATCGAAACTCTACCGTCAAACCATATCCAGTCAACAATGTCGACGGATTAATAAACAACTCACAGGAGAAGAGGGCTCCGCAAATATCCCCAGCCCTGTACATCAGAGTAAAAGACAAGTATGTAATATCTGCACCATCCTCAGCCGGAAATGTTGAGTCGATAATCCACCTCACCCTCCTCATGATGCCCACAGAATCACATGCCAATCTTCAACCAATTCTATTCGTTTCACATGACATGAAGAAACAACTGAACACAGTAGAAAAACCAAAGGCAATGGGCCCGGACACAATTCCTGCAATAGGACTGAAGATTATGCTGCACAATAAGCCGTGTCCCTGGGGAAGCTGTTTTATTCCAGCTCCAATTCTGAAACGTGCCTGGCCACGTGGAAAGTTCCTCAACTATATCGGGTCCCATAACAAGGGAATGACTACAATCCGACTATTTACCACGCCCTCAGTCCCGTCGCGATAGTCGTATTGGTGGGAGTTCTTTTTGACAGAGCTGCCAAGCAGCACAGAAATAATGCGCTCAGTGTGGTTTCCGGTAGGTCCCCATGTGGAGGTGGTGCTATTGTGCAAATGTCACTGGATTACTGATCCATACCAGAATAATTCTCTGGCAGCTGGTGGAAGTTGAAAACAATTAACAAAATATCGAGACATAAAACCTGGTGCCAGTAACATTGACCTTGAATCAAATATCCATTGTAAACATATTTCCATGCCCCAATGTACTTCCAGGAAATGAATCTCTCGTGCTTCCAGGTTTGGCCGACATGTGTCTCCAGACAGACAGACATATGATAAACTCTATACTGGTCTCTGAAACGGCCAATACATTCAATTGTATTAAATTGCTCTGAGTTCTTAAAGGATAAAACCAGACACAACACCAGCACCGAGCTTTGGAAAATGGAACAGGAAACACAGTCCTTTGATCCAGACAGATGCTGCCTTCCTAAACTTTAAGAGCTTGTGACAACAATGACAGAGCTTTCCCACAGACTGCATAGAAACATCAGGAATGGAGCAGGGCATTAGACACTTTTAGCTGTTCCAGTTCTAGCTCATGGAGACAAGTTTCCATTTATAACCCTAGCTAATACATTCTTCAGAAACTCATCAATTCCCGTCTTTTGCTGCTTAATAATTGACCGTCCATCCCATACAATTATAGAAGCACTGACTCTATACTGTCATAAATATAGCACGATCTACATTTGTCCCACTTTACTCTACGAGGCCCATAGCCATGCATGTTATGGCACTTCAAGGGCACAACCATGTATTGAAGAACGGTTGTGAGGTTAACTGTGCCAACTGGCCTCTCAGGAAGTGCATTCCTGACGCCAACAGCCTCTCGATGAACAACAATCCTGAAATCCTCACTAAACATCAAACCCTTCGCTTTAAAATGGTACTCCCTGGTTCTTCGCCCTTTGACTGAAAGGAACAGCTGCTGTCTATCCATCCTGTCCATGCCCCTGGTAATCTTATCCTCCTGAAGCACGTCCGTCTCAGCCTTCTCTGCATCAAAGTAAATAACCCGAGCTGACCTACTCCATCCAAGGGAACATCCTGGTGAATCTCCGTTACACCCTCTCCATACTTCCTGTAATGTGGCTCCCAGAACTGTACATAGTATTCTATTTGTCATAACCAAAGTTACACATAGCTCTTATAATCTGCCTCCATGAATAAAGGCTAAGTTAATGGTCGCTATGCTTAGTCAACTTGTGCATTAAGCTGTTTTATCACATTCAGGGATATGTGAAGAAGCAACCGCTGAGCTCCTAGTCTGCTGCTGTTCATTGAGTCCTCCCTTGTCTTGGTTCTTCTTCAAAAGTACATCACTTCATATTCATCAGGGTTACATTCCATTGGCCATTGATCCACCCATTTGTGATTATGCTCTTCGAAAGGTCGTGCCTCCAAATAAACTGTTGGACTATCATCCAGTGTTCTGTAATTTTTTTTAAGTTTGCCCAAGCCAGTCCAACACTGGCATCTCCGAATCACAAATAATATGGGACACAGCACAGATCCCCGTGGTACACGATTGGATACTGTTCTCCAGTCAAACAAACAGACTTCTACCGCACACTTCTGTCTTCTACCACTAAGTTGATTTGGTGCATCTTGACAAGTCACTAATGAGTTCTATTTGGTTCCCTGTTTTATTTTCTGTTCCACGTGACGGACCTGTAGAATATCTGGTGATTCTCAGTAATCTTGCCCTGCCAGCAGGGTTCCATATCGCTTTGTTAGTCAGTTCGTTTCTCATGAAGAATTGCTTTCTGAAATGGTCTATCCTTTATCTTCCATTATTTGCCTTAAATGTAGAGTAGACAGCCACAGAAAAACCCTGTTTATTTCCACCTTGTCTTATGTTTAGTGACTTATTTAAATTTCACTCTGATCACCTCTCATTCTTTGAAATTCTCAACAACACAGGCCGAGTTTCCACATCAGGAAATCTCACCATCTGAGGGATTCATCTGGAGAATGTCCATTGCACATCCTCCGTGGTCACTATATTCTTTCTCAATGGGGTCACCAACACTGGACTCAAAACTCTATGTACAGTTTCAGTAACAAGCTGTGAAACTGCTTCAACAAGACCTTCAGACTATGTTCTGATTCTCTTAAATGAAGGCGAACTTGACTTTAACTTTCCCCTTCTATATATTCCTCCAATTTCCATTCACATTACTTTATTTATGAATTCACTGCATGAGTTCTTATAAAAAGCCTTCTGAAAATTGAAATATGCCATGTCTATGTTGCAATAAACAAGTTCAAATCATTCTGAAGTTTGTCAAATATGAAGACTCTGTCAGACTTTTGGTGCATACTGATTCTCTCCAATGTTGCTGTTAATTTCTAAATATCCAATATCAGATCCTGCATAATAGATTCCATCAGTTTCCCGACAGATGTCAAGTTAATTGGTCTGCAGTTCTCCACACTATCTCTTCTTCCCTTTGCAGATGCTTGAATCCCTTCCATTCATCTACAATGCTTGGAACAAATTTACTCACTTCCAGACTCTGCAGAATGTACAGGAAAATAAAACAGCCATCGACAGCACAACTAATGCGTCTGTTGCTGATTTTTTCTAATATTTTGATACGAAGTACAACTGGCTCATCAGACTTAGCAATTCTCCATCCACCTACAATACTACTTTGCTAGCCTTCAAGTACTACCTTGTTACTGATATGAATAGACTTTACGTCTTTACTTTCACAAGTTCCAAGTGATCACTTGGTATTTCTCAGCGATTTTCTAGATCTTCTGCCGTGATCACGGATGCAAAGAAACTGGTTACTTTCTTGGACATTTCCCTGTTCTCCACAATAACCTCTCCTCTCCCAATTACAAAATTCCACATTTGAACTTGCTTTTATTTTGTATTCTTTGCAATACAGATTGTAGATTTATGTAGTCTTTATGTTCTTCTTTCACAGAATCATTAAAAGCCCACAGTGTGGAAAAGGCTCTTGAGCCCAACAAGTCCATCCTCCCCCTCCGAAGAGTAACCACCCAGACCCATTCCCGTTCGATTCTACCTTTTGCGACTGATGCACCTCATTGACACATCCCTGAACAATTTGGTCAAATAAGCATGGCCAATTCACCAAACCTGTAATTCTTTGGATAGTAGGGGGAAACCGGAGCACCCGGAGGAAATCCACGCAGACACAGGGAGAATATGCAAACTTCACACAACTAAATATCTGAGAATTCTCCGGTTTCCACAACATCTACAATTCTTCTGAACTCACTTCCTATGATTAATATAATCTTTAATTTATTATGTAGGCCTTCATTAATTCACTTGCCCTTTCTTTGGTGATTCTACCTTAAAGAAATAGACATATTTTTCAAACATTGCAGGATTTCTGTAGATCTCCTGGTCCTGACCAGGTGTGTCCAAGAACACGGCAAGAGTCGAGAGAAGATATTGCGGGGTCCTGGCTGATCTTTTTGCATCATTGCTGGCCACGGGGGAGGTCCTGGAAGACTAGAAGGTAATGAACGTTGTGCCCTTGTTCAAGGAGGGCTGCAAAGAGGAACCTGTGATCTATAGACTGTGACATGTAATTTCCTTGAAAAGTTTCTGACAGATAACATAAGCATGCATTTGAAAAGACACAGTTTCATAAGGAGCAGTCACCACTGCTTTGTGCATAGGATATCATGGCTCACAATCCTTTAGTGTTCGTTTGAGGAAGTGGCCTGGAATGTTATGAGGGTAGGGTTGTAGACGTAGTCTATCTAGATTTCAAAAAGGCCTTTGATATAGTTGCACATGATAGGCTGTCCTGAAAGGTTCGATAGCAAGGAATCCAGGGAGAGCTGGCAAATTGGATACTCAATTGGCTTGATGGTAGAAAGAAGAGGCTATCACTCGAAGGATGCTTGTTGGACTTGAGTCCTGTGATTAGTCGAGTGTTTGAGGGGTCGCTGCTGGGCCTATTACTGTTTGTTATCTACATCAATGATTTGGATGAGAATGTGCAAAGCATGATTAGTAATTAGGCTGATGCCAATAAAATAGGCAGGTCTGTGGACAGTGAGAAAGGTTATCAGAAATCGCAGCAGGACCTTTATCAGCTGCGGAAGTTGGCCGAGAAATGCCAAATGGAGATTAATATGTGGGTGTTGCATTTTGGAAAGTCAAATACAGGTTGGAGTTTCGTAGTGAATGTTCGACCCTGAAGGAGTGTATAGGAACAGAGGGAAATTGGAGCTCGGGTCCGTGGTTCTCTGAAAGTAATTGCACGTAGACAGGGCAGTGAAAAAAGGCTTTTGGCACACTGGCCTTCATCAGTCAGGGAATTGAGTAAAGAAGTTGGCGAGTTATATTGCAGTTAGACAGGACGCTGGTGAGGCATGCATTTGGAGTATTGTGTTCGGTTTTATTCACTTTGCCATAGGAAGGGTGTGATTAAACTGGAAAGAGGACAGATGAAATTTACAAGGATGTTGCCAATACTCGACGGTCTGAGTTATACAGCGAGTTTGGACGGGCCAGAACATTTTCCTTTGAATGTAAGAAACTGAGGGGAAATCGTATAGAAACGTATAAAATCATGACATGCATGGATAAGGTAAATGCACTCATTCTTTTTCCCAGTTTTAGGAATCAAGGTCTAGAGGATATCAGGTTAGAGGTGAAAGAATAAAAGGGATCCTGACCGCCAGAGGTTGGTGCACATATAGAATTAGCAGACAGCAGTTTGGTTGAGGCGCGTACATTAACAACGTTCAAAAGGCTTTTAGACAAATATGAAGATAGGAAAGATTTAGAAGAATAAGGGGCAAGGCCAGGAAAATGGACATTTTGGTCATCACACACCACTTTGCTTCAAAGGGCCTGTATCCATGCTGCAGGGCTCCATGATTATATGACTCTATCAATCATTGCGTGTCTACCACTTGATGCTCAAACATTCTATATTGTATGCAGACACCGTGTAAAATACAACATATTAAGGTCTCCAGGCCTCAGAGCAAGGTTACTAATAAGTCCTTCTGACTATGCAACACCAAATCCAAAATAACCTGCTCTCTTCAAACAACCTGTTACAGGCTTATGGAATTTATTTTTCACAACATTAGCAGTCACTTAGCACCTACAATATTTGCATCTCTAATTTGCAGAGCATACAATGCACAGAATTTGCACGAGAGCATTGGTTTAGATACATAATACACCAATGCTTGCTTCTCGTTCCCTTTTTTACGATCCACCAAACTGATTCCGTGGAATCTGAAGGAGAGGGTCTGTGGCGTTATTAGTGATAGACTTGGACAAGACATTCGGGGAGGGTCACCTCGACGCTGACATGGTCTGAAGAAATGACCAGCATCAAAGGACAAGCATCAATAACCTCCCCACTCTGTCAGATTAATTATCACTTTATTCTTTTTGCTCCCTCACACTCACTACCTGTTATAGCACCTACTCCCTAACAAGGCTCACACTCTATCTCCAAACAAGGCTCATGCACGACCACTCTCACTATTGAATTCAGCACCTTTCCCACTCCACCCACACCCTGCGTAGTCTCTCTCCCTCCACTATACTCTCAACATTAATAACACTGCATGGATACAACACTGTGGACTGACTCCCTCCGGATACCTCACCATTCCCTCTCCATCTACACCAGCAATAACTGCAGGGACACACACTCCCACCTTCACTCCCTCCCCCCTTTATCCCATTCCAGGAGAATCGGACTGTAATAGGAGAGAAAGGGCCAAGCCAGATGGTGGAACACGCGATATCTGATCCCTCCTCCACCCCAACCCTCGCCATGTGAGGAGGACACTGGTATGAGCTGGAGTGGACCGGACGTGTCATATTGAGATTCCGTAGCATCAAAGTCCCTCCAATTAAGTAAAAAACAATGTTCAGTACTTTATTCGTACAAAATTCGCACTTTAACCATTCTGTCTGTTATCATGATTTTCTCCCTCCCAAAACAACAAATTTCTCATTGCAGAGAGATACGGACACAAAAAATATTCAGAGACATATGTAAACATACTAATATACTGACACTAACAGTACGTACACGGAAATAGAACCGCACAAAAGTCGTGGCATACGGAGACATAGACAGTTGCCCACAAATAGACACAAGCACAAGTGAAACGCACAGGCTAATACACAGATGAACCGATGTCAGCACTTAAATAGGAGAAGGTAGGTGCTGGAGATCAGAGCTCAAAATGTGTAGCTGGAAAAGCGCAGCAGATCAGGCAACATCCAAGGAGCAGGAGAATCGACGTTTCAGGCATCAGCCCTTTATCGGGCATGAGCCTGAAGAAGGCTCGATCTCTTCATAGCCAACTGCTGCCGCGATATTAACCACCTCACCTCTCCACTGTTTCACCCACTCCAACCTCTCATCCTCAGAACATGCAGTCCTCCACTTCCTCCGTTCCAACCCCAACCTCACTATCAAACCGGCAGACAAGGGAGGCGCGGTAGTAGTTTGGCACACCGATCTTTTCACCACTGTGGCTAAACACCAGGTCACGGACACCTCCTCCTACTGCCCCCTTGACCATGACCCCACCTCCCACCACCAAACCATCATCTCCCAGACCATCCATAACCTCATCACCTCAGGGGATCTCCCATCCACCGCCTCCAAACTCATAGCCCAACAACCCTGCACCTCCTGCCCAAAATCCACAAACCTGACTGCCCCGGCCGACCCATTGTCTCAGTCTGCTCCTACCCCACCGAACACATTTCTGCATACCTCGAATCGGTCCTGTCCCCCTTAGTCCAAGATCTCCCCACCTACGTTCGGGACAACACACACGCCCTCCACCTCCTCCATGATGTTCGCTTACCCCATCCGCAATGCCTTATCTTCACCATGGACATCCAGTCCCTGCACATCTCCATCCCCCATCACGAAGGACTCAAAGCCCTCTGCTTCTTCCTTTCCCGCCGTGCAAACCAGTACCCTTGCACTGACACCCTCATTCGACTGACTGAACTGGTCCTCACTCTGAACAACTGATTCCTGAAGAAGGGCTCATGCCCGAAACATCGATTCTCCAACTCATTTGATGCTGCCTAACCTGCTGTGCTTTTTCGGCAACACATTTTCAGCTCAGTACATAAGTACACAAACACACAGACACATGAACAAACACACACAAGTGCACATGCGGGCGCACAGAGACACAGACACTAGTGCTTATAAGACAGAGATAGATAGGTTTTTTTTATGAATAAGCATGTCAAGAGTTGCATAGAGTAGTCAGGAGAATGATGTCGAGAAATCTCTAAGACAATATTAAATGGCATTCAGAGTCGATGGGCCGAATGTCCTAATTCTTCATTTTTAATGCTCGTGCGGTGTCATGCTATCAGTTATTCTCTTCCTGGGAAAGGAGCAGAGAATAAGTTTAATACATATTTGATTGAAATGTGTCAGTGGTCCTATTGGACAGGTTAAGAGAGCTGAATGGTTTATGTCTATGTCTAATTACACTGTCCTTGTATTTCAAAAGAGGTGGCGATTTCATGTGAGGTTAACACAATTTAAAATAACAGGGCCCACACTGAAATAAGGTCGCCCCTTTCACTTTAGTGTTATACTATCTGTAGTGTCCTCATCCTCAGGGAGCAGAGAAGACTCGGTTTTTGAAGATATTCAAGGCTGAGCTCGACTGATCTTTACTGGACAGGAGAGTCAATATTTATTGGGAACAGACAGGAGACGGATGGTCAAACACAATCCGATCAGCCATGAGCATTCTGACTGGTGGCGCCTAATGGTCAACTGCTGCCCCTACCCCATGTGTTGTTCCCTCAATCCACCCTCGAAGCTGTTACAGAGATATACTGCTGTCCCTACCCAATGTGTTGTTCCCTAAATCCACCCTCGAGGCTGTTACAAAGATATACTGCTGTCCCTACCCCATGTGTTGTTCCCTCAATCCACCCTGGATGCTGTTACAGGGATATACTGCTGACACGACCCTATGTATTGTGCCCTCCGTCCACCCCTCGAAGCTGTGACAGAGATAGGGGGTCACCTCATTCAGGCAGTCATTATCGTAACCATGAGACTGGAGGAGACCATTCTGCTTATTTAACGAGTTACAGAGGAAAATACAACTAATCATTTTAGCTCATTGAGTATATTTTACTGCACAGGACGCCATGGAACCATCTGAGCTGCTACAGATATTGTTGCTAACAGGAATTAGAGAGTAGAAATAAATACATATTGTCACATTACAAAGCTGTAACTGGTGGAGTGCCTCAGAGATCACTATGGGATCATCAACGGTCAATATCTGTATCAAAGATCTGGGGGAAGAGACTGTATCAAAGCCCAATTAGCCTAAACACCAAGCTGGTCATCCAGTATGGCATCAATTGGAGGTCGTGTGTCATCAATGTGATATAGACAAAGGGAGGTTAGTGAGCAAACCTTCACCAGATATAGCATGATGTGAGTTGTCCATTTTGGATGGAAGGATAAAACAATGGTGAACAACTTAAGTGCAGTGTAATTGCAGAACTCTGTGATACAGACGGTATTCATGATCCTGGTACACGAATCATATGTAGTTAGTCTGCAATTGCTGTAAGTGATTTGGAAGATAAATTGAATGATTGTGTTTCTGGCAATGGGTACCAGTTTTAATCAGGAATGTTTTACTGCATCTGTACCGGTAAAAGTGAGGAGTGCAGATGCAGGAGATCAGAGTCGAACAGTGTGAGGCTGGAAAAGCACAGCCAATCAGGCAGCATCCAAGGAGCAGGAAATTTGGTGTCACGGGCAAAATTCCTTCATCAGGTATGTGCCCAAAACACCGATTCTCCTGTTCGTTGGGTGTGTCTGGTCTGTTGTGGTTTTCCAGCATCACATCTTTCGAGGCTACATCTGTCCAGGGCGTTGCTAAGACATCACTTGGCACATTGTATGCAGTTTTGATCCCTAAACCTGAAGAAAAACGTTTTAGAAGCTTGTCAACAATGTTTTGATCACACTTTCCTGGAATGTAGGCCTTTTGTTCTGAAACACTATCAGTTTTGGACTTAGAGGAGAAATCCTTTGGAAGCATACACAATTTTGAGAAAAATCATATTTTCTCTTCTCAGGGAGACAAAAAAAACTGTGGAATAAATTTTAAGAATAAAATGTATTGATTTTAGCAAAGATATTACGAAAACATCAAACGATTTTAAAAATTAAGCATATGCATACCAACCTATCATCAAATTATAAAGCACGAATTTTATCTTTTGCTAATGAAAGGCCCTGTGTATAACAACAGCAATGATGCACTTACATATCGTCCATTATGATCCATTCCAGAGAATGTCCACGACGAGCGCACATTGTCCAGTTTGGTGTTCAGTCGACATGATTGCATCTTTCAACACAGAGAGGGAGAACAATGTTCCCTGCCGGAGAAGCAGCAGCCGATTGAACCCTCTATATTCTTTTGTTTCACCTGACAACAGTAAATCTCTGACTTACCTCTACCTGACGAGTCGTGGAGTATCCCCGATGAGAGATTCATTGGAATCTCCCTACCGTCTGAAGCAAAGGGAATTCAGCTAAAGCCAACAATGCTGAGGTGAAATTACATCACATGTAGTTTGTCTCCACAGAATGGACGGCATGGCGGCTCATTGGTTTGCACTGCTACCTCCCAGCACCAGGGTCCCAGGTTTGATTCCAGCTTCAGGCGACTGTATACGTGGAGTTTGCATATTTTCTGCGTGGGTTTCCTCCGGGTGCTCTGGTTTCTTCCCACAGGTCCAAAGATGTGCAGGTCAGGTGAATTAGCCATGCTAAATTGCCCATATTGTTCGGTGTATTAGCCAGAGGGAAATGGGACTGGATGGGATAATCTTCAGAGGGTTGGTGTAGACTTGCTGAGCTGAAGGTCCAGTTTCCACACTGCAGGGAATTTAATCTAATAAATTTAGAGGACAGAATAACATTTGGGGCAGTCTATCATCGATCCATTTGTTATGAGTTCAACTATTATGAAACTCTGGTGCCTGGATGCTTACATTTATTCGAAGTTATGTCTGTTAAATATTTGATAGAGAAGTGAATGTAGGAAAATGGTGCACGCACGGAAGAAGCACTGCTGAGATCACAATCATATAAGCTACGATCTTAGTGAATGGCAGAACAAAGACAAAGTGCCTAAAGGCCCACTCCAACTCCGAAGTCCGATGTTCCTGTATTTCATTCAGCCCCTCACAGCTCCTGCACAGGAGTAGACAGAGGCAATTTGCTCGAAATATCTGGTCCATAGTAATATAAGATCTCCTTCTGTCCTTTACAATTGTCACACACTGTTTGGTGTGGGTTGAAAAATGTCAATTCAGAACGCAGGCTGGGCTCAAAAGACGCCTCTGGTCTATTTATAGAGTGTCTCCTCTCTGCAACTTGTGCCTCATTTGTTGCTCATGATGCAGACCCAGATTCACTGTGAATATGGTCCCCACACCTCACCCTGAGATGACTCATAAAATGCTTTGCTCTCTCTAACTGCAGCATCTAATAACGGGATGTTCAGAAAAATTACATCCATTAACTTTCTAATTACAGAATATGAGAACAAAAGGAACAGCATCGGATGGTAATTCAGATGGCCAAGCCTGTCGTGTCATTGTATAAGATTATGGATGATCCAGTGTTGTTATAAACTCTGATTTATTTTCCAATTCTTCACATCCCTCAATTCTATGGCAGGTCAAAAACCCATCTATCTCCTCTGATATAGCTCACCGAACTCTCTTGATCAGAATATTTCTGACATTCACTATCCTCTGTGAGAAGTTTATACTCCCCAAATATACACAATAATCTATTTGTATATTTAAAAGAGGTGAACATAACAGCTCATCTAAGAGTGACAGACTCTGATATCAAGGCAGGAATTGACTCAGGATGGTATCAAGAAACGTTGACTAAATTAAATTTAACAGGAATCAGCCACAACCTCTCCACTGGGGTTCAGCCATCGCACAGAGGACGATGTTCATGGATGGTGGACATCATTCATTTCAGTCCCATGGATATCTCTACAGGAGATCCTCAGGGCAGCTTCCTCGACACAATCATCTTCAGCTGCGTCATAAATGTCCTTCCCCAACATTACGTCAGAAATGGGGATGATCACTGAAGATCACAAAATGTTAAGAACATTTTCCCCCCTCGGCTACCGAAAAGGTCCATGTCCATGTGCAGCATTCCAGTTTGTGCTGTTAAAGTGTCGGTAAAATTTATGTAATAGCCGGGCCAGACATTGCATATTTCTACATTTAAAAGAGCTCATTCAGCATCTTAAGCTGTTTACACACGAATATGAGCTAGCATTCAGCCCATCAAAACTACTGAACAGGAAGAGTGACAGTATATTCAATACTCCTGCTTGTTACATAGGGAAAGGAGGGGTCTGGTCAGCACATCGAACTGTTAAACAAGAACTGGTGGAGCCCATACAGTCTCTCTAAACTGTTTAACGGGACCAGTAAAAGTCCATTCAGCCTCGCAAAGGAACATGAGGATGTCACTGATGCTCCAAGATGACAAATCACAGGAGCAGATCATGATGTTTATCGGGGCTCCATTATATGTGGAACAATTGCTACTTTAACATAGTTTTCTTGCAGTGATGAGGGAAGCGAGGTGTTTTCTGTCAAGTCTCAAGGAGACATTGTCCATTTCCGAAAAGGTAGACCCATGTTCTCCGTGGGGATCAGAAGTTGGTGGGAATAGTTAACTGTTTTAGATTGAAGGTATTGTGGCTAATGCTAGGATTGTGGATAATATGACGTTCAGTGCAGGATCATACACCAAATGCACTGTATTAACATGTGGAGTTTTTTATTCAAAGTCTGGATTTCCAGCTCTCTCATTGATGTGGGGAGTTGGGGTGATTGGCGTGAATGTTCTCAGAGGTAATAAAAGTATCTAGAATTTTGTAATCTTGGTAAAAACAAGAAGCCGTGAGATTTATCACCGTGTCTGTTTAGAGCATCATGTGTGATTGTCCATCCCCCTGAAGGTCCAACGCAATCCCATTTTATTCTCTCACAGTGCGACAGATCAATCTTCACTCACTCCTCATGGTACCAACATCCCAGGGATTAGTTTAGTGGAACTCCTTTGAACTCCCTCTGTGGTAAAGCCATCATTCCTTATAAATTTGTGAACAATACCCCAAATACTGCCTCAGCAAAACGCTCAGGGATGATCACATTAATTACTTTCCCTCACTTCGCTGTCTCCATTTCTTTCTAATGGCGTAAAAAGTATCATTCTATATATATCGCCACTGATGCGAAATTTACAACCTCCTTACATCTGTATGCCAGTATCAATAAAACCAGCACTAGAGGAGCCTATCGCGATGGACATCACTCTCGGGGCCAAACTCAATGAGATGGAATACACTTAAAATAAGGAATAGTCGCCTATCTGATCGAAATGAACAGTAGGAATATGGGAAACAGGAAGCAGAAGGGAGTTATCTTTACTTTTGTTCTTCTTCACGAGGCATTTGAAGTCCCGGTTAGACCAGTATGTTAACCTTATCTTAAACTGAGTGGCTGGTTCAGCTGTTCCACTGGACAGTAAAGATACTGCTGTGTGTTTGCAGTTACACGCAGACCTGACGAAGGAAGGATAACCCATTACCTTCTATAAAGGACACGACTCAAGCAGATGGGCTTTTGTTTATTACAATTAATGATGGTTTCTTTTAAATTCCATCAACTTGCTTCATGAGACATCAACTGATTATCATTCTGTGCCTCTACATGAAGAGTCAATGACTTGAGCACCATGCACTATCTTCCTTTCTGACAGATTCAGAGGAGAGAACAAGTTAGACATCTCAAGTGCAATTCTCTTGTCATGGACATGTGGTTAGAAGGGACTTGAAACGGATGAATCCAGATTTCATAGTAGCACAAATAAAGAAGTTTATTCAGAAGTTGCACTGAGCCTGATGATTAGACTGGGACATCCTAATGGTGATTCTGGGCAGGATGGGTGAGTGGGGAGAATATGGAAATATAGATCTGTGCAGGGATAGAAGGTTAAGGAGTTTGAGAACAGTCTGGTTCCTTCTCGCATATCAGTGAGCAATTTATAAATTGTAATTTCCTTTATAGAATGTATCGGGATAGGAATTTTTGATTGGAAGTGAAGAGACTGGTTTCCCCTTTTCCAAAATTTACCTAGCATGAGCAGAAACACAGTTCAGTCTGGTTTAATAGACAAAGAGAATGGCTTACTGGGAACACCAACTGTAGTGAGGATGGGAGAGTAAACACCTTGAGCAATCCAAAGGATATGTTCGATCAGTGATGCTAATGATATCCAAGGCTGAGAAAGGTAGTAAAGACCCTCGGATAAACTCCTGTTTATTGTTGCAATATTCCAGTCTATTGTTCTCAGATTCTGATCTTTCCTTCCCCTCTCTCTGGCGCTGGTCTTCCCTGTTATTGCTGTCGGTGATACTCCTGCTCATACTATGGGGTATCACATCGAACCCAGTCCTTATTTGAAGAAAAGGCTAATCGCAGTCGCTGAACAAATAGCTCCAGTTTGCTCCTTTCAATTCAATGCAGTCATTATTAAACTTCAAAATACGTATAAAAGTTACACGTTTGAAGTGGGACATGTGAGGGTGACTGAGGGAAGGAATATTGGAGATGGTCGATTGATTGTGTGTTGTCATTCAATCTGAATTAGATTTGGGAGTAATGACAGAGGATTGTCAGAACATAAATGAGTTTCTCTGTTTATAATTGGAAACATACAGTCTGCAACTAGTGATCAATCATTACAACATAAATAAAACATTGACACAACTTTAATACTCGATAATCTGACAGAAAAATGTGCCTAAGACAACATGGCATTATAATAGACAAATGGCATGGATATGTTAGCAGAGAATTGTCCGTGACAAATGCAATTGAGATTGTTACTCCAAGATCAGAGAGGGCAGGTGAGGGTCATGCTGTTGATTTATTAATGCCAATCAACTGTGATGAAGTGCCGCTTCCCGGGCTTCAATTACAACGTGATTATGGCATTGCGAAGGTGACAGAAAACATTCAGAATTGGGGCGGGGGGGGGGGCATGGCTGCTGAGACGAGAGTAAGGGAACATGATATAGCCCATTCAACAGTATTTATCAGTTTATAAATCTTTTGAAGATCAGATGCAAGTATAAATCTACAATGCGGACTGAGGAGAGTAAATATTACTAAATACCGTACGACCAGAAGACGTAGGAGTAGAAACTTGGCCATTCAGCCCATCCAATCTTCTCAAATATCAATCAAAGCTGACACATTTCTCAAACCTATTATCTCCATAAGCCTTAATCTTCTTTACAATCGGGAAACTATCCTACGCAGGCTTAAATATACTCAATGACCTGGCCTCCACAGCTGTCTGTGGCAGTGAATTCCATAGACTCACAATGCTCTGGCTGAAGAAGTTACTCATTGTCTCTGTCCTAAAAGCTCTTCGCTCTGGTGTATGTCTGTGCCTCGGATCCTAGTCTTTCCTACAAAAGGACACAATTTCTCAAAATCCACTCTTTCCAGGTCTTTCAGTGTTCTGTAACTTGGAATTAGATTCCTCCTCATCCTTCTAAACACCATCGAGTATCGATCTAGGCCCTCAAGCGTTTGTCACATGTTAAGCTTTTAATTCCTGGGACAATTCCAGTGAACCTCTTCTGAACACGCCCCAGGACCAGAACATATCTGCTGAGATGTAGGACCTAAAATTGCACACAATAATCTAAATGTTGCCTGACCAGAGATTTTTAGTGCCTTGTAAGTACATACCCGCTTTTAAGTTCAATTCCTCTCCAAATAAATACCTTCATTGTATTTGCCTTCCTGACTACTGACTCGTGGAAGAGGATTCCCAAGTCTCTTTGCGTTTCAGACTTCTGAATTTTCTCCCCATTTAGAAAATATTCCACGTCTCTCTTCTTCGTACCAAAGTGCATGACGTCATACTAGAACATGGTTTATTCCATCTGCCACTGCTTTGCCCATCTCCTAACCTGTACAAATCCTTCTGCAGCTTCTCTGCCTCCTGCGTGCTACCCGTCCCGCTACATATCTTTGCAATGTCTGCAAACTTAGCCAGAATGCCCTCCGTTCCATCATCTAGATCATTAACATGCAATGTCAAAAGTTGTCCCAAAACAAAGTCTTGAAGAACAAATGTCTTCACCGGTTCCAATCCTAAGACGGACCATTTTAACCCCACTACCTGCCTTTGGCCAAACAACCAAACTTCAATCCATGCTAGCACTTTGCCTCTGTCACCATGGGCCCTTATCTTAATCAATAGTACTCTGCGTGGCTCTCCTCAAAAGCCTTCTTAAGGTCCACGTAATAACATTCATTGGCGCTCCTGCGTCTAAGCTGCTCGTTACTTTCTCAAAAGGTTCGAGCAGATGCGTCAGGCATGACCTCCCTTTGATGATACCATGCTGATTTTGCCCTATATTAATATACACCTCCAAATGTTTAGAAACCGTATCCTTCCCGATCGGTTCCAGGATCTTACCCACGACTCTCTCTCCCTCTAATTCTGTCTGACTCGCTTTCCACTCTCAGCCTCTCCATTCTCTGTCGCTCCCTCTCCCTCTCCCTCTTTCGACTCCTCCTCTATCTCTTTCTAACTCTCTATCTCTTTCTATAATCTCTATCTCTTTATGCATCTCTATCTCTCAATCACTCTAGCACTCGCTCTTTCTCTCTATTGCTCTCTCTATGTCTCTCTCTCTATATATATCTATCTCTCTGTATCTCTGTATCTCTCTGTCTCAATCTTTTGCACTTTATCTCTCTAATGCTCTGTCTATCTCTCTATCTCTCTCTCTATCTCTATATATCTCTATATCTCTATCTGTCTATATCTCTATCTCTCCATATCTCTCCATCTCTCTGTTTCTCTATCTCTCTCTCTATCTCTGTCTCTATCACAATCTCAATCTTTCTACTCTCAGCCTCTTCTTCCTCTGTCGCTCACTCTCCCTCTTTCGGCTACCTCTCTCTCTATCTCTCTGTTTCTATCTCTCTGTTTCTCTATCTCTCAATCTCTCCATTTCTCTTGCTCTCCATCTCTATTGCTCCACCTATCTCTATTTATGTCTGTACCTCTATCTCTCTTTATTTCTCTATCTTCCGTTTCTCTATCACTCAATCTCTCTAATTCTATCTCTCCTTCTCTATCTCTGTCTCTATCCCTACCTGTTTCTCTATCTCTTACTGTATCTCTCTCTCCCCATCTGACCCACTCTTCATTTCTCTCCCTCCCTCTCGTTCTGTCTGACTCGCTTTCCTCTACCAGTCCCTCCTTTGTCTGTCTCTCTCCCTCCCTCTCCCTCTCTGGACTCTCTGTCTCTCCCTGTTTCGACTGTCTCTCTCCCATCTCCACTTCCCTCTCCCCTCCATCTTACAACATACTCTCGCTCTCTCTTCCTCTCTCCTTCTGTCTGACTCACTTTCCTCTCCCAGTCACTCCTTTGCCTGACTCACTCTCTCACCCCTTTCAAATCGCTCTCTCTATTGCTGTATCTCTCCTTTTACCTCTAATGAGTCTCGATCCCTCTTCCTCTATTGTGTATCACCTCTCTCCCTCTGCTTCTCCCTCTTTCGATTCTCTCTCTGTCTCTCGTTCTGTCTGACCAGCTATCCTCTCCCTGCCCGTCCTTTTTCTGTCTCTCTCCCTCTCCCTCGCCCAATCCCTCTCCCTCTTTCTGCTCCCCCTCTCTCTCCCTCTCCCTCTTTTGACTCCGTCTCTCTCTATCTCCCTCTCGTTGTGTCTGACTCGCTTTCCTTTCCCAGCCTGTCCTTTGTCTGTTTCTCTCTCTCTCTCTCTCTCTCTCTCCACCTCCCTCTCCCTCTTTCGACTCCCTCTCTCCCCGTCTTGTTGTCTCACTCGCTTTCATTTACCAGCCCCTCCCTTGTCTGTCTGTCTCTCTCCCTCTCCCTCTTTCGACTCCCTCTCGTTCGGTCTGACTCGCTTTCCTCTCCCAGCCCCTCCTTTCTCTGCCTCTCTCTCTCCCCCTCTCCCTCTTTCGACTCTATCTCTCTCTCCCTCCCTCTCCCTCTTTCGACTCTCTCTCTCACTCTTTCGCGCTCTCCCTCTTTCAACACCACCTCTCTCTGTCTTTCCCTCTCTCTTCCTTCTTTGACTCCCCCCTCTCTCTCCATATAGTTCTGTCTGACTCGCTTTCCTCTCTCAGACTCTCATTTCTCTGTCGCTCTCTCTCCCTCTTCTTCTTTCGACTCCCTCTCTATCTCTAGCTCTGTATCATTCTTTATTTCTCTATCTCTGAATCTCTCACTCACTCTATCTCTCGCCCTAACACTCTATTGCTCCATCTATCTCTCTATCTCTCTGTCTCTATCTATCGCTCTATATCTCTATATTGCTACCGTTCTATATCTCTATCTCTCTCTATGGCTCTCTGCCTCTCTCTCTCTATCTCTCAGTATCTATACCTCTCTTTCGATCTCTCTATCTTTCTCTCTATCTCTCAATCTCTCTATCTCTCTGTTGCTCTAACTCTCTATCTCCCTGTATATCTCTATATCTTTGTCTCACTATCTCTCTCTCTGTCTATCTCTCTGTTTCTCTGTCTCTCAATCTCTCTACCCACATCTCTTACTCTCTTTCCATCTCTCTCTATCTCTATATCTAACACTCGTTCTCTTTCTCTCCCCATCTGACCCACTCTTTCTCTCTCTCTCTCTCTCTCTCTCTCGTTCTGTGTGACTCGATTTCCTCTCTCAGCCTTTCCTTTCTCTATCGCTCCCTCTCCCTCTTCCGACTCCCTCTCTCTCTATCTCTCTATCACTCTATCTCTCAATCTCTCAATCACTGTACCACTTTCTCTCTATCTCTCTATTGTTCTATCTCTCTCTCTCTATCTCACGATTGTTCCATCTATCTGTCTATCTCTATCTACCTATCTATATCTCTATATTGCTATATCTCTATATCTCTATCTCTCTGTATCTCAGTTTCTCTGTCTATCTCTCTATCTGTCTCTCTATCTCTCAATCTCTCAATCACTCTACCTCTTTCTCTCTATCGCTCAATTATTCTATCTCTATCTCCCTATTGCTCCATCTATCTCTCTATCTCTTTTTGTCTCTCTATATATCTCTCTATATCGCTATTTCTCTATTTCTCTATCTCTCTGTATCTCTGTCTCTCTATCTCTCTTTCTATCTCTCTATATGTTTCTATATCTCAATATCTCTGTCCCTCAATCTCTCCATCTGTCCCTACATCTTTATTGCCCTATTTAACTCTCTATCTATCTGTCGCTATCTGTCTCTCTATATCTCTGTCTCTCTCTCACTATCTCCCTCTCTCTCAATCTCTCTATCCCTATCTCTTTCTCTCTCTCTATCTCTCTCTCTCTCACTTTCTCTCTTTCTCTCCCCCTTCTGACCCACTCTTTCTTTTTCTCTCTCCCTCTCCCTCTTTCGACTCCCTGTATCTCCCCCTCTCTCTCCCTAATCTGAGTCTCCCCTCTCTCTCCGTCTCCTGCTTTCAACTCTCTCCCTGTCTCCTCATCGACTCTCTCTCTTCCCATCCCCCTCTCCCCCTCCCTATTACGACTCTCTCCTTCTCGTTCTGTCTGACTCGCTTCCCCTCTAAGCCCCTCCTTTGTCTGACTCTCTCCCTTTCCTTCTTTCGATTCCCTCTCTCTACCTCTCTACCTCTCGCTATCTATCTATCTCTCAATCTCTCTATCTGTCAATCAATCTATCTCTCTATCTATCTCTATCTCTCTGTCTCTCTCTACATATACCTCTATATCTCTACCTCTATATCTCACTATTTCTCTGCCTCTCTCTATCTCAGTCTCTCTATCGCTCAATCAATCTATCTCTCTCTATCTCTCTATTGATCTATCTATCTTTCTCTATCTCTCTCCGTCTGTCTGTCTGTCTGTCTGTCTGTCTCTCTCTCTCTCTCTCTCTCTCTATATATATATATATATATATATATATCAGTCTCTCTATTTCTCTGTCCCTCTATCTCAGTCTCTCAAACTCTTTATATCTCTCGATCTATCGCTCTCTACCTCTCTCTATTTCTATAAATGTCTATATCTCTATCTGTCTCTATCTCTCTGTTTCTCTCTCAGTCTCTTTATTTCTTATCTCTATCTCTATATCGCTCCCCCCACCACCACGTCTTACCCACTCTTTCTCTCTCTCTCTCCCCCTCTCGTTCTATCTGATTCGTTTTCCTCTCCCAGACCATCATTTGTCTGTCTGTCCGTCTCTCTCTATCCCTCTCCCGACTCTCTCTCTCGACTCTCTGTCTCTCTCTCTCCCCTCCCTCTTAAGACATACTCTCGCTCTCCCTCTCGTTCTGTCTGACTCGTTTTCCTCTCCCAGCCTCAGCTTTGTCTCACTCTCTCTTACTCCCTTCCCCTTTCGTGGCCCCCTCTATATCTCCCTTTCTCTCCATTTCTCTTTTACGACTCTCACTCCCTCTCCCCCACTCAGTCTCTCTCCATCCACTTCCCGCTCTCTCTCTCCCTCTTTCGACTCCCTCTCTCTCCCACCCCTTCTTTCAACTTTCTCCCTCTCCCTCGTTCGAGTCTCTCTCTGTCTCTCTCGCTCTCCATCTCCCTTACGACTCTCTCTCTCTCGTTCTGTCTGACTCGCTTTCCTCTCCCTGCCACTCCTTTGTCTGACTCTCTCTCCCTCCCTATCCCTCTCCTTCTTTCGAATCGCTCTCTCGATCTCTGTTTCTCTCCTTTTCCCTTTCGACTCTCTCTCCCCCTCTCATTCTCCCTCTTTTGAGTACCCTTTCTCTCACTCTCCCTTTTCAACTCTCTCTCTCTCCCTCTCGTTCTGTCTGACTTACCTTCCTCTCCCAGCCCCTCCTTTGTCTATTTCTCTTACACCCTCTCCCTCTTTCGACCCCCCTTTCTCTCTCAATCTCCCTCTCCCTTCTCTTTTTCAACTCCCTTTTTCTCTCTTTCTCTTTCTCTCCATCTCCATCATTCGATTCTCCCTCTCTCCATCTCCACCTTTCGACACTCTCTCTCACGCTTTCTCTCTCCCTCGTCCGATTCCTTCTCTCTCTTTCGTTCTGTTTGACCCCCTATCCTCTCCCTGTCCCTCCTTTGTCTGTCTCTTTCTCTACCCCTCCCACTCCCTCTCCCTCTTTCGACCCTCGTTTCCTCTCAATCTCCCTCTCCCTTCTCTTTTTCAACTCCCTTTCTCTCTCTCTTTCTCTTTCTCTCCATCTCCATCTTTCGATTCTCCCTCTCTCCATCTCCACCTTTCGACACTCTCTCTCACACTTTCTCTCCCCCCCATTTCTCTCTCGTTCTGTTTGACCCGCTATCCTCTCCCTGTGCCTCCTTTGTCTGTCTCTTTCTCTCCCACTCCATGTCCCTCTCCCTCTTTCAACACTCTCTCTCTATACCCCCATCCCCCCGTTCTGTCTCACTCACTTTCGTTTCCCAGCCCCTCCCTTATCTGTCTGTCTGTCTGTCTCTCTCTCTCCCCCTCTCCTTCTTTAGACTCTCTCTCGTTCGGTCTGACTCGCTTTACTCTCCCTCATTTGTCTGTCTCTTTCTCTCCCTTTACCTCTTTTGACTCTCTCCCTCTCTCTCCCTCTCCCTCTTTGGCTTGCGCTCTCTCCCTCTCGTTCGTTCTGACTTGCGCTCCTCTCCCCGCCCCTCCTTTTTATGTATCTCTCTCTCCGCTCTCCCTCTCCCTTTCCCTCTGTAGACTCTGTCTCTCTCACTCCCTCTATCTCTTTCGACTACCTCTCCCTCTCTTTCTCCCTCTCCCTCTTTCGACACCCCCTCCATTTATCATTCTTCCTCTTTCGACTCCCCCTCTCTCTTCGTTTTTCGACTCTCTCGCACCCTCTAGTTCTATCTGACTCGTTTTCCTCTCTCCGCCTATCATTTCTCCGTCGCTCTCTCTCCTCCCTCTCCCTCTTTCGACTCTCTATCTATCTACCTCTCAATCTCTCTCCCTATCAATCGCTCTCTCTCTCTCGCTCTATTGCTCTCTCTCTCGCCCTTTGTCTGTATTTATCTCTCTCTCCCTCTCTCTTCCTGTGTATCTCTCTTTCTGTCCCCCTCTGTCTGACTGTCTTTCTCTCTCTCCCTATGCCTCGGCCTCTGTCAGAATCTCTCTGTCTTTCTCTTTCTCACTCACTCACTCTCTCTCCTCCCTTCTATATGGCTCTCTCTCTTTCAGTCTCTCCATTTCACTCTGTTGTCCAGTCTCCATCACCCCCACCTCAGTCTGTCTGTCTCTATCTCCCTCTCCTTCTGTCTGACTCTCTCTCCCTCTCCTTCTGTCTGACCCTTTCTCTTTCCCAGTGTGTCTCTTTCTCTCTCACTCTTCCTCTCTCCCTGTGTCTGACTGTCTCTGACTCTCACTCTTTCTGACTCTCTCCCTCTGTCGGATTCTCTCTCCCTCCCTCTCTCCCCTGTCTCTGTCTTTATCTCTCGTTCGCCCTCACTTTCTTTCCCTGATCACTCTCTCTCTTTCATTCTTTCTTTCACTCAGCCCTCCCTCTGTCAGAGTCTCTCTCTGTCTCTATTTAACTACCTGTCGTTCTCTCTGAATCTGTCTCTCTTTATCTCTCCCTACCCCTGTCGGACTGTCTCCCTCTCACTGCCTCCCCCTCTGTCTGACTCTCCCTGCATTTCTACTGCTCCCTCTGTCTGATTCTCTCTCTATCTCTCTTGCTGATTCCCTCCCTCTCTCCCTCTGTCTACTCTCTGTATCTCTCTCTCTTTCTTTGTCCACCTGTCTCTGTGTGAATCTCTCTGTATCTTAAACTCTCCCTCTTCCTCTGTCTGATATTCATTATCTATTTTTCGTTCCGTCTGTCTGACGTTTTGTCACTCTCTCCCTTTCACAGTCTGTGTCTTTCTCTCCCTCTCTCTTACTTTCTTTCTCTCCCCTCTGTCTGAGACTATCTCTCTCTTTCTCTCTGCCCTCCTCTGCCTTTATTTATATCTGACTGTCTTTCTTCCTCTTGCTCTGTGTCTCTCTCTCTCTTGCATTCTCCCTCTGCCTCAGTCTAACTCGGTCCCTCTGTATTTCTCCCTCTCTCTGACTTTCTCTGTCTCCCTCTCTCTCCCTCGAAATTAATCTCCCTCCATTCACTCTGTTAGTCTCTCTGTCTCTGTGCCTCTCTCTCTCCATCTTCTGAATGTCTCTCCACTCTCTGCCAGACTCTCTCACTCACTCATTCTCTTCCTTTCTCCCTCTGTCACTTTCCCTCTCCCTCTTTCTGAATCTCTCTACGCTCCCTCTGTCTGAATTACTCTCTCCCCTCACTCTATTTCTCTCCACCTGTCTCTCCTCTCTGTCTCTGTCTCTGTCTCTGTGTGTGTCACTCTATCTGTCCTTCGTTTGTTTTTAAGTAGGTTGGCAACAATAATCCAGGCAATTACAGGCCTGTGAGCCTGGCGTCAGTGGTAAGGAAGCTACCGGAGAACACACTGAGGGACAGGATATATAGTCATTTTGTGCAGTGAAGGTTATGTCTTGCAAACCTACTAGAATGCTTTGAAGAGGTGACAAAGTGAATTGATGGGTGAAGGGAGGTAGATGTCATTTACATGGACTTCAGTAAGGTGTTTGAGAAGCCCTCCCCCATGGTAGGGTGATGAAGAAGGTGAAGTCGTACGCAGTCCCATGGTCTACGAATGAGATTGATAGAGAACTTGTTGGGCAACATGAAACAGAGTGTAGTGGTGGAAGGCAGTTTCTCAAAATAGTGAACTCTGACCAGTGGTGTCCCACAGTGATCCGTGTTGCGACCACTTTTGCATGTGATATTTTTAAACGATTCGGAGGAACGTGCAGGTTGCCTCATTAGTGAGTTTGCAGATGACACTGAGATTTTTGGAGTAACCGATAGTGAAGAGGACTGTCAGAGAATACAACAAAATTCGATAGATTGGAAAGTTAGACAGAGAAATCACAGATGGAGTTCAATCTGGATAAATGTGATGTGTTCTATTTTAGCAGATCAAATTCAAGAGTGAACAATTCAGTAAATGGAAAAGTCCTGGGGAAAATTGATGAATAGAGAGATCTGGGTGTGAAAGTATGTTGTTCACTGAAGGTGGCAACGCCGGTCAATAGAGTGGTCAATAAGGCATGTGGCATGCTTTCTTTCATTGGACGTGGTATTGAGTACAGTAGTTAGCAGGTCATGTTACAGTTGTATCAGACTTTGGTTCAGCCACGTTTTGAATGCTGGGCACAGTTCTGATCAACACATTATGAAACGGATGTGGATGCTTTGGAGAGGTTGCAGAGGAGGTTCATCAGGATGTTGCCTGGTATGGAAGGCGCTAGCTATGAAGAGACTTTGAGAAATGAGGATTATTTTCATTGGAAAAAAGGAAATTAAGGGAGGACGTGATTGAGGTCTACAAAATCATGAGAGCTGTAGACAGGGTAGAGAGAAAGAAACTTTTTATTTTCCCAGAGTGGAGGACTCAATTTCTCGGAGTCACGTGTTCAAAGTGAGAAGAGAAACGTTTAGGGGAGATATGCATGGAAGTACATCATGCAGAGGTGGTGGGTGCCTGGAATGCGTTGCCAGCGGAGGTGACGGGGCGGTAATGTTAGAGTCACTGATGATATATCTAGACAGATACATGCATGGGCAGGGAGTAGAGGGATACAGATCCTTCGAAAAGAAGTGGCAGGTTTAGATAGTGGATCGGGTTCGGCTCAGGCGTGGATGGCTGAAGGGTCTGATGCTATGCTATAACGTTCTTTCTTCTTTGTTCTACCCTTAAGTCCGAGCTGGCTTCTCGCTGGGATTAACCTCGAGAGGCTCGAGGGCTGGAGGCCTCCTTGGAATCATCTCAAGATTGGACGTCATGCTAACGCCACACTGGCTGAGAGATCATCATTCCGGACCTGTGCTGAGGTCGGGATTTTAGTCCAACATCGTGATGAAAACGAAGCAAAAAAAAAACGCAAAAGAGAGAAAAATAGAAACAGAGAAGAAAAGCCATAATCCTCAGGCTAAGAGTGAGGTGAGGAGGTTCTTCTTCTGAGGTTTGAGATTCTCTGGAACTCAGTCATAGTGCTGTAAAACAGAGAATCAGACGGTTTGGTCCAGTCGCCCGTGCTAAACAAATTTCCCAACAGATCGAGTCCGATTTGTTGGCATTTGGACCATACCCCTCTAATAATTTAAACCTATTTACCCTTGCAGATTTTTAAAAAATTATATTGTACCCACCTCAACCACTTACTCTGGCAGCGCATCCATGCATGCACCATCATCTGCATGAAAAGGTACCCCTAAGGTCCCTTTTAACTCTGTCTTCTCGCACTTTAAGCTGATGCACTTGAATTGGACTCACACACCGCGAGGAAAAGAATTTGTCTACTTACAATATCCATGCCCGTCACATGCCCTTTCAGATGGCGTATAATTCATGTAATTGTACAAACCTCCACCACTTCCTGTGGTAGATCATTCCATGCACAAAACACCCTCTGCATAAAATGCTGTCTCTTCAGTCCCTTTCAAACCTGTCCCCTCACACCCTAAACCTTTGCCCCCAAATTTGGGCTCCCGTATCCAAGCGAAAGGAGACTGTATATTCACGCTATTCATGCCCCTCATTATTTTATAAACCTTAACTCTGAGTCTCTGACACTTCAACGAAAATAGCCCCCGCCTCTCTAAAAGATCAAATCCTCACTGAATCATACAGAATTGCTGAACATCTTACTTCCCCATCTACAACAACAGAACTGAGGTTGAGAGCATGTTTTTCAGAGCGACAATAACGGTAAATGGGTCCTGGACTTTCCATATGGATGTGATGGGCAAGAAGGTGCAACAATGCCTCTTCTACCTCAGGCAGGTAATTTCAACATGTTCATAAGGACCCTCACCAACTTTCACAGATGAAATTAAAAAGTATACTGTCCAAATGTCTAAAGGCCTGGTATAACAACTGTTCTGCCTAGGATCATCCAAAACTGCAGAAGATTGTATTCTCAGCCCAGACTGCAACGAAAGGCAACCTTCCACACTCACTCCCCACAAATCCCTCAGCATCATGCTCACTCCCCCACCGTCAACCCCACTTTTCTGCACACTCCTGCATCGTCACACTCACGCCCCGCACACTCCCTCGCCACCATGCATATTCCCCCACATTCTATCCAACAATCACATGCTCTCCCCCACGCACCCTCACTATCATACTCACTCCCACACCGTCAACTCCACTCCCCTTCACATTCCCGATTGTCACACTCAATGTCTCGCAAATACCACTATGTCCCATACACTCCCCCACACACATCACTACCGTCATGCTCACTCTTCACACATGACCCCACCATCACACCCAGTCCCCCAGATACTCCCCCACTACCAACAACACTCAACACACACTCATCCACTGTCATACTCACTATCGAATGCACACCCCAGTCACGCGCACTCATCCACACAATACTCCATCACGCCCATTCCTCTGCTTATACACCAATGACACGTTCACTCCCACAACATCAACCCCTCTCCCTTGCATATTCCATGATCATAATGCTCTCTACCACGTACAAGCCCCAAGGTCCCGCTCAATACCCCGCATATTCCACCATTGTAAAGCTCACGGCCCTGCATACTCCTTCACCATCCCATACAGTCCTCTGCATACTCCCCAACTGTCAATACCACTCCCTTCACACTCCTAAACCATCAAGTTAATTCCCACATGCACGTCCCCGTTATGCTTACATCCCTGCACACAAGCTCACCCACGCTTTCACTGCCCTGCACACTCCCCAACCATCATGCACACTGCGCCACACACTCCCACACACACTCCCCCACCATCACATACAGTTCCCTGCACACGATCCCACTGTCCACACCACTCCCCGTGCATTCACTTGCACACTCCTCCGTGTAGTCCACCACCAATAGGCTCACAGCCATGCACACTTTCCCAACGTCATTCTCACTTCTCAGCACACTCCTCCACTATAATGCTCAAATACTCGACCATCACATTCACTCCCGCGCACACTCGCCCATCATCATGCACACCCTCACCATCATGCACACTCCATGGCAGACTCCCCCACTGTCACGTTCAAAATCCCTGAACATTCCACACAATGACGCTCACTCATCTGCACCCGCCCCAACCATCACTCTCCCACCGTCACACAATTCCCCACCATCATGCTCAGTGCCCCACACACTCACTCACCGTCTCACGCACACCTCTGCATGCACATCCACTGTAATGTCACTCCTGTGCGCACTCCCCCACCATCACGTACACACCCCTCATGCACAGCCTCACCATCACTTACACTCCAACACACTGTCACGCACCATCACGCTCAATGATCTGCATATTTCCCACCCTAATGCTATCTCTCATACTGTCATAGCCACCTCCCCACAAACGCCCAAAGCATCACACTCACTACCCTGCACACTATCACAGGTCACGTTCACTCCCACACCATCACACTCACTAATCTATGCACGCCCACACCCTCACACTAACTCCCACACTGTCATATTCACTCTCCCGCACACGACCAAATTATCATGCTAATTACACTGCGCACTCCTCCACCATCATGCTCACACCCCGCTCACTTTACAACTGTCACGTTCACTTCCCCGCAAACACCACTACTGTCATGAACATTCCCTCGCGCACACCCCCACCCATTATACTCACTCACCCACATGCTCCCCACCGTCACTCTCATTCATCCAACGTCACGCTCACTCCTCCAACATCATTGGGTCTGCCTGCACATTCCCTTTCCATCACATTCACTATCCCGCTCACATCACCAACATCACACTCATTCTATGTACAAACGCCCACCATCATGCTCACTCCAGTGCACGCACTCCCGCCATGATGCACAATCCCCATATACACACACCCATTGTCATTCTAAATCCCTGTAGATGCCCCCGCCATCATGCTTACTCCCCACACATTCCGCAACATGACACTCACTCTCTGCACACTATCACACACTTTCAGAATCCATCCCATACATATTCCGCCACCGTCAAACACACTCCCACATACATTCTACACACTGTCATGCTCACTGCCACATTAAAACCCCACCATTACACTGTTGCCCCCGCACACTCCCCCACCGTTACATTCACTCCCACACATACTCGCTTTCCGTCGTGCACACTCTCAGACACAATCCACCACTGTAATACTCAGTCCCCCATGCACAACCACACACACATACCCGCACACACTCACCCAATGTCATGCTCAGTCTCCTGCATACTGCCCCAACCAGCGCACTAACTCTGCCAAAGTCATACTCACTCACCCACAGGCACATTAATTTTCCTACACACTCCCCAACTATTATGCAAAAAGCCCCAGAAACTCCCACACGCACACACACTCCCCTACCGTCACACACAGTTCCCTGCGCACTGCCCTTCTGTCAAACTCACTCCCTGAACACACCACCGCAAGATTATCCACCATCACGCTCAATCTCTTGCATACCCTCTCCCCATCCCGCTCACACCGCATGCGCTGACCCAGTGTCATGCTTGCTCACTCATGCACACTGTCATCATCATGCTCACTCTCCTGCACACGATTGCACCATTACTCACAATGTTCTGCAAACTGCCTCACCATCATGGCCACTTCCCCACACGCACGCCACCATCACACTCACTACCCAGCACGCTCACCCATCATTGCACACACTTAACTGCACATGAACCCACCCTCATGCTCACTCCCATACCGTCATGCTTACTCCCATGCAAGCTCCCAAATCGTCACACTATCCTGCATACTGCCCCACCAACATTCTTGCTCCTGCCCACGCTCCAACACCTTCATTCCTACACCCCCACACACAGCCGGTCTCACTCACTTCCCCGCACAATCACCACTGTCGACCTCACTTTCCCTCACACATCCCACTGTTGCGCTGATTCCCCTGTACATATCTCCATCATCACGCTCACTCCTCCACTATCACGTGTGATCCCACATCTATTGTCATGCTGACTTCCCTGCACACACCGCCACTGCCGTGTTCACTCCCTACAGTCATCCTCAACATCAATCATTCTCCCACAACACTCCCCCACTGTCACGCAAATTTACACACACAATCCCCGACTGTCACATTCACTCCTCTGCACCCTCCCCACGGTTATGCACACTCCAAGACTGTAACTCTTACTCCCCCACACACTGTCCCATCGTCAGAATCACACCCCCACACACTCTCCACCATCACGATCAATCCCTCAAACACTCCACGACCATTGTGCTTGCTCGCCCACACACTCACCCAGTTCTTGCACCTCCCCTCCCCACCCCGCACACTCACCCACTGTCACGATCACCATTAAGCACACTTTCTGCCCTAGAAATCACCTTCCAACCCACCCTCACTCTTTTCCTGAGCTGCAGACGATCGTCTCCCACAATCTGTTCCATGTACAATTGCCGATTGTTCCACACCCATTCTTTGGCTCAAGCCACAGCCTATGGTGCCAAACCCTACATTTATTCCATAGTAACGATCAGTCTTCGCACAACCACTGTGCCCCCAAATAACTGCATTTGGCCCAAGTTTGATGTTTTTACCCTGGCAACAACGTGAAGCCCCAGAAGCCCCTCTCTTCATTTCGCCGTTGCAAGAAAGTTTTGTGGATAGGGAGGTTGAGAGGCAGAGTGTGCAAGATGGAGAAAGTGTGATGGAGAATGGGGAAGGAAGTGACAGTGGAATAGTGGATGTAAATTGGAGGAGGGAGAGAGAGACGGAGGGACAGTATGAGAATGGGGAGGAGGTATAGAAGGAGAGGGACAATGGAGAGAGATGAATTCAGTGGAATGCAAGGTCAGAGGGGCGACCCAAGAGGTGAAAGCAAAGGTAGAGGGACTTAAACGCAACTCCCGAGCTCAGGCTCAGACCCCTCCATTCTCCGAGGACTAGTACTTGGTGCTGCGTCTGTTTCTCGCCAGTTTAGCTTCTTCAACACAAAGGAAAACAACAATATCATTCACTGATCCCAAACTCTTAATATAATTCACTCTGCTGCTCGGCACTGGTTAATGCAAGTTTGTTTTATTGTTTATAAATTGAAATTATAGATATATTCCGAGTGATGGTGCATCTTCTTTCTGGCCCTAAGTTGAGTGAAACTTTGAAATGTGTCTTTGTTTATTTCTGTGGGATAAGGTTGGAAAACTAGCACTACTCTCAGTCTCTAAACATAGCGACAGGCTGCTTAATTGCTTAACAATTTAACTGAAATGAGAAAATCCAGGATGGATTTATTAATGAGTGATTGATTGATAAATTTGGGTAAAGGGATGTTTGAGCACATACCTCAGCTGCTGTCTGAACTTAGTCTGGGTCACAGCATAAATCGCAGTGTTTGTGCAGCAACTGAGGAGCTGCAACATGAAGCCCAGTTCCCGCACGAATCCATCTAGATATACAGAATAATATCCAATCAACCACATCCGGTACCATATATAGAAAACCATTAACGTTGACCATAGCAGAATGAAATTAGCTGAAACCACAAACAGCAAAATGATGGACTTTTTTCGTTTATGCATTTCTGCATCAGATTGACCATTATTCCTGGTCTGAGCCCGGAGTCTCTTGCGGGCTCTACTGGTCACTAAAATGAGTCTGACGGTGAAAAGATTGAGCAGCAGAATCAGAAGAAATGGAAGGGCCGGAGTTAGAATGTGGTGAAGGAACTCGATGGTGGCCCAGACAAGGGAGAATCGAACACCGTCTTTTACATCACAAAACCAGGGGATATTCGCCAGCCAATACCGAGCTTTGAGCATGAAATACCAGAAAATGTTCTTTAAACAGCTCAGCACAGTAACTGTTCCCAGAACCACAGCCGCCGTTTTCTCACTGCAATATTTACTTTTCAGCTTCTGGCAACAAATGGCCACAAACCGATCAAAAGCAAAAGTGACGGTGAACCAGACAGAGCAGTCAGTGGCTGCATAAAGCAGGATGGCGTGGATATTACACACGGGGATGGAGAAGAGAAAATTAAACTGTACCCAGAAAACAATGGGAATGTGTCTCAATATCAGATCGAGGATAATGACCAGGAGATCCGCCGCTGCCATGGCCCCCAGGTAACGTCTGACACATGGAGACAATCCACAATCTTTATAAAGCAGGACGTAGATGGTCACTACGTTAACTATGAGGAAGGAAAACAAACACATTATACATCTGCCGGAATGTCAGTAAGAGAATGATCCAGAGAATATCATGTATATAATGTTCTGGTGAATGTCACAGAATGTTCCCGGGAATATCAGTGAAAGAAAGTACCTGGGAATGGCGGTTGCTGAATGTCTCGGTGAATGTCAGTTACAGAGTTGTCCAGAGGTTATCAGGCACAGAATGTTCCGGGTAATATCAGTTACTGAATATTTAGGGGTATGTCATTTATAGAATGTTCTGAGAAATGTCGGTTATAGAATACCACGGGTATTCTCAGGTATAGAATGTTACAGGGAGCATCAGTTGCAGAATGTTCCAGAGAATTTCTGCTACACAATGCTCCGGATACTGTTGTTTACAAAATATTTCAGGGAATGTCAGTTATAGAGTGTTTTGTAGTATGTAAATTAATTGAATATTCTGGGGAACTTCGTTTCCTGAAAGTTCTGGGGAATATCGAGTACAGATTATTCCATGTAATGTTGTTGACTGAATGTTCCATGGAATATACAGTGTATAATATTCTGAGGAATGTGGTTACAGAGTGAATGTTCAGGAAATGTCAGTGAAAGAATGTTCTGGCAAATGCTGGTTACAAAATTTTCCAGAGTATATTGGTTGCCGAATGTTCCAGGGAATGTTGATTATCGAATGGTCTGGGGAATGCCGCTTACAGTGTTCCAAGAATTTTAGTAGCAGAATATTCCAGGTAATGTCAGTTACAGAATGGTCAGGAGAATGTCAGGTATGCATTATTCCGGAGAATAGGGATGAGAAAATGTTTCGGGGAATATCAGTTTACAAATATTCTGAGGATTATCTGTTACAGAATGCTCTAAAATATATTGTTTATAGAGTGTTCCAGGGAATGTCGGTTATAGAATGCTTCCAAGAAAGTTGGTTTTGGAATATTATAGGGAATGTCGGTTATGTAATGTTCTGGGGAATGCCAGTTACAGAATGTTCCAGAGAATATCGGTTGCAGAATGAACTGGAGAATGTCAGCTACGGAATGATTCAGAGAATGTCAGGCACCGAATATTCTACTGAATATCGATTGCAGAGTTTTCTGAGGATTTCCGGTTACAGAATGTTCAAGAAAATGTCTTTTCCAGCTGTTCCAGGGATATCGGGTACAGATATCAAGTCATAAGTTTGTATATCACAAACTCCCTTCTACCTGTTATGTTTGGTGAGATCCACTCAACCTCACAGTAGGAATCCCGCCCCAAAATCTCCCCCAAATTATATCAATACCTTGATCATTTGATTTCCGATCCTGTTATAAAATCATTCAGGTTTCATCCGTTCTTTTTTAGAGATCTCACCAATTCCTTGTAAGTTTTGCGTAACCCTCAGCAGATGTAAAATGTTCTGGATATTCATTTCTCAATTCCAATCACCTTATACCCATGTCTCCCTACTTCCATTCAACCATATCCATTTTCCTCAGTATATGCGCTGAATTCCTCAGTCTGCTTTGAGAATACAGCATACTTTCGGATAGAATACCTTGCGTTCAGCTTTTTAACCCAGTATCCCCGCTCCATTTTCGCCTTTATTCCTCATGTAGATGCGGTCAGGAAACAGTCTAATACCATCATACTCAAAAAAATCATATCTGATGGGTAATTTTTCATAAGGCCCCATCACCATCTCTGAGTATATCCTGTCCCACCTGCAAGGCAGAGTCTCCAGTGTTGGGGGCACTGTGGGATGTATTCAGATTATATTACTTACAGTGTGGAAACAGGCCCTTCGGCCCACCAAGTCAACGGGGGAATCAACAAGAGGGAAACATTCACCAAACTACTTGTCACAGGTGGATCTGTCCCGAACTGTGTCTGTAGGAGCAGATGTCTCAGACTCATATTGAGGATATGTGTCAATACCGCCTGAGAAATAACACGAATTTCCAAAGGATGGAGCAAATGCAAACTGGACATCCATGAGGCTCTGTGGACTATCAGCAGCAGCAGCATCATTGGTCTTCCTTCCATCGTAATGTCAGAAGTGGGCTGTTGGTTCCAAAATGATCACCACCATTCACAACTACAACTACACTGAAGCAGGTCATTCAGCCCCATCAAGAATTTAAAACAGGAAGAGAATGATTCCATTCAGCCATTCGAGATTGTAAATCGTCAAATAGAGCATATCTTTTATTCTCTCATACCTGTTACACAGGAAATGGAAGGGCGCTTTCAGCCTTTCAAAACTGCTGGACAGAGACGTGGGGAGGATAGATTACTGAGCCCCAAACTGCAATAAATAAAGAGTGAAGTAGTCTTTATCAGTTCCAGGGAAAGTAATGAATATAGTGACCCAGTAACCAGTGCTAAATCCACTATTTTAACCGACATCAACAGTTGATCGGAATCGAACAAATACATTTTAACTAAGTTTTTGAATAACGTGAAAATTGGCAGAAACTAACTTACCAAGAGGGATTACAGAGTCTGTAAATGGATAAGCAATGGAAACCGATTTGGTTCGTGAAATATAATGTAGATAACTGTTAATCTGTGAATATTTCAGGAAGAATAAACGGCCGTAGAATACAAAAATGGAGAGAGATTGCAGGAATGTGTGACAGTGTGTACTGGAGAGTTCACTCTGAACCGTTCAGAGATTGGTAGTGTTGCTCCATCTCCCCGATGGTCTGCTCCCTGATGTTCCCAGTGGCCGTATTGCTCTCAGTACACACCAGATAGTTTGATGTGGTTAGTTGACGATGGGAGTGGTGAGGGGTACGGTGTTTTTCATAGTGTATCAAGGATACGGTCTTTAGCTGAGAGGCCAATGTTTCTTTCTATGTGAAGACTCGAAGATGATGGGAATAGCTGAATGTTTCTGAAAGAAGATGCTGTGGCCGCTGCCACGACAGTTGGTGTATACTAACATAATATTCCGTGCATGGGCACTCTGCAGCATTAATTGGGTGAGAAAGAGAGTGAGTCCAATCAAAGAATGAGAGCATAAAATAAAGGTATTGCCAGATCAGCTGAAATGGTTATTATAACTAAATCTCATTCTATCTTAAAGAATCAGTCCAGACATCTAAAACCCAGACGAGATATTTGTTTATCACGGAGAACTTGACGGACTATGGACGGTAGTGGTCAATACAATCCAGCAACCTGTCCAGCGTGGAACAATGTGCAGACACCCCAGTTCTTTGGTCTACAAACCTGGACTAGATATCTGTACAGCATGGTTAGCTATCTAGAATATATCAATACTGCATATGAACATATCCTCCCAGCACATGTTACTGTATAGACCACCATAATGCATTGCTTGGTGACACTGTTAGGTTGCTGCCCAGTGTGGTGCCCATGCTGGAAATGACAGGATGTGCAGCTGCCATTCATTTGCAGTTCTATACCTCCATTGTGTCATGAGAACGGATGTTGTGGGTGTGAAATCACTACACAGAGAGATGGCGGCGGTATCAGTATAAATGCCAAACAATGGAAGGCGTTTAGGATCCAGACAAACAGGGGGAGACTGACAGACAGTGTCATGGAAGGATGTGTTCACAAGTTTCAGAATGCTGAACTGTAGACATTTCGATAGCATGCTGTAACATGTGCTGGGATTTTCTGAAATGACACGTGAACGGGATATTGGTGTTACTTCAGGTGAGGGACAATATTGATGAGCATTTGTTCTGCAGCTTTGTAACTGAGAGAAGGGACAGCAGAGTCTTCGCTGCATTAGGCTGGAGCTAATTTGATTCAGTGTGACTTGCACTGAGTGTGACAGAGGGATCATCTTACACGAGGCTGGCTGGTTACCTGGTGCTATCTTATCAAACTCACCTCATCATCTACCTAACCAAGCTGATGGTGTCCCTCTCATTTAATGTCAACTCAGCTCTCCCACCCACCATATCTGGAGGTACTCATCATCGCTCCGTAACCTCTGTGTATTCTGTGACCCCACATACTGTTGCCACCTTTTGAAGGCCTTTTGACAGACATTTGAGCTTTCTAAATTTGGAGCTACCCTTCTCAGTTTATCCCGAGCATGGCAGATAAGGGGCAATTGCACCACGGTTGTTGACAGCGGCACGGAGAGCCTGATGGATGGGCTGGTACAGAGGAGGATCATTCCCTTCCCAGAGGAAGCCACACAACCAAATCAGCCGAGCATGGTCTGAGCTCACCACCCACCTCAGTGTAGTATCTGCGGTCTGAATAAATTTCCAGCACTACAAGACAAACATCAATAACCTTCCCAAATCTGCCACAGTAAGGATCACCGAATCCTCTCTGCTACCTTACTATCACAGAATATCTGTTATAGCAAATATCCCTGAACAAGGCCCATGCTCCAGCTATCTCACTATTGCATACTACATCTTGCCACTCCTCTCGCTTCCCTCCATTATGCCTCATGGTAATAATACTACACTGTGGGCTGACTCATTTCACACACCTCAACATTTCACCATTCCCAATCTACACCACCAATAACAGCAGGGCCACACACTTCCAACTTCACTCTCTCTCTCCACCTTTCTCCCATTCCAGGCGATACAATCTATAATAGGAAAGAAATGGCCAAGCCGGGTGGTGGAGTGGCTGATATCCATTAAATCACCCCCACCCCACTCAATGTAGAGAGATGCTGGTACGATCTGGAACAGGCCAGAACAATTCGTGTGGAGATTCTAAAACATCCACTTCCCACCAACCGAGGATGGAGTATTTTCAGAGAAGGGCAATTCTCACTTTAAAACCTACTGTAAGTTGCGTTTCTCCCTGGTACAACTTAGCAGCTGTAGCCCTGATACCATCTCCCTTCTGTGTTGAGCTAGTGCAAATGGAATCTGCACAGTCTCGGGAGACAGGAGGCTGGGATCACAACACATCGTCTTCCCCACCTCCCAGAAAAGGAGCACGGAGGCTCGCTCCTGCATCTCCTTTTGTCAACACTCAGATAATGAAATTAACCTGCATATTTATTGCTCTCCCCACTTGTTCTGAAATCTTCAACAATCTGTGCTCATATATATTCAGCGCCCGCTGCTTCTGCTTCCCGTTTACAAAGATATAGCCTGATTTATATCGTCTTTCAATGTTCTTATTTCCAACGTGCACACTTCACACTGCTCTGCATTGATCGACATTTGACATAAAATTGAACAGTGCACCAATGCGTCGATATCCTGTTGGAATTCCACACAGTCCTCCACATACTTGATAATTGAATTGTTTAGATTAGATTAGACTTACAGTGTGGAAACAGGCCCTTCGGCCCAACAAGTCCACACCTGTGGGAGGAAACCGGAGCACCCGGAGGAAACCCACGCAGACACGGGGAGAACGTGCAAACTCCACACAGTCAGTCGCCTGAGTCGGGAATTGAACCCGGGTCTTCAGACGCTGTGAGGCAGCAGTGCTAACCACTGTGCCACCGTGCCGCCCTGAATTCTTTCAGGTTTTCTTGCATCTACAATCATTAAAGTTGACACTGAGTCACAAACCCCATGAAAATGTTGAAATACTGACACACTCACTGGTGTGAACAAATGGAATATACTCCCATGAAGCGAGTCAAATTATGACACATCGTCAATGGAGCAACAGAAATCCTGATGGACACCAACCAGACAGAATGAAATATCGATTACCCACGGACCACGATAAATCCTGATGGGCTTCCCTTATCTGAATTGGCATAAGTGTAATTGTGTATATGTGTGTAAATCTGTGTAAGCAGGCCAGGAATCTCTGTAGTGTTTAAAATGATTCAATGTCACACTCTGCGGGCAGTGATAGAGGAAAAATGTCATTAGGGATTCATTGAGAGAGGGAGAGCGATAGCGCTGCTCACAACAGCATCCGAACTGATTTCCTATCCATGTACTGATCTACATGTCTTTTGAACATTTTAACTGTACTTACTCGCAGAACTTCCTCAGGAAGATCATTCCACACACAAAACGCCCTTTGTATAATATACTGACCTCTCAATTATTGTTTTGAAATCTTTCTCGTCTCACCCTCAAATGACCCTCCTTTCTTGATTCCCTCGCCCTCGGTAAAAGTCACGTGCCTGTCAACGTATCTGCACCCCTCATGATTTTCTAAGCCTCGATACCCCCTCAACTTCCAACACACCAGTGAAAAATGCTCCATCCTATCCAGTCTACTTACATAATTCAACAACAGCGATTCCTGGCAATATATTCAGAACCCTCTCCTGCTTAATAATCTCCTCAATGTAACAGGGTGACCAGAATTGGTTTCAATATTATAGAAGAGGCTTTACTAATTTCCTGTACAATCTCAACACGACTTCCCAACACCTATACTGAAGTGTATGAGCAATGAAGTACAGAAATGACTTCTTTACCCCGCCGTCAACATGTGATGCATACTTCAAAATATTATGTCTGAACGCTGCGGTCTCTTTGTTCAACAACGCTACCAAAGATCCTGCAGTAATTGTGAAAGTACTCCTCTTGTTTGATTCAACAAATTAAATTACTTTGCATTTATCTAAATCAAACTCCATCTCACAGAATTATAGAGTAATAGAGATGTCTAGCACACAAACAGACCTTCAGTATATCTTGCCCATGCTCACCAGTTATCCTAACCAGATCTAGTCCCATTTTCCAGACTTTGTCCCATTGTCCTCTGAACTGTTACTATTCATGTGCCCATGTAGATGCCTTTAAATGCGTAATTGTGCCAGCGCCCACCACTTCTTCTGGAAGCTCATTCCGTACACGTACCGAACTCTGTGTGAAAACGTTGCACCTGAGATCCTTTTCATATCTTTCACCTCGCAGCCCAAACATATGCCATTTAGTTCTGGATTCCCCGACCCCATGCAAAATACATTGTGAATTTCTCCTAGCCAAATCCCTCATGATTTTATAAACGTGTATAAGGTCACCTATAAGCCTCCGAAGGTCCAGGGAAAACAGGCCAATTCGACTCAGCCCCTCCCTAAAGTGCAATAACTCCAGCCCTGGCGACAGCCTTGGAAATCGATTCTGAACCCTTTCAAGATTCACAGCACTCTTCCAATAGGAAAGAGACCAGAAATATACGCAAAATTCCAAAAGTGGCCTAACTAATGTTCTGTGCCTCTCAACTTCTATACTCAATGCTCTGAAAAATAAAGGAAAGCATACCAAACACCTTCTTCACTATCCTACCTACCTTCGACTCGACTTTCAAGACACGATGGACTTGCACTCCAAGGTCTCTTTGTTCACCAACACTCCCTAAGATATTACCATTAAGTGTGCAAGTCCTGCTTTGATTTCGTTTGGAAAATGCAGCACCTCACATTTTTTTCTGAATTTAACTCCATCTCCCACTTCACAGCCCATTGGCACATCTGTAATCTGTAATCTGAGGTAACTTTCTTCCCTGTCCACTCTGACTCTAATTTTGTGCCATCTGCAACTGACTAAATATACCTCCGATGTTTTCATGCAAATTATTTATATTTATTTCGAAAAGTAGTGGATCCAGCACCGATCCTTGTTGCACACTAGTTGTCATAGGCATCCACTCTCATCTACTGCCTTCTACTTTTGAGCCAGTTCTGTAACCAAATGACTAGTTCTCCCTGTATTCATGAGATCTAAACTTGCTCACCAGTTTCCCATGATGAATCTGTCTAACGCCTTACTGAAGTGCACAAACATCACGTCCACCGCTCTGCCCTCATCAGTCATCTTTGCTACTTCCTCAAAACAAATCACTCAAGTTCGTAAGACATGATTTCCCACGCACAAAACCATGCTGACTATCCCGTATCAGTCCTTGCCTTTGCAAATACATGTAAATTCTGTCCATCAGGATGTCTTCCAGCAACGTTCCCACCACCAATGTCATGCTCTGCAATCCATAGTTCCCTGGCTTTTCCTTACCATCTTTCTTAATTCTTGGCACAACATGAGCTAACCTCCACTCTTCTGGTACCTCACCTGTGACTATCGATGATGCAAAGGTTTCAACAACTGCCACTCCTCAGCCCAGTGATTGACAATACCAACCCTCACCCTCCCTATTCAGTTCTAAAAGACACTCCTCCCTTCAAGGAGTCTTTCACATTCAGTTTTGATTTTCGCAAAGACACTGAACCTGATTTGCCTTGTGCGTGGCAGGAGGGGTGTCTGTGGTGGATTGCAGAGTCAGTCAGTATGGAGGAGAGGCTGGAAAGTAATCAGCTCCCTTGTGTCAGTTCATGGGTTTTAGCAATATGGCAGTCACACGTAAGAGGCAGGAAATACTGAACAATGGTTTAGGGCCAAAAATAATGCTTTTTCACCGCTCTGCTGCTCAGTAATGATATCTATTCCGGATACTTAATACTACAGAATGTTTCTGTAGGATTTATTTCGTTAATATTGCAGAATACAAGCATTAAGAATTTAAGCTGGAAATCATAGCCAATCAATTAAATATGTCAATAATAATCTTGAAGGCATAGCACACATTCTCAGCATCATAAAATTGAAGCAAATACTTTGCTTCTGTTAAACAATGCAATTCTTTTAACTGTGTAATTCAGTAAGGTTAACCCGATTTTAATGAATCCATACTGAGCTCAAAGATGACATTTAAAATGTGACGCAAAAAAGCCTGGCATGGTTTAAGTCTTGTGTCGTGGGTAGTGCCCCCCCCCCCCCCGCCCCCCCGAGCCAGCGCTCTGGATTCAATTCCAAGCCTTGAACTTGCGTGGTAGTGTCCGTAACTCTGGTCCAGTAGGTCTGGATTTAAGTCATGCCTGCGACCAAAGACCGTCACAGCATGTCAGAACAGGCTGATGAATAAACACATAGGAGAATATTTGCAGCTTTAGGAGCTATTTTAGAGTCGTGACATTGCCTCTACCTCTGAACCCAAAGGTCTAGACCCAAATTCCACAGAGGTGGTTAGGAAAATGCCTATGAACGTTAATCAAAATTATTTTAGCGATTTGAATAGATGGAGACAGAAGAAGAGTCAGCATTGAATTTCGGAATTTAGGCCCAGGATGACTGAACGCATAGCCATTCACGTTCATTGGAGATAAACTTTGCACTTTATAGAGGTCTGAAATTTCTTCAGTGATATAGATAGCGTGGAAAGTCAAGCCCTTTAACCAGGGGTGTTGGGAGTCCAAAACGGGAGGGCATAAGTTTAAGATGAGAAGGTAAATTTTAAAAGGGTCCCAAGGGGCAACGTTTTCACGCAGAAGTGATGAGTGTAATGAATGAGCAGCCAGAGAAAAATGGCGGAAGCTCATAAAATTGCAATATTTAAAAGGGGTCTGGATGGCTGTATGAATATGAAGGATTTGGAGGGATAAAGGCCAAATGCTGGCAAATGGCGCTCTATTGTTTTAAGATATGTGCTTGGCATGGATGAGTTGTACTAAAGCCTCTGTTGCTGTGTTTTACAGCTCGCTTATTCATTGATCAAATTTGTCAAGATCTCTTTGTAATTTTAAATGACCTTCTTCACTAAACACGATGCAAGCAATTTTGGTCTCATTCATAAATTTGCCAACTATGCCTTCTCTAATTCTTGTTTAAATCATTGATATAAATGACAACCAAAAGTGGATCCAGCAGCCAATCCCTGTGTAACACTGTTGGTCATAGGCCTCCAGTCCAAAGGACAACCTTCCTCGAACACCTTCTGTCCCCTGCCATGAAGCAGAAGCACACACACACTCAGAGAGAGACACAGACACAGTTCTGTCTTTAAGGGAGAGACAGATAAGTTTGATTAATAAGGGGATCCAAGGTTGCAGGGAAAATGCAGGGGAATTGTGTTGAGAATCGTCAGCCGTGATGAAACAACAGAATCGATGGGCCCAATGGACTAATTTTATTCCGATGTCTTATACTCAATGATCTTCCCAAGAAAGCAGTAGCCGCAGAGTTGGTAAGCATTTTACTGAACAGAATCAATGAGAATATGGGTTAGGTTTGAGGGGCTGAATGATCTAAGTCTGTTCCTACCTGTGTACCCTTACTTTTCAAAAGAGCAGGTGACTTGTTATGAGTTTAACACACTTAAAATTAAGAGGTTCACCTTTTACAATTGAGGGAAGGGTACTGCTTTCTCTTTCGGGTTGAGCTGTTTGTTGTGTTCTCATCCTCAGTGATCTCTGAAAAATGGGTCATAGAACCATAGAGTCGCTACAGTGTAGAAACAGCCATTCATCATGCCGATTCTACACCGACCCTGCGAAGAACATCACACCCAGATTCACCTTCTATAGTTTCCCCAGATTTACAATGAATAATCTAGCTCACCTATCCAACCCTGGACACTCTCGGCAATTTCCCTGTGCCAATCCAGCTAACCTACATATCCTTTGACTTTGGGATGAAACCCACTCAGACACGAGGAGACTGCACGAATTTCACACAGAGAGTTATCCAAAACCGGAATCAAACCCAGGTCCCTGGCACTATGAGGCAGCAATCCTAACCAGTTAATCACTGTGCCAGCCCTTCAACTGAAGATATTCAAGACTGAGCTCGACTGATCTTCGATGGGCAAAGGGATCATTTTGCTGGGAACAGACTTGACTGGGTGTTCAGCTAACACTAGACCAGCCATGATTTTTCCAAATTGTGCAGCAGCGTGGAGAGAACAAACGGTCAACTGCTACTCCTATCCCGTGTGTTTTTCGTTAACTCAGTCGCTCAACGCTGTTACAGAGAGAAAATCCATGGAGTTATACAGCACGGGATGAAACCTTGCAACCTCTTTAGACTGCTACACAGGAACAGGGAAGCCTTGTTAATCTGACAGGAAATACGGAGTACAGATATTTACTCATTTTCAACTTGGAAAGCTGTCACTATCGAAATTCCTCATTGATCAGTCTGAAGTCATCAACGATTTACAATCAGGATTAATGATTTGGATGAAGTGGCTGAATGAATTGGAGCTCAGTTTGCTTATACACGAGGGTAGTCATTAAATAAAATGTCAAGTGGAGGCAGAGCCTCAACAGTGGGATACAGACGGGAAGCTCATTAGCAAGCATCCAGCAAAAAAAATAATCATTACACTGTGAGTTATGGGACATTTTTGTTTGGAGAAAGGGAAAAACAACTGTAAATTATTGAAATGGCGAAACAAATTCGAGGAGTTTGTGATTTCTGGTTCGGGAATTACATCAAGCTAGTCTGAAGATGCTCCAAATCCTTTTGGTGTTTTTTCAGGGAAGGGGTGTCAGGTGTGACTATAGGGTTTTTGGTATTCGGATGTACAGACCATTGCTGAGACCAAATATGATATATGTTGTGTAGTTATAATTACCTTAACTGAAAAATAAAACACAATTGTTCTTGAAACTTTTCAAAAATGTTTCTCTTTCCTCATTCTAGGGATGAAGGCATGATGTTATGAAGAATTAATTGAAATGAATTTGAATTGATTTGAATTGAACTTATTGTCACGTGTACCGAGGCACTTTGAAAAGCTTTGTCTTGTGAGCAATACATGCAGATCATAATGTTAAATAACATAGATAATTAAGTAATAGGTAAATCGTGTGCAAAAACAAAAACACAAGTGCAGGGGAATGTTAAGAGTTTGTAAGTCCATTCAGTATTCTAACAACAGTAGAACAGAAAGTATTTCGAAACTGTCTGGTGCGTGTTTTCAGGCTTCTGTACCGTCTTCTCGATGGTAGACGTTGTGGAAAAAAACATTGCCAGGATGGGATGGATCTAGGAGAATGTTTGCGGCATTTCCTTGATGGTCGGCCTGGTAGATGGATTCTATGGATAGGAGGCTGGCCTTTATTGTCTGGGCCAAGTTCATCACTGTCTGTAACCGTCTCCGATTTGACTGATGCAGATACCATACCAGACAGTGATACATCCGGACAGAATGTTGTCAATGACTCACCAATAAAAGTTAGCAAGCATATTCGCCGTCATACCAAATTTCATTAATTGCCTGAGGAGGAAGAAATGTTGTTGGGCCTTTGTAACGAATGCGTATACATGAAGTGTCCAAGAAAGCTTGTTGTTGATGACCAATCTCCAAAGCTTGACCCTCTTCACTCTTTCCACCTCTGATTTGGTAATGTGTCGGGGGGAATAAGTCAATAATGAGTTCCTTAGGTTTGTGGGCATTGACATCTGGATTGTTCTGTTCTGTCGCCATCCGAGATTCGACCGAGTATGGTGGTGTCATCATCAAACTTATAAATGGAATTAGTCTGTTACTTAGCGACGCAGTCATGGGTACACAGTGAGTACAGTAGAGGGCTGAGTGTGCATCCCGGAGAGTTCCAGCGTTGTGTGCCAGCCAGGATGGAATATTCAATATTATTAGCATTTCAGGCCTCAGATAAGCAATACTCTTATTGACCAGTTATGGCCTTGAGGAGAGTGTAGCTAGTGAATACCTGATGGACATTTGCTCTAATATGGGAGGATAACAGTATAGAAGCAATGGAAGAGCAGACAAATGCATTTTAATACAGATGTTGAGGTATTAAATGCTTAATTTTTAAATTACATGGGCACATCTAAATACAAATCAAGTGGGACTATTTCCTGCTAAGGAATCGGTTATGTCTATCAGCAGCAATAATGCACCTACATGGAGCAGCCAATGTGATGGAGTCATACAGTTCAGACAATGTTCAAAATACCTCACATCGCATAGTGTGGGGTCAGATAACATTCCTGATTCAACTTCGAGATGAAGAAAATTAATCTTCCTGAGAAGGACAAGCCGATTGCTCCTTCTTTCTTTCACTGCGCCCCATCACAGCATTGTGCATGAGTTGAAAACACCTCAGTCATCGTTATGACTACTGGGCAAAAGTTGGATTAAAGGGTCTGCTTCCATGCTATGTGACGTTTTGTTTCGTTAAGAGGAGTAAAAAGAAATTCTGAAAGTTCTTTTGAAGTGGGAATTCTCTTCTCCATAACTTTGTGGCGTTTCTCTGTTTACATTTATTCACATTTGCGTTAGTTTACTACTTGACGGACAAGTGAGTCATAGATAAAGGGATGCAAACAGAAAGGTGCGGTGGAGACCACAACCTGATCAGTCACAGTGTGAGTGATCATGCAGAAGGCTCAAAGTGTGTGAAGACCCACTCCTGCCTCTGAGTCAAATGTCCTTACATTACATTCAGGCCCTCAAATCTGCTAGTCATGAGCAGCTGGAGGCCACTTACTCGTCTAAACTGGTGTACAGCAACAGAGGAGACCCTTCCGCCATCAAGGACTGTCAGACTCGTTTTGGCGTGGTATGGAAAACTTAATTGGAAAATCCAGGCTGGGTACAAAAGAGGTGCCTCATCTTTCTTTGCAGGGCTTCCCCTCTGTGCAACTTGTGCTTCATTATTTGTTCATATAGACTCAGATTCACTGTGAATACAACCACCATACTTCATCCAGAGATGACTCACAAAGTCCTCTGTCTCCTTGCTGCCACATTCAATAATAGACCTTCCAGGAAAATAACACGCACTAACCTTCCAATAACATAATATGAGGACATCGGAAAGAGGAGCAGGTCATTCGCACTCCCCCAAGCCTGCCTTTGCCCTCACTAAGAACATGGCTGATTTGGTTTCAGTCCGAAACAGAGAATTCCTCACATTCGGTAATCTCTGTTTGAAGAAAACACTCCCTGCTCCTCCATCATATATTGATGTGAACAAAAGAGGGAACAGAAGGGCTTAGATAAGAGTGACTGACCCCGATAGTAAGCGTTTGATTGAGGATGTCATTTATGCGCAGAACGAAATGGAACTTAATGGGCATCAGGTGTAATCTCCCAATTGGTTAGTTTCATTGGGGACGCAGAGGCAGATGTTCTCAGTTATTGAACGTCATTATTTTTCAATCCTGGCACATCTCTGCACGAGAGCTTCAGGGCAGCTTTCTCTGCACAAGCATTTTTAGCTGATAATCAATGTTTTTCTCCCCGTCATAAGATCAGAAGTGGTGATGTTCACTGAAGTTTACACAATATTCAGAACAATTTGTCTCCCCATAGCTCCTGAAGCAGTCTGTGCCCATGTGCAGCAAGATCAAACAGCATTCAGGCTTGTGCATTTAAAGTGTCGGTAACATTCAGGTGACAGTATTGGTAGACACTGCACATTTCCCTAGTAAAAGAGGAGCTCGGAAAACATCTCAAACTCGCTTCATAGGAGTGTGAGGAAATTGTTCAGCTTATCGAATCGAGTGGACAAGAACTAGGATAGCCCATTCAGTCCTTCTAGTTTATGAAAGAAGGAAAGAAGGAGTCTAGCATTATGAACTAGTCTGCATCAAACATATTTTATGGCGGTAGCCTGGACCCTGACGTTTTCTAATTTTAAAGGTGAATGTGAAGTGTCTGACCCAGATACAATGTGACTGGTCACACTAACTAATGTTGAGCAAAACATAATTTGTTTAAACTCTGCAGTTAAAATATAATCAAAGAAATAGGATTTTAGGACACTTAACTCAATTGGAAAAATTATCAGCATAATACATAAAATAGCAATTACTAATCAACTGCTCCAGAATGGAAACTTTCTGTAAACACACCACTTGGCAAAAAGGAAGAAACAGACACCGATTCTCACATGCAGTTCTTTAATCCAGGAGGAAAAAATATCATTGAGAGAAAATTCAGAGAGGAGAAGCTAGGAGACATTCAGTGAAGCTTCCAACTCTGTTGAAACCACGGTAGTTTATGCCATTACTGACAAAACCAAACCCAGAATTCCCAATCTGTGAGAGATGAACACACCCATGCACACTGCATTAAAAGAAAACCTAAGACCTCCCAACCTGTTTACTCAAGTGTTCTTACCTAGCCAGCTTGGGTACTATCATTCATTCTCCTTTTTAAAAGAAACCAGAACAAAATAACCTCTTAAAGCTACAGCATGGTCATACTAGTCAGCACATCGAGCTGTTGAACTGGAACTGTGGTTATGCAATCAGGCTTTGGCCCTGCCAAATTAAATGAGACAGAAGCTATTTGGTCCCTTGACTAGATTACACAATAGCAGAAGGAGGGCCTTCAGACCCTCGAGTCACTTCTAAAAGGGATAGAGTGAGGTAATTGATGCTCTAACATGACAAATGGAACAGAACCTGCACAGACAGACTGCTCCAAAAACACCCGTGCCTCCATTGCTCATGGTAATGTGTATTCATATGGCTTTCTCGTCGTGAGGACGGAAGGCAAATGTTTGTACAAAATCTCAAGGATTTATCTTCCATCACCAAGAAGACAGACTGTTGCGCCATTTTAAGGTCAGATGCTGGTGGGAATGGCAAACTGTTTCAGAAAGAAGGTATACGTCTGCTGTCTGTGATTGTGAGCAACATGGCATTAAGTGCAGGGTCACACACAGCTGCACATTAATGTGGAGAGAGTACACTATGAACCTGAAATTCTCAATCACTATGGGGTTCCACAGAGGCACATAACCGATCAGGAATGCCCTCCTAAGACAGGGAGACCTTGGATTTATTTTAATGCAGATTGAATTCGTGTGGCCAGCTCTCACAGATTAGGATTTTGGGGTTTTTGTTTCTCAGTAACATCAGAAGCTACTGGGGTCTCAACAGTTGAAAGCTTCAGTGAATGTCTCCAAGCTTCTACTAACCCTGCATATTCTCTTAATTTAATTTCTTCCTCCTGGATTAGACAACTGCACGTGAGAATGTATGGAATTGCTTAACCCATCAATGTTTCTTTTGGAACTAAGTGATTGCCGCGGACCCTCAAGTTTCAACACAACTATCTCTCCTTGTCTCAGAGCTCTACAGATTAAACACTCTGTTTCTTCACTCTCTCCTTACGGTACCATCATTTCAGGGATTAGTCTAGCGATACTTGTTAAACTATGCCTGTTGCAAGGAGATCAAATCTGTACGTAATGCTACTAATACTCTCTTATCAAGGCCCTTCAATTGCTGGAAGATGTCATTAATTCTATACTTGAACCACCTTATAATTAAGAGAATGATTCCATTTACTGCCCTCGTTCCTACTATGTACTATCATTTGCGACTTACGACTAAGGAAGTGCAGAGCATTTTAGAAAACAACACAACCTCCCATCATTTAATCAATAAATAATGAGATATATCTTCCATGTTGCCCACATCCAAATCGTTCGTCTGGTCTGCAAATTGCTGTGATCCCCTGTGAGTACCGGCCTTACGTCCAGAAAATGACATTGCTCTCTTTATTTTCTCAACTAAACAATTCTCAATCCAGTTAGTGTATTCCCCACTTAGCCGTGGATTCCAATTTCTTTCCCTCAACTGTCAGCAACTACGTCAAAAATATTCTGTATATTCAAACTCAACACTCGAACTGACTGTCATTTGTGAACAACGATCAAAGAACACTCCAGCACAGGAACAGGCGCTTCAGCCCTCCAAGCTTGTGCCGATCCAGACCCTCTGACTGTACCTGTTGCTTACTTTCTGAGGATTTGTATCCCTTTGCTCCACGCCCATTTATGAATCTGTCCAGAACACAATCTTCAGTGATACTATTGTACCCACCTCTACCACCTCTGCTGGCAATGCATTCCAGGCACTCGCCACCCTCTGCGTGAAGAACCTTCCACGCATATGTTCCATAAACGTTTCCCCTGTTACGTTGAACTCCTTATCCCTATTAATGGAGTCCCCTTCTCTGGGAAACGGTTTCTTGCTATCCACCTTGTCAACATCTCTTCTGATTTTTCAGACTACATCAACCTCCTTCCTTCCAAAGAAATTAATCCTAATCTACTCAACGTCACCTCATAGCTAGTACTTTCCATACCAGGCAACATCATGGTGAACATCCTCTACACTCTCTCTAAAACATCCACATCCTTTTAGTAATGTGGCGACGAGAACTGTACTCAGTATACCAAATGCCGCCGAACCAATGTCTTATACAATTTCAATATGCGATCATTTGTGATCTCTCGACTCACACAAACTCGACAGATTTCTCAAAGATGATTTCCCTTTCCTGAATCTAAGCTGACTCTGCCAAATCATGTCATACCGCCCCACGTGTCCAGCTGTCACATTCCTTACAAAAAAAACTAATATATTTCTCAGCACTGCCATCAAGTTGTCCAATATTTTGTTTTGTTTTAGTTTGCCCTCCCACTGCAGTTTGAAATATTTATGGTCAAAGTTTGTGAAAAGATTTGTAGCACGGGTGCTCGTTGTTGTGGTTCTGTTCGCCGAGCTGGGAATTTGTGTTGGAGCCTTTTCATCCACTGTCTATGTGACATCCTCAGTGCTTGGGAGCCTCCTGTGAAGCGCTTCTGTGATGTTTCCTCCCGCATTAATAGTGATTTGTATCTGTCGCTTCCGGTTGTCAGTTCCAGCTGTTCACTGCAGTGGCTGGTATATAGGGTCCAGGTCGATGTGTTTATTGATTGAATCTGTGAATGAATACCATGCCTCTAGGAATTCCCTGGCTGTTCTATAGTTGACAACACTACTATTATAGGACAATTCAAACAGAGAACAGACAGGGAATTCCTAGAGGCATGGCATTCATCCACAGATTCAATTAATAAACACATCGACCTGGACCTTATATACTGGCCACTGCAGTGGACAGCTGGAACTGAAAACCGGAAGCGACAGATACAAATCACTATAAATGCTGGAGGAAACATCACAGAAGCGCTTCACAGGGGGCTCTCAAGCACTGAGGATATCACCTCGACAGGGAACGAAACGTCTGCAACACAAATTCCCAGCTCGGCGAACACACCATATTTATGGTCAGAATAGCTACTTTCCAAATTGCAGGAAATGCAATTTCCAGAATATCAAGAAATTTGAAGGATAATCAAGAATTCTTCCTTGTAGTTACTAAGGCATTTAAATACCAAGACTTTAAAAAGACATTTGGATGGGACAAACAACAAGAAGTTGGGACTCGTTTAATATGGGATAATCGTCAGCATGGAATAGTTGGACTGAAAGGTCTGTTTGAATGTTGTATGTCTCTGAAATTTTTTTCAACTAACTCTATTGCCACCTCCTTCAAGACTATGTGATGGAGGACATCTGATGCAGCAATTTATCAAACGTCAATGAATTTAGTTTCTTGAGTCATTAACTCATTGGGGACCAGGGATGATCTCGTCACCAAGTTAGTACATCGGGCAACGGCACTTTGGAAATCATGAGCCTGGCACCCACGTATGCTCAGAACGTTCTCGGATCAAAACAGCTCAATGAGATTGACATTTCATGATCACTCACATCATAGTCCTCCCCTAGTTTGCGGTTACAGGTTATGCTGAAGCAGCTGACACAAAGCCGTGAACACAAAATTTTGGAAACAAACTGGCTTAAAACTATGCACGTTACCTAGCTTCTGATCGAGAAAAGAATAAGTTTGCTACGATAGTATTTGTAACTCGAACAGTGGCCAGGAGAGAACTGCAACCGGAAAGATGTAGATGATGGGTGATTCAAAAACAGCACTGAGACAGAAGTGAAGACTGTGTATATTGCGGCGGTAGTAGTGCAAATGCATGGTGATCAAGGTAGTTTTGAGATATAAGTCATCTCAGGACAAAATGGAGAAATCGTACAAATGATCATAGTCGTTCCTCCTCAGATGTTTGCAAGTGAATGGTAAGAAATCCATGGTATAGAAATGCAGTTTGCGATTGAAAGTGGAGAAGATCCTTTGTGTCTTTGCCAAATACATGTAATAGAATCATCGATGGTGTTCACAATGTTTTATAAAATTAATAAATGGACAGAGACAGACTTACCAGGACCACCAACAATAGCCAGCATTGGATAGTAAGCTGCTTGAATAATCATTAGCACACATTCTATCCGTAATTCTAATGTTATCCAATCGAAAGAAAGGCAGTAAAGACCCCAGGATAAACCCCTGTCTAGTGTTGTAACATGCCAGTCCAATGTTCTCAGATTCTGATCCATTTTTGGAACATTCCAGTCTATTGTTCTGAAAGTCTGATCCATTCTTGCATCATTCCAGTCCACTGTTGTCTGATTCTGATCGACTGTTCGAACATTCCAGTCGACTGTTCTCAGATTCTGATCCATTGTTGGAACACTCCAGTCTATGGTTCACAGATTCACATCCGTTGTTGGAGCATTCCAGTCTAATATTCTCAGTTTCTGATCAAATGTTTGAATATTCCACGCTAATGTTATCAGAATCGGATCTCTCTCCCTCTCTCTCTCTCTCTCTCTCTCTCTCTCTCTCTTTCTGGAGCTGCTGATCCAAATCGTGTTGAGGAAGATGTTGTCACTAATACTATGGGATAACACTTCGAAAGCAGCCCGTTATTAACTGAAGAGAGAAACTCTCCAGTGATACATGCAGGATCCATGGAGACTGATATCAATCGCAGTCACTTAACAAACACCTCCAGTTAACGGTTTCACGGCAACACTTAATTTAACAACAATACTTGTTCTGCGTGTGATGTTGACATTGGCTATTGGTCATAATGCTCATCCCTATTATTCTAACAATGTTATGCTTTCTGTTTACAGGCTCAGTGGCTCTGTCATGTTATCTGCGTACAATGCTCTATATAACCACCTTCCCAACACCCAGTTCAGAATTTGTTACTACACTGAAGTCTCCGCCACCACAATAAATGCCAATACAACGGTTGTATCTGGGCACAACTATTCTGACCACATACAGGAAATATGGACTTTTTCAGACATCCCTTTCACTGCTCTAATAAGGCATCATTTTATCTTTAACACAACAAACTTCAATAATTTGTTTCTGAAGTTGCTAACATCTTATTGCACAGTTTGTACATCGTTTCATTTTCATATTTTTAGCCTTGGCTCAAAAATCGTAACATTTACAATTGACTTATTGACTGGGATTAAAAGGTCTGGGATAGTATGTATGTGTTATTGGTTAAGAAAAAGAAAGGAATAAGAGACACTGGATGTGGAGACTGTAGAGGAGGAAAGACTATCCGCCTAGTTACTAATAGTTTCCTGATAGTTGGAATAAAATATAATCCAAATAAAGAAACAGAATACATTTGGAAGAAATAATGACAAATTACAGTGTAAACAAAGCAGGATAATGTGAAATGGAATATACGCAAATGATATAATAAGGATTGTTTCGTGTGTGAAGATAGATAACATTGTTCATGTGTGCACAAGACCTTCAGAATGAATAAAGGTGTCACAGTTAACAAAATACTGCATACACCCTATACTCTTTATAAAACAGTCCTTTTCTGAGATTTTTGTTCCCCGTCTCTCCAGGATGCCTCTTCTCTGTGATTCCTGTTCTAATCTCTCATTCTCATCAATATATGTGTCATGACTTCCAGCTTCTGCTGTTATACCTTAATCAGTTATTCTACTTTTTATCGTGGACTATAACCTTTCAATGTAAATTCTGTTTCTTATGATCTTATACTTCACAACCATTTGATGAAGGAGCAGCGAATCGAAAGCTACTGCTTCGAAATAAACCTGCTCGATTATAACATGGTGCTGTATGATTTTTAACTAATTGTGTAAAGTTATTCTTGCCCATTGAAGTTCCCTGCTCCTAAACCCCTTCCTTCCTATGGAGAAGGTCACAGACATGTGACGGATCGAGTTTTTGGAAGCCTTTAGAAATTAGTAAGAGACGTTCTGTGTGGCAGGCATTAGGATGGATAATTTGCAGAAAACAGGTTAAAAGGTCACTTTTGTCATGCAGGAGATTGATAGGAGGAGTATCTGCTGAAAGCTGTGGGCCGTTTCTTGGAGAGTTTTACAAAGAGAGCTTTGTAGCAGCTGGGGGTGGTGGAAGAGTCTGGGATATTGGAAGGTTTTAATGAACATTACAGCTACGTGGAAAGTTTTTGTGCTGATTGGAACAAGGTCAGTCAGGTAAAACTCATCAATACGTTTTCCCTGAACTGGACTGTTAACCTGGTCCAATCAGGGAGTCCTGTCCAACAGAAATGTACAGGAGCGTCAGAGGCTCTGATCATTTTAGCATCTGGCTCTCAGCTAACATGTGTCATTGCCATAGATAATGCATGTATAAACAAAATGTGATTTGGTGATGGGATATCGGCCTCTGTGGAATTATTTCAGTTTTAACTCCTGTTACAAATTATACAGAGAGGGACAGCTGAAGATGTTTCCACTGATTTCGATAGATATAGAATCTGGAGGTTGAAGAGATAGTGAGCTGTGTAGCTTCAGAAATTTGTTATTGAATGGGGAGCAATGTCGGGATGAGAGAATGTTACACAGCTGGTTTGGCATTGGAGTAGGTTACACAAAACAGGGAAAATTGTTGTGCCTGGAGCAATAAAAAAAAGATGGGCAGAGTTGTAGATGTTGAAGAAATTTGCAGATATAATGCACACTGTACTGGCTGGAGGAGATTATGGAGATAATGTGAATCGTCAGGGCTGGAGCGAATTAGTGACACTCGTGGTGGAGTGGACTGGATGGGATGCAAAGACTGGGCGTTTTCTATGGATTGAACGGTTACAGGGAAAGGGGGATATCTGTAAGGACTTGAGAAATATTATATCGAGAGGGAGGATTGCAGGGCTGGTGGAGATTCCAGAGAAAGAATGTCTTTGGGCCTGTAAGGAGGACCATATTATTTGATAGGCATTGCAGAAAATCATAGAACCCCCACAGCGTGGAAACAAACCACTTGGCCCAAGTAGACTGCACAAACTCTCCGAAGAGTAGCACACAGACCCATTCCACTCCGTTTTGCGGTACATTGACCCTGACTAAAGTACCCAATCTACATATCCCTCGACACGATGGGCAATTTAGCATGTTCAATTTGGCTGCCCTGCACATTTTTGGATTGTGGGAGAAAGCCCACATAGACACGCGTACAATGGGCATCCTCCACACAAACAGTCGCTCGGTGCTGGATTCAAACGCAGTTCTCTGGCCCTGTGAATTAGCAATGCTAACTATTCAGCCTCTTCAGAGATCAGGGCACATCATAGAGGAGCAATGCAGTTAGAGAGACAGCATATGATTGGATTTGGAGGAGTCTCAACACATCACACTGAACGACACAGACGCCTTATGGCGCAGAAGGATGTCATTTGGCCAATAATGTTTACACCAGCTCTTCTACTGAACACATTGCTGAGTAATGAACACCTTCTTCCTCCGTTTCCTTACACGTTAGTTTTGTATCAATAATAATTCAATCGCCTATTGAATGTATCAATTGAACATGCATTTACAACATATCCAAGTGTATCATAACTACTCTGTTGACTCACTGGCCACCCATTCACTTCCTTCTTCCTGCATTATTATTCCATCACTGGATGAGCTATCCACCTAACACTCAGTGTTGCAGATGTACGACACAGTCTCGTCGTGGCCTGTGATGCAAGATTCGGTGTTCGTCTGGGACACTCGCAGGGGCAATCACTTCCCAATGAAACAGAACACATTTTCCATTTGACTAAACTGTGATACCATGTATTCCATGCAGTGTTACTCGACACACTTAATAAAGTTAAGATTCTTTACCTTATCCAACTGTAGTTTACTGAGATTACACGGGTATGTTGGCTCGGACTTTCTGTTTTACCTGGTATTTATGAGTTAAACACTTCTTTCAGTACAATATAATAAAATAAATTGGCTAACAGATAGCAAGTTATAAACATGTTACATAGGAGGTCATACGAAAATGAACTTCCGGTTTTCTGTGCTGCCAGTCACGTTTCGTTCAAACTCAGTAAGGCAAGTATCAGTAGCGGAAAGTTCTGTCACTCTCAGATATATGTAATCCCCGAGTTCCCACTCCACTCTGCTCCCTCACAGGGTCACCATACCTGGACTCCCATATAGGTGTAATTCTCCACCTCTCACTCGACTTTGCTCCCGTACAGTGTCATTGTCTATGTGACTTCCAAATATGTGTAATCCTCAAGCTCCCACTGCACTCTGCTCCCTCACTGGGTCACCGTCTCTGACTCCCAGGGATGTGTAATCCTCCACCGCCCAGTCAACTCTGCTTCCTCACAGGGTCACCGTCTCTGCGACTCCCAGGTACGTGCAATCCTCCAGCTCCTACTCCACTCTGGTCCCTCACAGGGTCACCGTCTCTGTGACTCCCAGGTACGTGCAATCCCCACATCCCACTCCACTTTGCCCCCGCATTGTGTCTCCATCTTTGTGTCTCCCAGGTAGTATAATCCTCCAGCTCCCACTCCACTCTGCTCCCTCAGAGTACTACCGTCTCTGTGACTCCCAGGTACGTGTAACCCTCCAACTCCAACGCGACTCTTCTCCCTCACAGTACCAAAGTCTCTGTGAGTTTCAGGTACGTGTAATCCTGAAGCTCCCACTCCACACTGCTCGCACGCAGGTTCACCGTCTCTGTGACTCCCAGGTATGTGTAATCCTCCAGCTCCCACGCCACACTGCTCCCACACAGATTCACCGTCTCTGTGACTCCCAGGTACATGTATTCCTCCAGCTCGTACTTCACTCAGCTCCCTCACAGCGTCACCGTTTCTGTGACACCCAGGGACGTGTAATCCTCCAGTTCCCACTCCAATCTTCTCCCTCATAGCGTCACTATCTCTCTGACTCCCAGGTACGTGTAAACATTCGACTCCTACTACGCTCTGCTCCCACAGAGGGTCACCATCTCTGAGACTCCCATGTACTTGTAATCCTCCAGCTCCCACTCCACTCTGCTCTCATACACACTCTCTTCGAATCCCAGATGTGATTAGACCTCAAAATTCATTGCTGTGTTACATCCTCCTCCTTTGTGTTGCTGTATTTCCAAGTTCTGAGTTAGTGTCAAATCTTTGCTCAAGTTTGTTTCCACACATGGCTACTGCTTCTGTGACTTGGTGCTGATTTAGACCCTTGCGCTCTGCTGCTTCGTAATCTCCATGTCCCAGTAGGCCTCGATCCTCGCTGTTGGTTCATATTCTCCCAATCAGTTTTGGTCGCTCACTGGTTCTCTACCTGTGGGATTCCCAGGAAATGGCAAACCTCACGCCTCAGCTGAGGGTTATAACGTGCAATTCCACACTACTGCCTCACTGGATCACATTTGTACCTGAAAGACAGTAAACAAAGAGGACGAGAATTCGAGGACATGTAAGGTCTGACATTGATTCAAAGCGCTCTCGAGGAAGGAACGTTTTATTGGAATGGTAGGGAGGGCCTGAAGCATTGGAAGATGTTGGCAGAGATGCCAGAACTGAAGAGGCAAAGGAACCAGATGACAGCTTGTTCGAGTCGGAAATGGTTACTTGCATTAAATGTTTACAGAAAAATGAATACCTGAAGAAAGGGGAACATGACAGACAGAGAGCTTTGAGAGTACTAGAATTTTGTGGATGTTAGAGTTAAGCGACTTGTAATGACTGGAGGGAGTAAAGGCTTAGGGAGCTCTGCAGAAGCTGCTGGTGTTCAAGGGCTCTCAGTGCAGGAAGCTGTACACAATAAGGGGAGCATTGTCAGGGATGGATAAGATTACAGAGATAGGGAAGTTGTACAGGCTTGAAAGGATGGCACAGCCAACGAGAGTGATTACTCCCTGAGCTATTTTACTCTCCATTGAACACGTCCTGCCACTGCAATTCGTAAAGATTTAGGGAGAAGCACATGTGCTGCAATTTGCTGTGGTAGGTAAGGAGTTGTAGAGGAACTGCAGAAGTGTAGTCAGAGAAGGAGGTGTGAAGGGGTTAGAACGTTTAAAGAGAGATTGAAGTTCTCGATGCAGGAGCAGGGAACAAAGGGAAAGTTGCAGAGTTACACATAGAGAGTGTGTTTGAGGTGCTTGGCTGGTTGTAGGGAGTGGAAGAGCAAACAGAGAATGCGAAGTGTTATTGCAGCTGGGCAGGTTTGCAGATTATAGGAACACTTGCAGCACCTGAGGAAGGTTAAAGAGAAAGTGGACTACATAGTCTGTACGGACTGCAGTAGACCTGACACATGGGGAGTGATAAAGGGTTTGGAGGCATGTAAAGTCACAAAGGTTTGCAAGTAACAGAGGAGTTTGCAGGTGGAAGGAAGCCGACAGTGGCTGATGTAGGTTGCAGAGATAAGAAGGCCTGGAAAACTGAAAGAGATCATTCAGGCAGTGAGGTTTGTCGGAAAAGATAACATAGTTACAAATGTTGCAGTTGAGGAAGGGTTGTCAGTGTGTGTGATAAGGTTACAGAGACAGGCTGGTTGCAGGGATTGGAGGAGCACACAAAATGGCAGCATCGCCGTAGGGTATGATGCGATAGAGATAGAGAGTGTTCCAGCAACTAATGGAAGTTACAAAGAGAGGGAGGGATTTGGGCTGAAGGAGAAAACAGATTGGGAACTTTGTAGGTACTGCAGGACAGATAAGGCGGATTCTGCGCTCTGAGACAGTTCCATTGTGAGGTGATTGTGTTGGTTAAACAGGTAGGGAGAGGAGTAGTGAGTGAAGGATGTCATGAAGACAGAAAGTGTGATATAGAGGTGCAGATATATATATCATTCAGTTCCAAGAACCGACCCCACTGTCCAATACAATCACGACTGGTCACTAACTCAGTACTAGATTCCGCTTTCACGCCATTCCTTTTGACATTGTCAGGACTGGAGGAGGTTCAATGCCAGGCAGGGTTGGAGTGACTGTAGGAAGTGCCAACGATAGGGAGGATTGGAGCGACTAGAGGAGGTGACAGCGAAAGCGGGATTTCAAATGATTGGAGGAAGTGACAGTGATAAGGACTGTTGGAGTGATTGGAGGAGATGACAGTCATAGCGTGGGTTGGAGTGGCTAGAGGAGGTGCCAGCGACAGGGAGGACTGGAGTGATTGGAGGATGTGACAGCAATAGGGAGGGATGGACTGACTGAAGGAGGTAACACTAATAGGGAGGGTTGCAGTGACTGGAGGAGCTGACAGAAATAAGGAGTGATGGAGTAATCGGGGAGGATACAACAAAAGGGAGGGTGCAGTGACTGGCGGAGTTGACAGCGATGGGGAAAGTTGGAGAGACTAGAGGATGTCACACTGAGAGGGAATCATGGAGTGACTGAAGGAGGTTACACAGATAAGGAGGGCTGTGACGTGCAGTCCAGGTGAAAGGGAGAGAGAGGGTTGTTCAGACAGAATATTGTAAAGATGTGAGAGTCCAGCATTTTACACAGAGAGTGGTAGTAATCTAGTACCTGCTGTCATGGTTCTTTGTGGAGGAAGACACGGTTGGGGCTTTTACGTGGCTTATATATATGCACATGACTGGACAAGCAATTGAGGGAAATAGAACAAGGGCATGCAGAAGGGAATGCTCAAATTTGGCATCATGTTCAGAACAATATCGTTGGCCCGCTTCTGTGCTATATTGTGCCATGTTCTCCATAACTCTTTTCAAAATGACCATCAACTAGGGACCTGGATCTATAAAAGACTCTTGCCTTTCATTGATGAGAGAGAAAGGGGCTGCGGGGTAGGGGAAAGGCATGGAAGATAATTGAGTGTTTAAGAGGGACCACAAAGAATAAAAGCAAGCAGGACTATAGGAGAGTTCGAGTGATGTTTGTGAAGGAAGCCAGGTGTTACAAGTGGAATAAATTAACAGAACATAGCTTAAGGACCTGCGTGATGAAACACTCATTTGAACATGACTGGAATAAATAATAATAAACTCTCACCATAGGGTGAACAGACTCACTACTGAAGATAGCGCAGGTTGGATAATGGCAAAAAAGATTATCGTGGACTTTAGTTAGTTGGCTGGTTTGATGGTTGACAGTGTGATGCCAACAGCATGCATCCAATTCCCATCAAAGGTTGCCATGAAGGATTCCTCTTTCACCTGAGGTCTGGTGCCCCTCTGGTTAAATCACCACCAGTTACATTCTCTCTCTTATGAAAAAGAAAGTGCTGATGATCTGGTAAGACTATGATGATGTATGTGTTCCAGCGATGTTACATGTGATTGCGTTCTGCTGTTACCGCATCCAAAATGGAACTTTGTTCATTCTGTCAGCAATTGCTTACTTCATTGGATGTGAATAATCTCTTTAATTGAACTGGCTTTTAATTGTTCAGATGTCAATCAAATCAAATACATAGCCTTCTTCCTCCCGTCTCTCTCCCATTAGAGGAGAGAGGTAGATATCCATTTGTTGTGTTTTTTATTGGGCAATTTCAACGTTGTTAAGTCTTGCTTTTTATTTACAAATATATTTTCACATTTTCAGGATTTCTGAATGTGCTTCACAGCAACTGAAGTCCTTGAGAAGTGCAGTCATTATTACAGGAGATAAAGCAGCTAAGTTGTGCCAATTCACAGTGGGAACGCAGTCGAACAGTGAGAGCACAATAATGGTTTTTCATCAGTGTGAACACATTGATGGGACTTCAGTTCCTTGGTACTTAGAAAGCTCATCCCACTCTCAGGAATTTAAACAGCTTCTTTTAACTGCGAAGCTATTGGAGTATCAGTAGGGTGGATGACATAAGTGCATCTTCATTTGTAAATTTGGAACATGTAAATGGCCTCTCGTCAATGTGAATTAACTAGTGTCTCATCAAGTCTGAGGAGTGACAGAATCCTTCTCCCCACATTCAGAGCAGGTGAATGAACTCGCCTGTATTTCAGCAGATTGCTGAAATCAATTATTTTGTTCAGACAAACAGCAGACGAATGGTCTCACCTCTGTGTGAACTTCCTGATGTCTCCCCACACTTTCAGCAGATGAACGGTCTCTCGTCAGTGAGGTTGCGGATTTAAAGTGAGATTGGTGATGTTCTGACCCCACTCCCACTGTGAGAACACTTGAATGGTTTCTTGTCCGTTTCAACATATTGATGGTACATCAGTGCATGAGAATTTTTAAAGCATTTCCCATGCTTTGGACAATTAATTGGTCTCTCCTCAGTGGAAATCCAGTGGTGTATCAGTTGGTCAAATAGCTGAGAAAATCCTTTCCCACAGTCAGAACAGGTGAATGGCTAATCACAGTCTGGTTGCACTGCTCAATTTTCAGGGCAGAAGAGGAATTGAATCATTTCCACAGTCACAATATTTCCACAGTTTATCTCCAGCATCATTCTATTTATGTCTGGACAGGCTAGATGTTTGTCTGAAGCCCCGCACGCAGACAGACCACGTGAATGGTTTCACTCCACTGTGAATATTGCTTTCTCCTTTTAGTTTCAAAGGTCGATGCGTTACAGGCGACATCAAACAGAGCAATTCCATCAGATTCGGATGTGCTGCTTGATTTCAGTTTTCCAACTGCAAATCCTCATCTTTAATACTTCTGAAATTAAAACACAAACAGTATAATAAGAATGCCCTTTTAAAAATATCAGATAATATAATTATCATTCTTCATCTAATGTGTGTATTTCTGACAAGGTCAGCAATTATTGCTGATTCCTAATTTGACGGGACAAGCTGATGATAGGCTCCCTTCCCGAACCACTGTTCTCCATGTGCTGTTGGTGGACCCAAATTAAAGGAAGGGAAATCCAGACTTTTGACCCAATGACAGTGATAAAAAAAATTTCAATGTCAGGATGGTAAGTGGTTTCTGTGGGTCTCCGTTCCATCTGCTGTCCCTTTCATTTTAGATGGAATTGATTGTGAGTTTGAAAGGTACTGTTTAAGAAGCTTTGCTGAATTTCTGCAGTGCATCTTGTGGATGATACAGACTGCATGTCGAGTGTTTGGTGGTGGAAAGAGTGGATGTTTGTCCACGTTACATCAGTCATGTAAAGCTGATTGATTCGCTCTTCTGTTCTGAATGATGTTGAGCTTTTCAATATTGTTGGAACTGCGCTCAGGAGTCCTCAAGAAGGTAGTGACAGAATGTCTCTTGCTACTCGGATGTTGCGTTATCTGTGCTTCTCCTCCGCCATGTTATTTCAACTCTGCACTGGTCCAGGCAAGCAGGGAGTACCCCCTCATGTTTCTTAGTTCTGTCTTGTAAAGCAGTAAACGAGAAGTGGGGAAAGAAAACAAGAAAAGAGAAGAACAGTTGACAAAGGAGTGGATAACGGTCTGGATAAGACAGTGAATAGCTGTTAATAGAGACTGCTGCTTACTAAGAATAGGTGGTCTGCAATGGCAGGCTATGTGATAGACAGGCTTCAGGGAGTCAAGAAGTGTGTTTCTTTCTGTAGAAATCCCGGAGTCTGACCTGGTTTTGTGGCCACAGTGTTTATCTGGCTGGTGGAATTCCTTACTTACAGAGCCCTGGGATGTGTTGCAACACTGAAAGAGGCCTTTTTTACCCATCTTGCCAATATTAGTAATCAAGCTCCTACCCACTCTCTTCTCATTTTCCAGAACTTGGTCTGTCGCCTTATTGCTGTCGTATTTCAAGTGTTCATCAAAGTTATTTTTTTCAATTCCACCAGTTTCAGCGAAATGCCACCACCAACCACATGTTTCTCCTCACCTCCCTTTTCCGCTTTCTGCAGAGAGCATTCTTTCCAAGATACCCTGGTAAACTCTGCCTTCAGTCCAAACACCTCCCCCCACACTCTCATGGAATCAGCCCCTGCAAGTGCTGAGGACGTGGCACATTCATAAGTTGAGCATAAGAACTAGGAGCAGGATTAGGTCATCTGGCTCTTCGACCTTGCTCTGCCATTCAATAACATCGTGGATGATCTTTCCGTGGACTGAGATCCACTTACCCACATTCTCACCACATCCCTTAATTCCTTTATTGTTCAAATAAAGAATCAACCTGAGCTTTAAAAACATTTAATGAAGTAGTGCCAACTACTTTCCTGGACAAGAAATTCCATAGATTCACAAGCCTCTTTCTTTCTTAATTCAGTCCGAAATCTGCTCACACTAATGTTGAGGCTATGCATTCTTGTTCTAGTTTCACCCACCAGTGGAAACTTCCTCTCTACATCAATCTTATCTACTCCCTTTATAATTTGTTATGTCTATAAAATGCGCCCCCCACCCCACGCCTCAGTTTTCTGAATTTCAATGAATATGATCTAAACTACTCAGTCTCTCCTCATAAAGCAACCACCTGAACTCCGGAAATAGTGAACTAGTGAATCTCCTCTGCAACCTCTGCAGTTCCAATACATCCTTCTTCAATTAATGAGATCAAAATGGCACACAGTACTCAGGTGTGGCCTCACCAGTACCTTGTACAGCTGTAACGCTATCTCTTTGCCTTGAAATTAACGCCTTTAACAATGAAAGACAAATATCAATTTGCTTCCGAATTACTTGTTGCACTTGCACAACAACCTTCTGTGATTCATCACTAACGACACCCAGGTCCCTCTGCATTACAGCATGCTGAAACTTTTTAACTTTCAATTAATAACTTATTTTTGCTATTACTCATACGAAAACGGATGATTCACATTTATTAGCATTGTATTCCATCAGCTAGACCTTTGCCCACTCATTCAATGTATGTACGTTCCTCAACGCAGTTTCAAAGTCCTCTGCACACTTTGCTCTGCCACTCAACTTCGTGTCATCTGCTACTCGCGGTCCCCAACTCCAAATCATCTATATAAATTGTGAATAGTTGCAGTCCCAACACAAGTCTCTTTGGCACACCACTAGTAACTGATCGCCTGCCAGAGTAACACTCATTTATCGCCACTCCTTCCTTCCTGCCAGTCAACCAATCCTCTGTCCATGTTAATACTCTTCCCCTAATACCATACATTCTTATCTTATGTAGTAGCCTCTTGTGCGGCACCTTTTTGAAGGCCATTTCGAAATCACGGTACACCACATTCACTGGGTGCCCGTTATCCGCCTTACTCGTAATATCTTCATAGCATTTCAAAAGATTTATCAAGTATGACCTGCCATTCATGAACCCATACTGCATCTGTCCAACTTCTATCGAAAGGTCCAGCTATTTCTTCCTTGATAATATACTCAAGCATCTTCCCAAGTACAGAGATTATGGTAACTGTCTATGAATGTCCCACCTTTGTTAACCTCTGTTTCAAAACAGTAGCGTCATGTTTGCTTTTGCAATCTCCTGGGAATGCCCCAGAGCACAACGAATTTGGAAAATTACCGCTAGTGCACTTGATATTTTTCCCTCTATCTCTTTTCGAATCCTGGGATGGATTGCATCAAGGCTAGGAGAGTTATCTCCCATTAGCTCCATCAGCGTGCCCACAACTTTATCTTCTAGCGCTAGCTTCCACGTCCTCACCTATCTTTGACTCTTTGTCAATTACTGACATGTTATCGGTGTCCTCTAATGTGAAGACCAATACAAAATACATATTCAATGCCTCGGCCATTTCACCATCTCTCATAACTAAATTATCCTTTTCATCCTCGAAAGAACTAATGTTTATTTTAGCCACTCTATGTCGTTTTATATATTTATAGAAACATTTGCTATCTGTATTTATATTCTGTGCCTTTTTTTTCTCATGATCTACTTTAATTTTCTCTACAGGTCTTCTTGTGGCTTTCCTTTGATATTTACCGTTTTCCCAATCTTCCAGTTTCATGCTGTTCTTGACCACTTTTTAAGCCTTCCCCTCCAATTTCATAGTCTCCCATATTTCCTGAGACACCAAGGGCAGATTGAAGGGCTTATGCTCGAAACGTCGAATTCTCTATTCCTGAGATGCTGCCTGGCCTGCTGTGCTTTGACCAGCAACACATTTGCAGCTGTGATCTCCAGCATCTGCAGACCTCATTTTTTACACCAAGGGCAGATTACCCATTTTCCGACGGTCCTTCCTTTTCACTGTTATCTACTTTTGCTGAGAACTTTGAAAAACCTCTTTGAAAGTCCACCACTTCTCGTCAAATGCCTCACCATAAAACATGTTTCCAGGGTATTTTACCCAGGTTCTCCCTCATTCTATTGTAGTCTCCCATGTTTCAGCACAGGACCCTGGTATTGTGTTTTATCTTCACATTTTCCATCTCTATTCAAAATGCAACCATACTGTGATCACTTCTTCCAAGAGGATCCTGAACTATGTGGTAATTTATTATCCCTTTCTCATTACACATCTAGGACAGCTTGCTTCCTAATCGGTTTCATTACTTACCACTCAACAATCTACTCTTTAAGGCTACCCGAATCGAGTTGCTTCAATCAATTGAAAATGTTGATTAACATCCCCAAGGATAACAGTCGCACCATTTTGAAAGGTCTCTGTATTTTGTTTATTGCTGGCCTCAATGTGATCTTATTATGTGGTGGCTCATAGACTATGCCTATCAGTAACTTTTTCTTCTTAGAATTTCCAATTTCCAACGAAATTGATTCAACCTCATTCCCAACGAACCTACATCATCTCTCAGCACCACCGTGGCAGCGTCGTTGAATATTATAGCTACACCACCTCCCTTATTTTCTTGTACGCCCTTTCAAATAGTCTCGTATCATTACATATTTAATGTCCAGTCGTGACAATTCTGTAACCATGTCTCCGCAATGGATACAAAATCATATCCCTTCGTGATAATTTGTGTCATTAATTCCCCAACCTTGTTACGAATGTGACGAGCATTGAGGTCAAGTGACTTTATGGCAGCTTTCTTACCCTCATGATTTCCAACATCTGTAATAAAGTTCACTGAGTTATCCTTTCTTTTTGCTTCTTGCTTCTCCTCACCTGTCCATTTATGTCCCCCCCCCCCCCCTCAGTACACAAGGGCCCAAACAAACCTTCGAGGTGAATCAAAACTTTGCCTGCACTTTGTGCACCCCAGTCTAACACCAACATCTCCAAATCGTTTGTGTAATCCAGTCTACTACATGCAGTGCTTGCAATGTGGTCTCCACTATCTTGGGAAACGCATTGTGGACTGAGTGATCACATTGTAGAACATCCAAGTTCTGCCTGCCCCATTAACAAACCACCCTCTTCCATGGTCAACCATTCTGTCGCAGGCTTGTTGCAGTGTTCCAGTGAAGCTCAGCACAAGCTGAAGGAACACTACATTTTTCTCTCGAGGAACCCACAGCCCTCCAGACTCCATACGAATAACAAAAATTTAAGGGTCTGAACTCTTCCATGCGCGAGCCCCCTACCTGCACACCAGGTCTTGTTTTCACATATGCACTACCTATAGTTATCCACTAACAGTCTCCATTATCAGCTGTTCACCCTCCCAGCCAGATCGTTAACCCCTCCTTTATCCAACTGTTCTTCTCTCTCTTTGAGCTCTATCCCCACTTATCCTTTACTCCTGACTCCCTTCTGTAAACCACACTATCCTCTTCAAAAAGAAAACAATAATTTACTAGGTGCCATCAGTTCTCAGGAAGGATAACTGGAACGAAATGTTAACTCTAATTTCTCTTCTCAGATGCTTTTAGACCTGCTGAGATGTTCCAGCAACTTCTGGATTTGCTCTGGTTCGATTCTAATACTTTTAATGGTCGAGGAAGAACGGTAGTGCGCATGGCCCAATGAATGCCTGATGCTGTACTTTCACAATCATCTTCCGCACAGAAGGCAGAACTCTGTTGCTTTTGAAAAGTTCGCTTGTGGATGGATCCCATTACAATGTGAGCCATAGGCTTCAACTTCTTATATCAATGAAGACAGCAATCATGTGCATGGGATTTGTTCAGCAGTTCTATCCCGAATGTGATGAACTGCAAAGAGAAAAACGTCCCTCATGGCCCATGTGAACAGACTAGACTCTCCACAGGAGTTGGAAACAAGTGACATTTTTTTTCCAGATAGACAACCCTCAAACTCTTTCTCACTGTAACAGTGTGCCATTGGGTGTCAAAGCTAAACGATTTATAGATGCAAAGGTTGAATACAATGTTTTCCAATGAAAATATCTGAATAACATCCCTCCAGTGTGACAAGTCAATTTTTCAGTAAATGGGATAACTGAGTGGCTCACTTTACACATTGAGCTGGGGAAATGTATTTTCTGTTGAGATATAGGTACAGACTGCAGGAAGAGGTGCTGAGAGGTTTTTGAGCAGTTTCCATTCGGGACTTAGACGGTATTGGAGGTTTTGACATGCTTACACAAGGACAAACCACCAGCTCAAGAGGAAGTTGTTTCTCATGTTGCTTTGTGAGACAAAGGAAAAAAATCACAAGTATTCTGACTTTTTTTTCAATTCTGCTTTCACCACACCGGAGTTTGCAGAGGACTTCAGGACTGATCATGTGGGTTTATTTTTCAACAAGGCGAGTAGAGCTAAACCAGGAAATTACAGAGCAGTGAGTCTCACATCAGTGTCAGCCAAACCTTTGGAGAAACCTCTGAAGGAGGGAATTAATTGTTACTGTTCAGGCAAGATTTGATCAGGGAGAATCAGTATGGTTTTGTCAAAGGAAGTCATGTTTTGATTAAATATTTTGAAGAAGTGATCAGGTGTGTAAATAAGGGTAGTGAAGTTGATGTCGTTAATGTGGATTTCAGCAAAGCTGTTGACAAGATGCCACACGGGAGATGTGTAACAGTGTCAAATTACAAGAGATCAAGGGACATAGACACAGAACATTACAGCGCAGTACAGGCCCTTCAGCCCTCAATGTTGCACCGACCTGTCATACCAAACTGAAACCCATCCAACCTACACTGTTCCACGTACGTCCATATGCTTGTCCAATGACGACTTAAATGTACTTAAAGTTGGCGAATCTACGACAGCTGGAGGCAAAGCATTCCATACCCTTACTACTCTCTGAGTAAAGAACCTATCTCTGTCATCTGTCCTATATTTAATGGTTCGCCCCTCGTGCTCACCTTCACCATATTTGGAAAAAGGTTCTTCGTGTCCACCCCATTCTCATCCTCTGATTGTCATATATGTCTCTATTAATTCACCTCTCAATCTTCTTCTCTCCAACGAAAACAATCTCAAGTCCCACAGACCTCGTAAAACCTTCCCTCCATACCAGGCAACTTCCTAGATAATCTCCTCTGCACCCTTTTCAAAGCTTCCACATCCTCCTTATAATGTGGTGACCAGAAATGTACACAATACTCCAAGTGCGGCCGCACCAGAATTTTCTACAGCTGTAGCATAACCTCATGGTTCCAGAACTCGACCCCTCTATTAATAAAAGCTAAGACACATAGCAAGTTGGATCCAAACTTCATTTGGTGGTAAGAAACAAAGGATGGTGTTAGAAGGCTGTTTCTGTAACTGGAAGCTGTACCACAAGGATTTATGCTGTGTCCTTTCTTATTTGTGATTTGCATATAAACATCATTAAAAATGTGGGGGAAATGTAAAGTAAATTTGCAGATGATACGAAGTTTTGCAAATAGGTTAACGTGAGGAAGGCGGTCTTATGTTCCAGGAGTTTAGAGATGGAGTTGTTAAATGGACAGATAGCAGGAGTTGAAATTAACCATGGAAAGCATAAGTTGATGCTCTTTTGAAGTAAAACGTCAAGGGAAATCTCAATGAATGGCAGACACCAGGGGAACAGAGCAACCTTGCATGCCGGTCCACAGATCTGTGAAGGAAGCATAATATAATGGTTAAGAAGATAGACACAACTTTATAAGTTAATGCAAAAATGATAAAAGCAGGAAACGTGGTGTCCTGGGTAGACAAGGTGGTGAAGCAAGCATTGAAACTCTTGCCTTCATTAGTCAGAATATCGATTACCGGAGTTGAGGTATCATGTTGTAGCTGAACAGAACACTGCTGAGGCCACGTTCAGAAGACTGCTTACAACTCTGGTCACCTTCTACAAGAAGGATGTTGTGAAACTGGAAAGAATGAGAAAAAAGATTTGCAAGGATATTGCTGCGATTAGAGGGCTTGAATTATACTGGAAGACTGATTTGGCAGGTTATTGTTTATCTTCCAGGACTGTTCGAGGGTGGGGAATGACCTTCTAGTAGTTTATAAAAGCATGAAAGGCTTGGACTAACCAATGTCTTTTCCCTGGGATTGAGGAGTCATGAACTAGAGGAAATAAGTTTAAGTTGACAGACACTGACCCAAACTGATCAAGGAGCAGAGAATGACAGAAAAAATATTTGGATTTCCAACAGGCATCAGTTCTGGTCAGTCTTTGATTTTAAAATTGAGCATTATCTTTGGTGAAAATATTTTGGAAGGTAAATTGGGAATGGAACGTAATGGGTATTCAAATTGAGTAATATAGAGCTGGTCAGTGTGTGGATTAAATATTGTCCAATGGAGCATAAAGTGCGCGATGTTTGTCAGGAAAAATCTGTAAAGATCCTTTAATTTAATGCGATGTTGCAGTACTCTGAAATACAGAGAGAGCTGTGTGTCCTGGGATATGAATCACATTGACTTAGTCTACAGGGGCAGCAAACGTTTAGGAAGACAAAATGATAAGTTTTTCATTTGTTCAGCAGTGACTGATCCAATATTTATTCCCAATTCCTATCAACACTTGAGATCGAAACACGACACTTCATAAAACTAATTTGTTTAGGAGAAACATAATATAGCTCCTCTTAAATTGATGCTTTCTCTTTTCCGGCTTCCAGTTTAATGCTGAGATTCTCCAGTAATTATTGCTCTTGTTTCAGATTTCCATCATCTGCAGTTTTTTGGTAAGGTTTCGTGATCTGGATGATCTGAGATTTCTGATGAATAGAATGTTGCAGGCTGTCGAGAATGTGACAGCAGAATCAAACTGACTTGTGCATCATATAATTTACTGAAGCAGATGAGCTGAGGTTGAATAGAGTTAAAAAGTGTGGCTCTGGAATACGACAGCCTGACAGTCAGCATCTGAGGAGCTTGGGAGTAGACGTTTCAGGCATAAGCTGTTCACCGGGAATGCTAGAAACGCCGACTCTCCTGCTCCTCAGATATTGCCTGACCGGCTGAGCTTTTACGGCACCACACTTTTTGAAAATGATCTCCTGTGTCTGCAGTGCTCACTTTCTTGTGAGGTGGGGTAGAGTCAGGTCCTGTTCCTGAGATGTCATGACAATCTTGCAATGGTAGTGTGGATATGTATTTGCAAGCTCATCTTGGAGGCAAATCAAGCACCAAAATTTCAAGTGAAGATAGAAAGTCTGGGGAGAGAAATATATCTCTAGTGATGGGGTCTGACTGAGGTGGAAGAAATGGCGGAAGATGATGCATTATATCCGGAGATTAGTGGGGTAGAAGGTGATGATCAAGGGGGTTACATCGTTGTTTTGGGTGGAGGAGTGGGGTTCAAGGGCAGTAGTGTGAGAAGCTGAGGAGATGTGCTGGAGGTCTTTGTTGATCCAATGGGAACATCCAGATTCAACGCATCATTCTCCGCCATTTCCGCCACCTACTGTCTGACTCCAGCACCAGAGAGATAGATCCCTCCAACCCCTTCGCAACTTCCTTGTTAGATACAGACCTCCAATCAACCATCATCCATTCCCAGCAGCTTCCCTTGCCACTGCAGGAGGTGTAAAACCAAGGCCCATACCTCTTAATCACCTCCATCCAAGGCCCTAAAGAATCCTTTCGCATGCAACAGAGATTCGCATATCCACACACGTCATTTACAGTATACTGTTCTCAATGTGATCTCCTCGACATTGGGGAGAGAGCAAGCCAATTCGTGGAACGTTTCAGAGAACATCTCTGGGACACACGCACTAAACCCACCCACCACCTGTGGGAAAACACTACTACTCCCACTGCCACTCTGTCAAAGACACACAAGTCCTGGGCCTCGTTCAGCACCAAATTCTAGCCATCTGGCATTTCAAGGAAAAACATCTCATTTTTCGCTTTGTCACCCTCCAACCACATGAGATCAATTTCACCTGTTTATTCATTTCCTCTCCCCCACCCCATCCCTGCTCCAAACCTCCAAATTGGCTCCGCCCTATTGAAATTCCCTAATTGTCCATCTTCAATTCCACATATCTTCTCTACCCTCATCTCCGACCTATCATCATCACCCCTAACCTTCATCCACCTTGTCCTCAGCCCTAACCCTCCTATTCCCATTTTACTCTCAGTCCCCTTGCACCCACGCCCCCGACATTCTGAAGAAGAGCTTATTTTCGAATCTTCAACTCTTCTGCCCTTCTGGTTCTGCCTGACGAGCTGTGCTTTTCCAGTACCACAACCTTTGACTCTGATTTCCCCCATCTGCAGTCCTCACTTTCTCCCTGTAGTATCATGCGTTATCCTCACTACTTCACTCCTCCTTTATTTTGTCTCATCTACAGACTTGGCGATAGTACATTCACTTCCATTATCCACATCCTTTGTTTACCAGTAGATCATAAATAGCTGCGGTCCTGTGGGACTCCACAATAACAACTTGTCATCATGCAAATCATGTCTGTATCTTAACTCACTGCCTTGTGCACATTAGCCAAGCTTCAATCAATTCACATGGTGGTTTCATGGGTTCTTATCTTAGGAAGTAGTCACATACTCAAAACTGTACTGAATGCTTTCAGGAAATCCAAACATATTTCTGTTGGCTTCCCCTTTATATATCTTGAAGAAGCCTTAATAAACTTGTAATCTATGATTTCGCCTTCACAAACCATGCTGGCTATGCTTGACTGTGTCATTTATTTCAAGATGCTTTGTTAGTCCAATATTAATAATGTAATATACCATTTTCTCAATGACAGAGTAGGTTGTGAAAAGTGAGTTGCATTAACTTGGTAGTCTGTGGGGTTGGGCACTCAGAAAAGGAGATTGTGAAAGCTCCTGAAAAGCCAACTGGTTCATTAATGTCATGCAGGGAGGGAACCTCCCATCCGGTGTGCTCAGAGAGACTCTGCCCTCCATGGGATTGTGCAAAGTGGGGTGTCAGTTGGGAATAGAAGGCGCTGGAAGTAGGAGCAGGAGGTTGAGAATGGTTATATTGACCAATGGCTCAAAAGGAACTTTAGCAAAATTTCTTAAACCAGCCGCTTCCACCACCATGAAGGACCCGGGGAGCATGTGTATGTGAGCATCACCACGTCCATGCTTCCTCCATATCACAGAAGTCCTAATATTCAATACCGGATACATAGAAATTTCCTCCAATTCAGTCTAGAGCTCAGGAGCATAGTCTGAGAATTAGGGCTACACCGAGCAGGAGAGTTATAAGGTAGCAATGCTACATAGCAGGTGGCAGAGATTTGGAACATTCTTCTAAAAACAGCACTTGATGCTCCATTAATCATTTAGTAGTATTAAATCTGAGATAGACAGTCATTTGTTCAGCAAAGGTATTCAGGGTTAAGGGGCAAATGCATCAATATGGATTTAATTTACAGACCATTCGTAAATTCATTCAATGGAGGGACAAGCTCAAGGAGCTGAATGGATACGCCTGATCCTTTGTTCACTGATGGCTACTGACTTCAGTCCCTGTCACAAAGTTCCTAACTTCAAATGTATCACTGGCTTGAGTAACTGTCCAAACCAGCATCATCTCACTTTCAAATTCCATTTCCATTTCATGTGCACGGCCTAACTTCAGTGCAGTCTCAGCTGCATGTGTCGAAAATCCCATACAGTCCTTTGTAACCTCAACACTGAATGACCCTAACACATTTCTGGTCCATCTCTCACTTCTGACCTCCCTGTAATCATCAACGCATCCAACACCCCGTTGCCCGTGTGCTCATTCACATTGAATCGTGTTATCCTCACCGTCAGCTAACTAACCTGAATAGCTTGCCAGTTCAGAAAAAAAAGACAGTTATTGTCTGCGTTTTCGAATCCCTCCGTGATAGTGATCATTCTGATCTCTGTAATATCTGCCAGCCGACAATCTCTCAAGATATCTGTTCAAGCCCAATTGCAGCCCCTTGAGTGTGCGGTCAATTATTGTCCCCACCAACAAAGGATGTTCTTTCACTTTGAAATTCATTGAAAAGAAAATCAAAATAAGCAGTAAGAAATGAAAGTAGAGATGCCAGGCCAGGTGCTTGTTTTTACTACATTATATGGGAGCTGGTGTACTCTGTTGTGGTTCATTGTGACATCATCCACAGAAAGTTTTGGGTTCTTGAGGAACCCTGGCTCAGATTGATGAGCGGGAGTCTGAGCTCTGAACACTGACACACATGAGGGAGGGGGAAGAGTTACCCAGATGCTCTGTTTAAAGAGCAGTCACACTTCTGAGATTAACTACCTCGAATGTGGTCAGTGGTCAGGGACAGAAGGTTGTGACGAGGATTTAAGCAGGTAGAGGGAAACAGAGGGCGGTGCTGACAAGCCTCAGCCGTTCAGCTTGTCAAACAGGTTTGAGACTCTTGTTCCCTGTGTGGGTGAGAGTAGAGGCTTTAGGGAGAATGAGCGAACTGACCTAGCACTGTGGGAGAGAGAGCCATTCAAGAGACGATGAGGGAAGTTAGAACAAAATGCAGATGCAAACAGTGATAGTGTAGTCAAGGGGATTGCCACCTATCCATTTTGACAGAATCAAGAGTTCCGAAGGCTGTGTTATGTGTCTGATGCCCCTGATTAGGATTTCTCATCTGGGCTGCAGAGGAACTTGGAGTGTAAGAGGAATGATCCAATTGTCGATGCAGGTGGAAAAAGGGAAGAGGCTCTACTGCAGGAATATGAGTATCCTGTGACTAAATAAAAGACCAGAAACGAGAAGGTATTAATCACTGGATCTTTACCTGATCCACAAGAACATTGGCACAGCGTCACAAGATTAAAGACATAAATATGTGGCTCAAAGATTGATGTGGGTGCAATGTGTTCAATGTCATTGAATGTTGCCGGCAGCACTCAGGAAGGATGTAGCTATTCCATTGGGACCTCCTGAATCCGGCCGGGACTAGAGCCCTTGTGAATCATAGAGTTCAGGTCTGTGGATCGGGCTTTAAAATAAATTGTTGGTGTTTGTTGCAGCTGTGTGGAACGTTATGGGAAATAATTAAACTGGGGATGGTGGCGCGGGGCTCAGCAGAGTCTAAAATTTCCACAGTACGTAATAGGGCAGAAATTGTGGACAGGATCATGAATCTAAGTTCAGGCAGAGCAGAAATGAGAAGGGGCAATCAACACTGGACTGAGGGTGCTTTATTTAAATACATGCATGATATGAACCAAGGGAAATTAGCTCGTAGTACAGATCGGAATTGACAGAAACGTTATTGTGGGAATCACAGAGATGTGGCTGCAAGTGGGTCCGGGCTCGGACCAAAACATCCAAGGATACATATTGTATGAAAACGAAGCGGATGGACAGGAAGGGAAGAAAGATGCAACTTGTGTAGAAGCCTCCTCTCAGTCATCAGGATGTGTGGAAGAAAATAAATCAGGAGGTAGCAAAGGCATGTCAGAAATGCACTATTGCAAATATTCCTGGGGACTTCAATATGTCGGTGGGCTGGGAAAATTAGCTTGAGAGCGGATGTCAGGAAAAGGAATTGGTGGAAAGTCTCTGAGATTTATTTAGAGCTGACTGGCGAAGAATTACTAACAAACAGACAATTCTCAATCTAGCGATATGTAAGGAGACAGTTTTCATTAGGGAGCTCAAGGTGTAGGAACCCCGAGGGGACAGTGGTGATATTATAACAGTGTTCACTGTGCAGTTTGAAGGAGGGAAGATTGTATCAGATGGAACCAAATTAGAGTTGAGTAAATATAACAACAGAGACATGAGGGAGGTGATGATCCGAGTTGGTTGGAAGGGGGAGCCTTGCAAAGACGTCAGTGGAGTAGCAACTACAGGAGTTTCTGGGGTAATTCAGGAGCAACGGCAGAAATTCGTCTCAAAGAACAAGAAACATTTCAGAGGCAGGATGAGGCAACCATGAGGCAACAAGAGGCGTCAGGGAGAGCAGAAAAGCAAAAGGAATACCATGCAGTGCAGTGAAGCTTACTGGAAGCCAGACGATTTTGAAGTCTTCAAAAAATACGGCAGTGGAGGACTGCAAAAGCAATAAGAGGGAATGAGATGATATGTTACAATAAGCTAGCTTGTAATATAAAACAAGAACGCAAGAGCTTTTTAAAAAAATATCTGAAAGGTTACAGAGAGGCAAGAGTGGACCACAGGAAAATGCGCTGCCGAAGTAGTCATGGGGAACAAAGAAACAGTGGAGTGACTAAATAGGTGCTTTGAATCAGTTCTCACATCAGAAGAAATCAGCAGCAAAACAAAATGTTAAGAGAGACATCAGGCACGGATGAGGGCACTGGCCATTACAAAGCAGAAAGTTGCTCGGGAGTTGAAAGGTCTGAAGTGGAATAAATCGCCCAGACTGGTGAGACTGCACCCCAGAGTTCTTAATGAAGTATCTGAGGAGATTGGAGAGGCATTGATGTTGATCTATCAGAAATTATTTGGGTCATAGAATGTTTAAGGAGGAAGGTGACAGAAGCTTGAAACTATAGAGAAGGTATCTTATTATCAGTAGTTGGTAGGTTTGAGAGTCGCTTATTATGAATGAGGTGATACCTTACTTGGCAGTGCATGGTAAAATTAGGCAGAGTTAGCATGTAATGATCAAGTTACACATTGGAGGTTCAGTGGACATGATCTCTTTTCATTTCCAGAAGGCCTTTGTAAAGGCACTGACATCAGGCTGCTAAATAAGATGAGATCATGCTGTCAGAGGCAAGGTAGAGGATTGGTAGCCTGGCAGAAGGCAATCGATTCAGAATAAAGGAATATTTTACAGAACGGCAGCCTATAACTTGATGAGTTACACGGGTGTCAGTGTTGGGACTATAACTATTCCCGTTGTGCATTAACGATATAGTGTGAGGTTATGCATTTCGTTCAGAGGAATAAAGACATAGACCATTACCTAAATGGAGAAAAACTTCTGAAATGTGAAGGGCAAAAGGACTTTGGGACTCAGAGTTCAGAAATCTCTGAATGTTAATGTGCAAATTTAGTTGGCAGATGGGAAGGCAAATGAAATTTTAGTATTTATTTCAAGGGGGCTATAATACAAGATCGCTGCTGTACTACCGAGGCTGTATCAGCTCTCGTCAGAAAAATTGAGAGCAGCTTCCAGGCCTGCCTCTGACGAATGATGTGTTGGCATTGAAAAAGTCCTGATTAAGTTTACAAGACTGATCCCAGAATGAAGGGCTTGTGATACAAATAGCTGCTGAGAACTCTAGGTCTGTATTCGATGGAGTTTGTAGTATGTAGGGGATATAGGAGGGATCTGGAAGTAGGTTTGCTCGCTGAGCTGGAAGGCACATTTTCAGATGTCTCGTCACCATACTAGATAACATCATCAGCGAGCTTTCGGACGAAGCAGCACAGGTGTTTCCTCCTTTCTATTTATATGTTTGGGTCTCCTTGGGTTGGTGACAGCATTACCTGCGGTGACGTCATTTCCTATGGTGGTGTCACTTCGCGTTCTTTTTCTCAGGGGCTGGTTAATAGGATCCAAGTCAATGTGTTGATAATGTTCCAGTTGGAATGCCATGCTACTAGGAATTCTCTACACACTCAAAGCACAAGAAAAGAAAGTGCTAGGTATACTTGAATAAGATAGCAATATTGTTATCCTACCTTCTGACAAAGGACGCTTGACAGTCAAATTAAATCAAAGAGACTAAACTGAAAATGCGAACACACAACTTGCAGATACCAACGCTTCCCATCAAGTGGCAATAGAAACGACGCACAACTACAGAACCGAATCACAGCCCTATCAAACTATATCAAAAAACACAATGACTTGGATTCCATTTGCTACACCCGAGAAAAAGAACCAGAAATGACATGCCATTGGAAATGACGTCACCGCAAGAAATGACATCACCAACCCAAGGAAACCCAAACATATAAAGAAAAAGCATGAAACACCATCAGTGCATCGTCGGGAGGTTAACTGAAGATGTTACCTAGTATGGTGACGAAATGTCTGAAAATGAAAGTTATAGCTCAGCGAGCAAACCTGCATCCAGAATTCAACATAAGCTACAAATCTTCTCAAAGTTCGCTAATACAAAGCACAGAAAAGGAGGCAAAACAGGAGCAGGTGTCATGTTTTTGAGAAAAACATTATTGCTGTAAGTGCAGAAAATATTTCTGAAAAATTCTTCCAGTCAAACTCTATGGGTTTAATTCAGAAATAAGAGAGGAATAATGACCTTGATGCGATTGCACTATATGCAGCCAAATATTCCTAGGGAAACTGAGGAACAAATATGTGGAGAGATTTCAGATATATACGAGGATAATAAGATTCTAATAGTATGTGATTTAAATGTTCTAATCATTGTCTGGGGCTACCATCGTGTTAAAGGTTTGAATTGTGAATACGTTCAAGAATAGTTTTTCAGACTGGAGGACTCCTTTGTTTGTTATTTATATAAATGATTTTGATGAAAATATACAATGTTAGTAAGGTTGTGGACGACACCAAAATTCTTGGCATAGACAGTGAAGAAGGTTGTGATTGTGCCACCATTCACCAACTCCTCAGGAATTTGATTCCACACACAAACCACCCCGGTGAAGAAGATTATCTAAGAGTCCAAAGGAATCTTCATGACATCGGTCAATGCGCTGGAAAATAGCTGATTTTTTTAAAAAATCTGAATAAATGTGAGGTAAAACAAACAAACAAGCAAACGTAGCATTAACGGAATACAATTAATTGTAGGGCTTTGGGCAGAATACAGTGATGTGGAGTTGAATGTTCGGCATGGGCTGGTTAGCATCTGTTTGTATGCTCTCTGACTCTACGTAAATGCTCCTACTAGAGAAGGAGCAAAACTTGGCATTCTCTTGGATAATAGGGCAGAGCAAGTGACTGAAACACTTCGGGTATCGTTAAAACGGTTATGGAAAAGGATAAAGTTAAAGATTTAACCCTAAACGTTAAAGATTTAACTAAAGCCAGGCAGATTTTAATGGTATGAGGCAAGTACTTTTAAAATTTGATTGGAGTAGATTGTTATCAACCGACGGCTGATATATCAGATATTTTCAAAAGTGTGACCAAAAAAAAATCAGAGTCATTATGTTCCTGTTAGAGGGAAAGCTAAGGCTGACATGATTAGAGAACAATGGATGAATGAAGATATTGAGGGAGAAGTGAAGACTGAAAAGGAATCTTATATTCGATACAGAGAGCCGGGCTCAAATGAAATGCTGGGTCAGCATAAAGATTGCCAGAGCTTTCTTCATACGGATATCAGGAAGTCAAAGAGGGGATATGAGCTAACTTTATCTGCCCAAGCTAAGGATAATCCCAAGAAATTCAACAAGTACATGCAAAGCAAGAGATAAACTAAAGAGAGTTGGGCGCCTTAAAGATTAAGGAAGTCATTTTTATGTTGTAACTCAGCAGATGGTAGAGATATTAAGTGAATATTTTGCTTCAGTTTTTTTGTGGAGTACGCTAACCCAAATGTATGAAGCTGAACAATTCCTGTTCCCAAATTATTTTTACAACGGGCCAAAGAAATGGAGACTAGGTGATGTTTCTAGTGGCTGGTGTGACGTTCCACTCTGCGCGGTTTCATGCGGCACGCAGAGTCCATAGGTTCCCATGACTGGAGGGTTTGAGTTACAAGAAGTGACTAGATAGGCTATGAACATTTTCACTGGAATATAGGAGGTTAAGGGCTGACTTTATAGAGGTTTATAAAAATAAGGTGAGCTGCAAAGGTCTTTTCTCTTGGATAGGGGAGTCCAAGCCGAGCAGATATATTTTTAAAGTGAGAGAAGAGAGATTAAAAAAGGAACCAAAGGGCAGCCTTTTCAAACAAAGGCTGGTTTGTATTTGGAATGGAATGCCAGGTGCACTTGCAATGATCAAGATCATTTAGAGAGGTATATGATAGGAAAGGTTTAAAGAGAGACGGACCAAACACAAGCAAGTGCGACTAGTTTAGTTTGAGAAGCCTGATCGGCATGGATGTGTTGGACTGAAGGAACCTAGAGAACTCAGGAAAATACATGTTGATATTCCCGAAAACAGTGTACATTACAGAAGAGGAAATGCTGGAGGTCTTAGAAAATAAGAAGTTGAATGTAGCTCCAGACTCTGAACGATTGTATTCCAGGGGATTGTGGGACATAAGGCAGGAAGTTGTGGGATTCGTCGCAGAAATATTTGGCTCAATTACAAGTATGGGTGAAGTGCCAGTAAATTGAGGAGTGACTAACGTTGTGCCTTTGTTTTGGAAGTGATGCAGCGACAATCCTGAGAAATACAGACCTGTGAATCTGATTTTGGTGTTAGGCGGTCGTTGGATGTGATTCTGAAAGATTGTGTCTGAAGAGCCATGGATTGATTCGGGATTGTCAGCAGTGTTTTGTGATGTGGGACTGTCATGTGGAAGGAAGTGATTCTGAAGTTTTCACAGCATCATTCCGCTTCTAAAGATCAGGCAGTGTTTCATGCAGTATGTTGTAATTGTTACCCTTTAACAGGCCGTGGCAGTGAAATCACTGAATCCTTATCACTGGACTATGAGGGATATCTCCGTTAATAACACCCTGGACAGTGAGAGATTCGGCATTGCATTCTCCCATCCTTCTGTACATGATCTCGTTTTGTTTGTTGGTTTACAAACACAGGCTAACCAATCATCTGTTACATTATAGTTTCTAATCCATGAGACCTTCTCTCTGAGCTGGCAATGTGCTGGCTCAGGGGTGATAACACTCGCCTTGTAAACTAGAAATGTGCTTGAAATCCACCATTCCCATTTCTCATTCCAGTAACTGAGGAAAACCATTCGGCAGGGCAGGAAGTAGCTGACGTGAGCAATGATCCATTTTGTCAGGCAGATAGAGGTGAGGCAGTATAAACTGCAGAACTATGGGGAAACAATAGGCGGGTTGTCGGGGCGGGGGGTGTGGGGGTGTGCTGAAGACTTCCTTTCTTTGCTGTAACCAAATGCTGGTGATGAAGTCTGAAATGGAACAATATCAGTCAAGTGGGTGAAATCTTACTTCTGGTTGTTTTCTCCTGAGGCCTGTGTCACTCTTGGGGAAACGTGACTATGTGCTTCAGACTGTGGGTAGAAATGAGGTTCAGTTCACCGACTGGGTGTGCACACAGATTTCCTATCTCAAATGTGAATCGCATTTATTGTCTCATTTGAGATTAAAACGTTCCAGGAAATTATCATTGAGATGAACACTTGCAACGTCAGAGCATACAAGGCGACAGGCCAAGTGCTGGGAACTGGAATGATGGCCTCGTTCCATGCTGTTAAAAATCAATAATCAATGTTTTTGAGAAGAAATTTATCGCTATTGACACCATTCCAAAAGCTGTATTATGAGGAAACGATGCAACATTTTCTGCCGTCATCCCTGGTGGTCCAGTAATTAGGATTCGACGTTTTCACTGCCGTGGTCTGAGTTTCCTTACCGGTCAGGAAATCAGGACTTACTGTTCCTGACACAGAGAAAGCAGGGATCTGTTCAAAGCTTTAGATCAGTCAATATCCCAGCCCTTTGAAAAAGGGAAAGGTGACTTTCCTGTCGCTGCACAGTTGGACAGTTCATCCTTCATTCTGGATTGATCCTGCTGCTCAGCAAATTTCTCTACACTGAGACTCAGCTACTTATTTTAGAACATAGAACAATACAGTGCAGAACAGACCATTTGGCTCTCGATGTTGTGCCAACCTGTGAATTCATCTGAACTCATCCCACTACACTATCCCATCATCTTCCATGTGCTTACCCAAGGATTGTTTAAAACTCCGTAATGTAGCTGAATTAACTGCATTGCAGGCAGGACACTCCACGCCCTTAATACTCTCTGAGTAAAGAATCTGCCTCAAAACTGTCAACACTCAATTTGTAGTTAGGTCCCCTCGTACAAGCAGATGTCATCATCCTAGGAAAAAAGACTTTCACCGCCTACCCTACCAAATCCTCTGATTATCCTCTGGAGAAGCTTATAGGCAAGGAGAGTTTTAGAAACTGTAGTAGATCACTGAGATAAGGAGATTATTAGGGATGAGGCAATATTGAAGAGACCGGGATGGTTGACTTGACTGGACAAAGATCTGAATATAGTCTCCGCAGAGTACCAACAGGTCATTCGGCCAAAAAATAAACAACAATCCTCTGAAGAGCATCCAACCGGACCCATCCCTTTACTTATCCGTTAAAGTCTGTATTTCTCATGGTTAACTCACCTAAACCATGCATTCCTGAATACAACAGTCAATTTATGCTGGCCAATTGAACGATCGTACAGATTTCGGACTGTGGGCGGTAACCAGAGCACCTGGAAGAAATCTACGCATTCAGGGGGAGAACATGCAAAGTGCACACACACAGTCACCCAAGGCTGGAATCGAATCAAATTCACTTACACTGTAAGCATGCACTGCTCATCACTGAGCCAACCGTGCCATTCCTGTATCTGATCATACAGAGTACTGAAGAGATTCGACCAGGTCACAAAGTTCACAGGCGATATTGGAACAGGAGGAGACTATTGTCAGAAACATGAGAAGGTTATTGGAACAGAAGGAGAATATAGTCAGGAACATGAGAAGGTTACATAGATGATATACATGAAAGGGACTGGAGGAGGTTACAGCAATATGGAGAGTTGTGGAGATATTTACAGAGGTAGGGACGGTTGGGGAGACTGGATGAAATTCGCAATTCTCAGAGATGTATACACTGCGTGAGGTTACCGAATTAGCAAGGATTCTATGGACTGGCTGAGGTTATAGGCAGAGGATGTGGAAGGAAATGAAAGTTGTTACAACAATTGAGAGGACGTTTCAGACAAATGGATAGTTTTAGTGGCTGCAGGATGTTCGGGAGCAAGGAATATTCGTCGTGACTGCAGTTGTTCAGAGGTAAAGAACATTGTAGTAATGGGAAGAGGTGACCGAGAGAGAGAAGATAGTAGAGAGAAGGCAAGGTTACAGATCTCTGGAGGGTTCAAGTGGCTTGAGAACGTTACACATAGGGAGGGTTGGCAGGAAAGGCTATAGGAATGGGAGTACTCTGTACAGACAAGGAGGTGAAACGAATGGTGGAAGGTTAGAGGTAATCAGGTACTGTAGTACAGGATGGAGGAGTGCTGTCGGGACTGGAGAAGATTTCATTGACATCATGTGCTGGAGACGCTGGAGGAAGGTGCACAGATGGGGAGGTCGGTCAGGGCTGGATGTTACAGACAGAGTGGGCTGTAGGTCCTGGACAAGACATGAGGATTTTTGTAGAGTTTGCGGGATAGTGGTTTCAACACGAATTTTAAAAATCATTTCGGGAAACGTTAAGGAAAGTGCAGAAGTGAAGAGGCCAAATTTGGGGAAACACTCTAATCGTTAGAATATCACTAACACCGGTCATTATCACTATCATGAGACAGGAACTGGCAAACACAGTCTAGGAGGAACTATTTGCAGTTGCGTTCATATTCGAAAAGAGGAAGTATGTTGAAGTGATGCGCTGAGAATTCAGGTCTAATGTGTACCCTGAAGAGTGAATGTCAAAGGCAGTAACTCCAGTGAATACTGGTCAAGCGATATCGGGAGCTTGATAAAGAAATACAGTGTGATGAAAACAGTCGAAGCCCTTCGAAAGTATAGAGTGTGCAAGGGGGTCCTTAAAAATGACGGGCTAAGAATGGTCATGAAATACCCTTGGCAGATACTGTTAAGGAAAGGCCACAAGGTATTTTTTTGAATGTAGTTAGAGGAAGAGGATTCCAAAGTAAAGAGTGTGGCACGTTGGAAACCAAAGGGGCATTCTGTGCTCGGAGCCGGAGAAAGTAGGTGAGGTCTTCAATGAATACGGCTGAAAATGTGTTGCTGGAAAAGCGCAGCAGGTCAGGCAGCATCCAAGGAACAGGAGATTCGACGTTTCGGGCATAAGCCCCTCTTCAGGGATCGTTAGACCACAGTTGCCCGAAACGTCGAATCTCCTGTTCCTTGGATGCTGCCTGACCTGCTGCGCTTTTCCAGCAACACATTTTTAGCTCTGATCTCCAGCATTTGCAGACCTCACTTTCTCTTCAATGAATACGTCCCATCTGTATTCACACAGGAGAAAGGCATTGTAGCCGGGGATTTCAGTCGTGATGGTGATGTTCGAGATCATGTCAAGATAAAAAAAGCGGAGATATTAAATGTCTTCACAGGCATAAAGGTGGAGAAATCCCCAGTGCCCAATGAAATGCTTCCAAGGCTGCTTTGGTGGGTAAGGGAGGAGATTGCTGCGTCCCTGGTGGATATTTTAATACTTTTCTGGCCACAGATAAAGTGTCGAATGACTGGAGGATAGCTAATGTGGTTCCTTTGTTCAAGAAGAGCAGCAGGGATAGGCCAGGTAATTACAGAGCAGACAGTCTGACAGCAGGGGGAGGGAAATTATTGGGAACAATTCTGAGGATGAATCAACAGTTGAAAAGGTAGGGATCAATTCGGCTTAGTCATCAAAAATGTGGTACAGGAAGATGTCTGAGGAATTCACTTCAGTTTTTTTAAAATGGTGTCTAAAAATATTGATGAGTGCAGTGGAGATGATGTGTTTTACATGGAGTTCATTAAGGCCTTTGACAAGGTCCCACATGGAAGGCTGGTCCAAAAGGGAAGAGCCATTACTATCTAAAGCAAGTTGATAAATTGGATACAAAATTGTTGGATAGACTTCTGCGTGTTTGAAATTCTTTCATCAGCGGGTGTACGACAGTGATCTGTGCAGGAACCATTGCTGGTTATTCTGTCAAATAATAACTCCGACGTGAACGCAGAAGGTATCATTAATTGGTTTGCAGATGACATGAAATGTGAGGTAATACGCTGTGGGAATGATAAGCGAAGGACAGACAAAATGAATAATCGGTCAGTGCGAAGTATTGAGGAACACAGGGACCTTGGTTGACAAGTCCATAGATCCCTGAAGGTGTCAGCACAGGGAGACAGGATGGGGAAGACACCTGAACTGGGAGAAGGAGGGGGACCCATATCCTGGTGTGGAGAGTTGCTGGAGCTACCTGAGAAGATATAAACTACTCTGGCAGTGTGTTGCACCTTAAATAGTTGTAAGGTTAGAAAGAAGATTGACGCTGGTACACAAAGAGAACAATTTGAACAGACAAGGCAGGCAAGAATAGAACAGGGAATGGGGAAAACTGATGATTAAGCTGCATTTATTTCAATGCAAAGAAGATGAACTCAAGGCATGGATCGGAACATGGGACTGGGATATTATAGCTATTACAGATACACATCTTAGGGAGGGGCTGGACTGGCAGCTGATTGCTTCCTGTAGCATCTCTACCTTGACACATCGAAGGTGAGGCGAGAGAGGATGCGTCGTGGTGGGTTTTGATTGCAAGAATGATCAAAGCAGTACTTAGAGAAGATAGTCCTGTGAGGTCGCCTAGTGAAGTTATGTTAGAGGAATTATGAAATAAGAATGGGTCTTCACTCTGATATGATTGTCCTACTGACCCCAAATAATCAGTGGGAGACTGAGGAACAAATATGTCAGGAGATCTGAAATATCAATCAATATAATAGGGCTATTATGGTCGGGGCTTTTTACCTTTCAAAACCTAGACTGGGACTTCCAGTGTTTAGCGTTTGCAAAGGAGGAATTTGGTAATTGCGTTTCAGAAATTCTCAAACAATATGTAAATGGCCTGCAAAGAGAAAGGGGCAAAACGTGACCTTCCCTTGGGAAACAAGATCGGTAAAGGGACTGAGGTGTTAGTGGGAAAGCATTTTGCTAAAGTGACCACAATTCTATTGGTTTGAAAATAGCTATGGAAAAGGATAGGCCTGGTCCACAAGTTCAAGTTATGAAATGGGGCCAGACCAACCTTGATAGTCTTAGCCAGGGAATTTCAAAAGGTGATTGGGGAGTCAACCTGCAGGGAAAGGGAAGTCTGGCAAGTGAGAATATTTTAAAAGTGAGATAAATTGAGCGTTCAGATCCAGCATGTTCCTGTTTGTGTGCAGGTCAATGCTGACTGCATTCGGAAACACTGGCTATCTATTAAGGGTCTGGTCAAGGAAAAGGGGCACATGTCAGGGCTAGCCGGATCAAGGGAATTCCTGGAGAATCACCGGGGCTGTAGGAATACACTTTGGGTGGAAATCAGGAATGCAGAAAGGCTACATGAAATAGCCTCAGCAGAGAAGGAGAAGGAGAATCCAAAAGTGATTGTATAAACATATTAAGAGTAAACGAGTAACTTGGGACAAAATAGGATCCCTTAAAGATCAATGAGGCCATCGATGTATGGAACTGCAGGATATTTGCTCAGACCCTAAACAAATTTTTCACTCCAGAGCTTACTGTGGACAAAGACTGGGGACCTCAGGGAACAAGAGAAATACGTTAGACCACAGTTGGAGAGCTCTGCAATTCCAGTCTCCCTGCTATAGGAATGATGTTGTGAAACTTGAAATTTCTCAGAAAAGATTTACAATATGTTCCCAGGTTGTTGCTGAATAAACTGGAGTTATTTTCCCTGGAGTGTCAGAGACTGAGGGGTGACCGGGCAGAGTTTTATCTAAATGTGAGGGGCAGGGATTGGGTAAACATTCAAGGTCTTTTCCCAGGGGTTGGGGAGCCAAAACTACAGGCCATAGGTTTAACAGTAGAGGGCAAACATTTAAAAAGGGGCTGAAGCGACAGCTTTTCACGCACACGATGATGTGTGTATGGAATGAGCTGAGAGAGAAAGTAACAGAGACTGATACTATGACAACATTTAAAAGGTATCTGGATGGGTATATGAATTATAATGATTTAGATATACATGGTCCAAATGCTGGTAAATCTGGTCGATTTATTTAGATCTTCTGGTCAGCATGGACGATTCGGACCGAAAGGTCTGTTTCCATGCTGTACATCTCTATGACTTGAAAAGAGTACACGTTACAGAAGAGGTGGTGCTGGAGGTTTTTAAAACACAAAGGCATGAAAAGCCCCAGTACTTGGTTAAGTGTATAATAGAACATTGTGGGATGCTAGGGAAGAAATTGTGGAGCCTCTAGCAAAGGTATTTGTACCATTGACAGCCTTGTGCGATGTGCTGGAAGGCTGGATGGTGGCATGGTGGGCAGTGAAGGAGGTTTGCTAAGATTACAAAGGGATCTTGATGAAACGGGTGAATGGGCTGAAAAACTGTAGATGGAATTCAATCTGAATAAATGCTAGGTAATGCATTTGGCAAAAAAAACAAGGGTAGGGCTTATACAATTAATGTTCGAGCCTCGGTTAGTGTCATGGAGCAGAGGAACCTCCGGGTTCAAGTACATAATTATTGAAGTTTGGATCACATGATGGATAATTCAGTGCTTGGCATACTTGACTACTGCTCAGTGTATTAAGTGGAGGATCTGGGACGTCCTGTTGAGATTGTACAGATATTGGTGAGACCTCTTCTGCAATACTCTGTCCAGTTCTGGTCGCCCTGTTATAGGAAGGATATAATTAAGCTTCAGGGGGTTCAGAAGACATTTACCAGGACGTCGCTGGGTATGGCTTGAGTTCTGAAAAATGGCTGGATCGGCTGAATCTTTTTTCACTGGAAACTGGAGAATGAGAAATGGCGTTCTGGAAGTTGGTGAAAAAAATGAGGGATGTGGATAGAGTTAATGGCAGTTGCGTTTTCCCCAGGATGAGGGAGTCTCAAGTGGAGGGGCCACATTTTTTAGGTTAAAGGAGGGATATGTTAAAAAAAAGATATGCAGGGCAAATTGTTACACAGAGGGTAGTTTGAGTGTGGAATAAACGTCCTGAGGAAGGAGTACAATTACAACATTTAAGAAACATTTGGGTAAGTCCATGAATAGGAATGGTTTGGAGGTATATGTGTCAGCAACATGCTGCTGGGTTGTGTTTAGTTTGAGATTATAGTTGGTATCAACCAAAGGGTCGGTTTCTGTGCTGTACAGCTCTGACAAAACTATGGTTTTGTTCCATTAATTAAGAAAGACTGCAATGGAAAGCCGTGGAACTAAAGACCAATTAGCCCGATGTGAGTGCTGGGTAAGATGTGGAAGTGATTCTGTCAGACAGGAGTTACATGCATTGGGTAAGGCAAGGATCGATGAAAGATAGTCAACACGGTTTTGTGCATACAAAGTCAGGTCTCACCAACGTGATCGCTTTTGTTGAAGTGGTGAGCATATATTGTCTGCACTAACGTCAACAGGGCCTTTGACAGGATTTAGCATGAAATACTGGTTTGTAAGGTTAGATCACATGGGATCAGGGAGAGCCAGCCATCTGTGCACAAAATTGGTTTGACAGTAGGAGACAGAGGGTAATGGGAGAGGCCTGTTGTTCAGACTGGAGGCCTGTGACCAGCAGTGTGCAATAAGGATCGGAGCTGGGTCCACTGATGCGCAGCATCTACATAAATGGTTTGGTTGAGAATATAGGAGGCATTGTTCCTAAGTTTGTCGAGAATTAAATTAATTTTGTAGTGGACAGTGAATATGGTTATTAAAGGAGATCTTGAACAACTGGGCCAGTGGACCAAGGAATGAAAGATGTTGGATCAGGTGTTGGATTTTGTTAAGACAAACCAGGGAGGACTAATACAGTTAATGGTCGGGCCCTGGGCAGTGTAGTCAAAAAGAGAGAGATCAGTTACATTGTTCCTTGGAATTGTCATCACAGGGGGACAGGGTGGGGAATGCGGCATTTAGCACACTTGTCCTCATTGGTCAGAGTTGGAGATATTTGTAACATTGTCCTTCATGTTTCCCTTGGACAGAGCAGGCTACACGTTGAACTAATAAAGTTTTATAAAATCATGCGGGCCCTGAGTAAGGTGAATAGTCAAGGGTACGTGAGTCCAACATTAGAGGCATAAACGTGAGGTGAGAGAGCAAGGATTTAAAGACGGAGCTGAGGGGCAACATTATACACAGAGGATGGTGCAGATATGGAATGAAATTCCAGGGGCACATGGGAGAAACAAGAACGGTTACAACATGGAAAAGAAATTCACTAGGTACATGGAGAGGAGAAGGTTTTAACAGATATGGGCCAAACGCACACAAAAGTGACTCGATCTGTTTGGGAAAACTGGTTGGCATGGAATAATTGAGCCAGAGTCTGTTTCCGTGCTGCATGACTCTGTCTCTATTTATTGAAGGAGTAGACTACCAAGATAAAGCATGTTGTTGACACTGAAGCATATAGAGCTAGAGGGATGTTGGTCTGGAATGCAGTGCGTTTCAAATATGTGGAGGGACTATTGGGAAGGGAGGAGGTTACAGGGACGAGTTACAAATTATTGAAGAAACTGATCCATGAGACATGTCATAGATACAGTGTTGAAGAGGGAACACAGAACAGAAAGATCCCAGGCAGCATTCCCACACTCTCCTGAGAGGCCTGCTTTTCCCTCTGTCGTACTGATGTTCACTAAGTCAGCACAGGCCTGATTGATAACTGGGAACTACCGATGCTGTCTTAGTACAAAGTAAGTTAAATTAGATGTGGTGATTGAGTCTGGGGTGTGTCTGTAGTCTGCTCCCCCTCCAGCACTGTACCTATGTCATGTCTTGTTATCCGATTTTTGGAGCCCTCTCATTGCTCTCTGCTCTGTGCACTGTGAGTGGTCTTACCTAACTGCAGGATTTATTGAAGGCTTCAGATCTCCCTACCCTTTGTCTCTCTGGCTGACCAACCATCTTCAATGTGGTGATGGATGAGACACCCAGCAGTTGGGAATTTTACTGAGTTGGGAAATTCCTGAGTACCTGCAGGAGACGGAGAAATAGACAGAAAGGGAAATTAGACTGATGCAGTAAGCCTTACATATGGAGAATGGCACTGAGTCCCACAGAGATCTGGGAAATCCCAAGCTCCATTCCTGGTCTGTGCTGCCTCGTCTCTCTGGAGTGGAAATTTATGTTGGCTCAGGATCTGGAGTAGCTACAAGAACTCTCTCCTCCGCACTTCAATGCGTCAGTAGGGAGACCGTCTGCTCCAGCAGCCTGTTGTTCTTGAGCTGGCGGACAGCCTTCTCAACTTCGTGTGGGGCTGGGCATTGCTGAGCCAGTGGTGTATAGTGTGCTGTGTGATACGGTCAAAGACGCTCGGATCAATGACAGAGCCTTGTTTGAGGAAGTCTCTGTAGTGCTCCCCAGGGTAAATTAATTGTTTTTTGTCTTTGATCAGTCACTCCGTCCTTGGCCAGCAGTGGGGTGGGGCCTGGGGGTTTTGCGTGATAAGGTGCAATTCAAATGAATTATGAAGTTTCACAGTGACCACTACAAGTCTACCCAATATTCTGAAATTGAAACAAAGCACGTTACATGGGAATGAGAGGAAAACAGGGAAAACAGATCGAAATATATGGCTCTAAATCAACAGCAAGAAAATATTCTGCAGAAAGAATGTTTGGGGACTCGTCAACCGAGGTAGTATGGGCTGAGTTTAGAGAAAAGAAAGGAGAGGTCACCCTGTTGGGAGTTTTCTACAGGCCTCCGAATAGTTCCAGAAAGTTAGAGGAAAGGATAGCAGAGATGATTCTCGATAGGGGTGAGAGAGACAGGGTAGTTGTCATGGGGACTTCAACTTTCGAAATATTGACTAGGAACAAGATAGTACGAGTCCTATAGATGGGGCAGTTTTTGTCCAGTGTGTGCAGGAGGCCTTCCTGACACAGTATGTAGACAGGCCAACAAGGGGCGAAGCCACATTAGATTTGGTACTGGGTAATGAACTCAGCCAGGGGTTAGACTTGGAAGTAGGTGAGCACTTTGGTGACAGCGATCACAATTATGTTATGTTTACTTTCGTGATAGAAAGGGATAGGTGCATACCACTAGGCAAGAGTTACAGCTGGGGGAAAAGCAATTACGATTCGATTAGTCAAGATTTAGGAAGCATAGGATGGGGAAGGAAACTGCAGGGATGGGCACATTAGAAATGTGGAGCTTATTCAAGGAAAAACTCCCGTGTGTCCTAGAAAAGTATGTACCTGTCAGGCAGGGAGGAAGCTGTAGAGCACGGGAGCCGTGGTGTACGAAGGAAGTGGAATCTCAGGTGAAGAGGAAGGAGAAGGCTAATGTTAGGATGAGATGTGAAGGCTTAGTTAGGGCGCTTGAGGGTGACAAGGTAGCCAGGAAAGACCTAAAGAGAGAGCTCAGAAGAGCCAGGAGGAGACATGAGAATTTGTTGGCGGATAGGATCAGGGTAAACCCTAAGGCTTTCTATAGGTATTTAAGGAATAAAAGATGACGAGACTAAGATTAGGGCCAATCAAGAATAGTAGTGGGAAGTTGTGTGTGTAGTCAGAGGAGACAGGGGAAGCACTAATTGTATATTTTTCCACTGTATCACTCTAGAAACCGACAATGTTGTTGAGGAGAATACTGAGATACAGGCTACTAGACTAGGTGGGATTGAGATTCACAAGGAAGAGGTAATAGAAATCCTGCAGTATGTCAAAATGGGCCGGATGGGATTTATCCTATGATCCTCTAGGAAGTCAGGGAGGAGATTGCCGAGCCTTTGGCATTGATCATTAAATCGTCATTGTCTAAAGGAAGAGTACCAGCAGACTTGAGAATAGCCAATGTGGTTCTCCCGTTCAAGAAGGGGAGTAGAGGCAACTCTGGTAATTATGGACCAGTGAGCCTTACTTCAGTTGTTGTTAAAGTATTGGAACAGGTTCCAAGAGATAGGACTTATCATCATCTTGAAAAGATTAAATTGATTAGGGATTGTCAGCACGGTTTTGTGAAGGGTATGTTGTGCCTCATAAACCTTATCGAGTTCTTTGAGAAGGTGACCAAACAGGTAGATGAGAGTAAACCGGTTGATGTGGTGTATATGATTTTCAGCAAGGCATTCGATAAATTTCCCCACAGTAGGCTATTGTACAAAATGCGGAGGAATGGGATTGTGGGAGATATAGCAATTTGGATCAGTAATTGCCTTGCTGAAAGAAGACAGAGGATGGTGGTTGATGGGAAATATTCATCCTGGAATCCAGTTACTAGTGGTGTACCGCAAGGGTCGGTGTTGGGTCCACTGCTGTTCGTCATTTTTATAAACGACCAGGATGAGGGAGTAGAAGCGTAGGTTACTAAATTTGCAGACCACACTAAGGTCGGTGGACTTGTGGATAGTGATGAATGATGTTGTAGGTTAAAGAGAGACATAGATAAGCTGCAGAGTTGGGCTGAGAGGTGGCAAATTGAGTTTAATGCAGACAAGTGTGAGGTGATTCACTTTGATCGGAGGAACCGGAATGCAAAGTGCTTGGTTAATGGTAAGATTCTTGGTAGTGTAGATGAGCAGAGAGATCTCGGTGTCCAGGTACACAGATCTGTGAAAGTTGTCACCAAGATTGACAGGGTTGTGAAGAAGGCATGCTGTGATTTAGCTTTTATTAATTGAGGGATCAAGTTCCGGAAACATGAGGTCATGCTGTAGCTGTACAAAACTCTGGTGGGCCTTTCTTGTAATATTGTGTACAGTTCTGGTTATTGCATTATAAGGAGGATGTGGAAGCTTTGGAAAGGGTGCAGAGGAGATTTACTAGGATGTTGCTTGGTATGGAGGGAAGATCTTATGAGGAAAGGCTGAGGGACTTGAGGCTGTTTTCATTAGAGAGAAGGGTGAGAGGTGCCTTATTCGACACATATAAGATAATCAGAGGGTTAGATGAGTTGGACATGGAGAGCCTTTTTCCAAGTGTGGTGACGGTGAGCACGAGGGGGCATAGCTTTAAATTGAGGGTTGATAGATATAGGACCAATGTCAGCGGTAGTTTCTTTACTCAGAGAATAGTAAGGATATGGAATGCTTTGCCTGCAACAGTAGTAGATTCGCCAACTTTAAGTACATTTAAGTCGCTATTTTACGAGCAAATGGACGTACATGGAGTAGTGTGAGTTAGATGGGCTTCAGATTGATATGACAGGTCGGCGCAACATCAAGAGCTGCTGTAAAAGGACATTCCATTGGCACGGACAAAACTCTGGCAAGAAAGACCAATCAACGACCAATCCCTCAGGTTTTTAAGGATTATATTAGAATAAAACAGGCTTGAAAGGCAGTTAATAAAAGCTAACAATTCAGAAGACAGAGTTTCTCAGAAACTGACAAAAGATATTTCAGAATATTTTGGCAGTGTTAAAGGGAGAGCCAGGGTTATCCGAGGAAGAGGTGTGTTGTAGGAAGCGGAAACATTGTTGGGCATTAATGAGATGATAAGGGAGACTTGAATGTACTGGAAGTGCTGGCAGACACCTGAAGTGTGTTAAATGCCTCAATAACAATAAAAAGCCGATATAGATTATTGTGGCAGGAGGGGTTTACAGAGTTCGGAAGGTAAACATGTGCTGGAGTTGGTTCAAGAGATATGGAGGGTTATGGGACAGGAAAGTAATTTCAAACACAGAGCAAGTTGTAGAACACAAAACAGTTTATAGAGATAGAAAGTGTCACTGGGGTTCGACTAGACATTAACAGGGCAGGAGGGGATACAAAAGGTTCGATATTGGCAGAAGCTTGAGAAACAGGAGGATATCTGGGCCGAAAGGCAGTTACAGACATTAGGAATGCTTTAGGGATTGGAGAAAGATACAGCAATAACGGACGGTTCTTGTGCTTGAGGGAGAGACGCCATCGCATGCACACAGAACTGAACACTCATTCTACCACACACACACACACACACACACGCACACACACGCACACACACACACACACACTCACAATCTGCAGGATAAAAATCAGCTCCACTCTGGTGTCAAGTTGTGAAGTAGGAAGGGAAGTATGTCCTTTTATTGATGCATTTATGGCATGTGGGTGTCAATGACTGCACCAGCTTTTATTACCTTTTGCTAATTGCAAGAGGGCAGCTCAGAGTCAGCCATGTTGCTGTTGGTTTCGAAATAAATCTCAGCCAAACAGAGTTAGAATGTCAGATATCCTTCCCTTCAGTGTATAAGTGGACCAGATGGGATTTTCCTGATGATCATCAATGCTTTTATGGTCATCATTAAATGGCAATAAATTAATCTCACCAATGTCCTGTGCTGTCACCATATGGTGTCCCCCAAGCTCTGACCAATGAAGGTAAATGGAGCCTCATGCCTTCTTCCCCACCCTGTCTACCTGTGATACCACATTCAAGCAACAGTGTTCCTGTACCCATCTGTCTCTCTTTGAAAATACTACTCAGGGCTCCACAATTAACCGTTTACGTCATACTCCATTTCCCCTGACTAAAATGCAACTCCTTGCATTTAAATAAGTTAAACTCCATCTGCTGCTCCTCAGTTCACTGACCCATCTGATCAACATCCCATGGTAATCTGAGACAATCTTCTTCACTGTAAAGTCTGTCACCAATTTTAGTGTCACCCATAAATGTACTAACTATGCCTCCTATATTCTCCTCTAAATCGTTTATATAAATGTAGGAAAACAGTCGATCCAGCACCAATCATTGCCACACACTACTGGTCAAAAACTCCATTCCGAACAACAAATCCCTACCACCACCCTCTGTCTCCTCCTATCAAGCCAAGTTTGTATCCATTAGCGCAGCTCTCCCTGGATCCCACCTTATTAACCAGTCGACCATGCAGAACCTTGTCAAAGACATTGTTAGAGACAACATCTACCACTTTTCCTCCTGTCCATTTCCTCAAAAACTCAATCAAGTTTGTGGGATTTCATTTCTCACACATAAACTCATTCTGACTATCCATAATCCACCACTGCTTTTCCAAATACATGAAGATTTTCAAATCTATTCCAACAATTCACATACCATTGATGTCTGTCTCAGCGGTCTGTAGATTTCTGGCGTTTCGTTGCAGCCCTGAACTGATGGAACAGCATTAGCCACTCTCCGGTCTTTCCTCACTTCACCATGGCTGTTGATGATACAAATATCACTGCAAAGCGTCCTGCAATCTCTTCCCTAGCTTCACACAGAATCCGAAAAGCCACAAGATGTTTTATGACAATAGTCAGAGTAAGAGGATTCCCAAATAAGCATTGGGGCCTGTTAGAAATCAAACGGACATTCAGTGCATGGAGCCAGAGGAAGGAGGTGAGGTCTTCAATGAATATTTCCCATCTGCATTCACACAGAAGAAAGACATCGTAGCTGGGGATTTCAGTTAGGATGCTAAGGTGTTAGAACATGTTAAGATAAATAAGGAGGAGGTGTTAAATATTTTCACAGGCATAAATGTGGGGAAATCCCCAGTGCCAATGAAAGTTATCCCAGGCTGCCATGAGGGGCAAGAGAGGAAATTGGTGGGGCCCTGGAGGATTTATTTAATACTTTGCTGGCCACGGGTGAAGTGCCGAATGGCTGGAGGATCGCTAATGTGGTTCCTTTGTTCACGAAGGGCAGCAGGAATCGGCCAGCTAATTACAGAGCAGGTAATCTGACAGCAATGGGAGGAAAATTATTGGGAACATTTCTGAGGGACACGATGAATCAACATTTGAAAGGACAGGAATACATAAGGGATTGTCTGTATGGATTTGGTAGAGGATGGTCCTCTGATATTGATTGGGCCAGTGCAAATGTTGTAGTTTACATGGAGTTCGTTAAGATCTTTGACAAGGTCCCACATGGAAGGCTGGTCCAAAATGGAAAAGCCCATGGGATCCAAGACAAGTTGGTAAGTGGATCCACAATTGTTGGAGGGTTGTTTTTGTGATTGGAAGCCTTTACCCAAGCGTGTGCTCAACAGGGATCTATGCAGGAATCATTGCTGTTTATTATGTACATTAATATCTCGGATATGAAAGCAGAAGGTATCATTAGTAGGTTTGCAGATGACATGAAAGAGGAGGGTGCTGTCCACAGTGAGGAGGATGGTCTCAGGCTGCTGTCTGATATCGATCAGATGATAAACTGAGAAGAGCAATGGCAGATGGAGTTTACTTCTGATCACTGTGGAGGAATGTCTAATAAGCGAACGATATACATGATGAATGCTAGGTACTCCGGGAGTACTGAGGAACACAGGAAATTTGGTGGACAAGTCCCTGGATGTCTGAAGGTGTCAACACAGGTCGACAGGGTAGAGAAGACACCTGAACTGGGAGCGGGAGGGGGACCCATATCCTGGTGGGAAGAGTTGCTGGAGTTGCTCAAGAGGATTTAAACTCGTCTAGCAGGGGTGTGACCCCAAACAGTCGGAAGGCCAGAAAGAAGTTTGAGACTGGTGCAGATGTTCAAGAAAGAAATATAAGTAGACACAGCAGACAAGAACACAGAAAACAATGAGGGAAAATTGAGGAATTAGACTGCAATTTTTAAATGCAAAGGGCCAGACACAAAAGGCAGATGAATCCAGAGCATGGCTGGGAAAATGGAGCTGGGAAACCATAGGTATTACAGAGACACAGCTGAGGGAGGGACAGGACTGGCAGCTCAATGTTCCAGCGGACAGATGCTATAGGAAGGATAGAACAGGAGGCAAAACGGGAGGAAAGCTGGTGTTTTTGATTGGGGAAGCATCACAGCATTACCTAGAGAGAGTACTCATGCAGGATTGCCCACTTAAGCGATATTAGTGGAACTGAGAAATAAAAATTGGTCATCAGTTTGCTACGATTGTACTACAGCGATAGGCAATGGGAAATGGAGGAGCAAATATGTCAGGAGATCTCAGATATCTGTTAGATTAATAGGGTTGTAACGCTAGGGGGTTTTAACCTTTCTAAACCTGGACTGGGATTGCTACAATGTTAAGTGTTTGGATGGAAGGTATTTGTTAAGTGAGTTCCAGAAACTCCCAGTCACTTGTAAAAGGCCCAATGGAGAATGGGACTAAATCTGACCTTCCTTTGGGAAGCATGGTCGGGAATGGGACTGAGGTGTTACTTGGGGGGAGGGGGGTGTTGGGGGTGGGGGGCACTGTGGAAAGTCACCACATTTGTATCAGTTTGAAAATAGCGATGAAAAACGATAGTCCTGGTCCACAAGTTCAAGTTATACATGGAGCAAGGTAGTGTTAGTAAGGTATTTTTAAAGTAGATATGGGGAGGCTATTTGCAGGTAAAGGGAAGTCTGGAAAGTAGGCATATATTCAAACCGAGATAAAAGTAGCGTTCAGCACCAGCATGTTCCTGTTAGTGTGCAGCTCAATGCTGACAGAAGTAGGAACCACTGGCTGAATTTCGAGGCTCTGGTAAAGAAAAAGGGGGCACATGACTGCCTGACTCGAGTGAACCCTTTCAGGAGCATCGGGGTTGTCGAAATACTCTGAGAATGAAAATCAGGAATGCAAAAAGGGGACATGAGATAGCTTTGGCAGAGAAAGTTAAGGAGAATCCGAAGAGATTCTGCAGGTGTATTAAGAGCAAAAGAAGAGCTAGGGACAAAACTGGTATCCTTAATGATTAACGAAGTGTGAAACTACAAGATCCGAAACAAATATTTCACTTTGGAACTTACTGTGGAGAAAGACTGGGACCCTAAACAGTGCTTGGACTGACTACTATTGGAATACTTTGTTCAATTCTGGTCTGAATACCACAGGAAGACTACTGTGGAACATGAAAGGGTTCAGAAAAAAAATGAACAAGGATGCTGCCAGGGTTGGAAGATTTGCGCTACAGGGAAAAGCTGAATAGGCTGGGGCTGTTTTCACTTGAACATGGGAGGCTGACGAGTTAACTGATAAAAATGTGTTTAAAATCATAATGGTCATGGATAGAGTCAATAGACAAGGTCTTTTCCCCAGGCTGGGCATAGCTTTAAAGTGCGAAGGCAATTTGTCAAAGGGACCTAAAATACAACGGGTCCCTGCAGAGTGTATGGAATAAACTGCCAGAGGAAATAGTGGAGGGTGATAGAAATACATTTAAAAGGCATGTGGATGTATATATGAATAGGAATAGTTTAGAGGAATATTGGCAAAATTCTGGCAAATGTGACGAGATACATCATGCAGGGGTGGTTCCGAAGGATCTGTTTCCGTGCCATACATCTCGATGACTCAATGTCTTGAAATGAATCCACATTATAGAAGAGGAGGTGCTGGAGGTTTTAATACACAAAGGTAGATGAATCCCCAAGACCAGATCAAATGTATCTCTGGACACTGTAAGAAGCTGCTGAAGAGATTTTCGGGCCCTCGCAGAGATATTTGTACCATAGAGAGCTATGTGTGATAGGCTGGCAGACTTGAGGGTGGTATTGTGGACAGTGAAGAAGGTTTTTTTAAGATTACAAAGGGATCCTGATGAAATGCGTGAATGGCTGAAAAACTGTAGATGGAGATCAATCTGAATAAATGCGAGGTAATGCATTTGGAACAACAAACAGGGGCAGGGCTTATATAATTAATGGTCGGACCTTCGGTAGTGTTATAGAACAGAGGGACCTCAGATTCCAGGTACATAAGTGTGCAACGTGGAGAGACAGGATGGTTAAAAAAGTGCTTGTCACATTTGCTTTCATTGCTCAGTCTTTTTGATATAGGAGTTGGGAAGTCAATTTAAGATTATACAGGCCATTGATGAGTGCTCTTCTGGAATACTGTGTCCAGTTCTCGTCGCCCAGTTATAGGAAAGATATTATTGAGCTGGAGATGGTTCAGAGGAGATTTACTGGGACGTGGATGGGTATGGAAAGTTTCAATTATAAAGAAATACTGGATAGGTTGGTATTTTTTCATTGAAACCTGAATGTTGACAGATGACCTTATAGAAGTTTATAAAATCGTGAGGGGGGTAGATAGAGTTAATGGAAGTTGTACTGTCCCTTGGACAGGGTAGTTTCAAGACAAGGCACTACATTTTTAAGTTTAGAGGAAAGACAATTAAAAAAAAGCATGGGGACACATTGTTACACAGATGATGGGTTGTGTGTGGAATGAAATTGCCAAGGAAGGGGTAAATGTGCAGACAACTACAATGTTTAAAAGACATTTGGAGTAGTACAGGAATAGGCAAGGTTTGAAGGGATATGATACAGGAACAGGCAGGTGGGACGAGATCAGTTTTAGAGTATAGATGGGGCTAACCAAACAGTGCGGTATGACTCTCTGACTATGATTATAAAGTTGTTTCATTAATTAAGGAAGGATGCAAGAGAAAGCCAGGGGTGTACAGACTGATGAGCCAGACACCAGGGTGGGTCAATTGTTGGAGGTCATTCTGAGAGATATGACTTACATGCAATGGGAAAGATAAGGACTGATTACAGAGAGCCAGCAAGGCTTTGCGCGTGGGAAAACATGTTTCACAAACTTGAATGGAGTTTGTTCGAGATGTGACTAAGAAGGTAGAAGAAGGCAGAACAACAGACGTTGTTTCTGGCTTTAGCAAACCCTTGGTCAGGGTGTAGCATGATACATTTTTTAGTAATGGTAGATCACAAGGGAACAGGAAGCGCTCGCCAACTATATACACAATGGGATGGGTGTGGGAGACAGAGGGTGGTGGGAGAGGATTGTTGTTCAGACTGGAGGCCTCTGACCAGCAATTGCTGTAAGGATTGGTGCATCATTTACATAAGCAATCTGAGTGAAAATATAGCAGTCTCTGTTAGTATAGTTTTTTTGGATACCAAGATTAGTGGAAGAGAGGGCAGGGAATTTAGTTATGGAAGGGGATGTTAATCAACTGGGCCAGTGAGCCAAGGAATGAAAGATGGAGTTTAATTCAGGTGCTGGATTTACTTAAGAAAAAACAGGGAGGACTAACACAGTTAATGGTCGGGCCTTGGACAGTGTTGTCGAACAGAGACAGACCAAGGGGTGCAGTTACATTGTTAGTTGGAAGTGGCATCACAGGTGGACAGGGTTGGTAAGCAGCATTTGGCACAATTGTCTTCATTGGTCAGAGCATTGAGTACATGAGTTGGAGATATTTGTAACATTGTCGTCAATATTTCTCCTGGGCAGAGGAGGCCACGGGTGACCTTATAAAGGTATATGAAACCATGTAGGGCCTAAGTAAGGTGAATAGCCAAGGGTAGTTGAGTCCAACGCTCTTGGCATAAACGTGAGGTGGCAGAGCAAGTATTTAAAGAGGGAGCTGACGGGCATCATTTTCCACTGAGGATCATGCATAGATGGAATGGGCTACCAGAGGAAAAGGTAAAAACAAGTACAATTACAACATGGAAAAGATACTTGGGCAGGTGCATGGAAAGGAGAAGATCTGAAGGGATATGTGCTAAACACAGGCAAATGTGACTCATTCCACTTCGGAAACTTCGGCCGAAGAGTCATGCAGCACAGAAACTGACCCTATGTCTCCAGTTGTTTGAGGAGGAGACTATCGAGACAAGGGATGTTGGAGAGACTGAAGCAAGTTACAGCAATATGGATGGTCATCTGGAATGGAGGTTTCAAATATGTGAAATAATTGATGAGAGGGGAGGAGAGGATAGATATAGGAATTGTTATAGGAGTGAGAATGATTGAAGACACTGGTCCACAAGACAAGCCGTAGAAACAGTGTTGGAGAGGGAATAGGGAACAGAAAGATCCCAGGAAGCATTACCACCCTCTCGTGGGAGGCCTGCTTTCCCCTCTGTTGTCCTGATGCTCACTAACACAGCACACGCCTGGAGAGAAAACTGGGAACTCTTGATGCTGTCTCAGTACAAAACAAAACTTAAAGTAAAGGTGTTGACTGAGCCTGGGGTATGCCTATACTGTACTCGCCCTCCATATCTATATCTATTTCATGACTTGTTAGCTGAAGTTTGTAGCCCTCTCATTGCTCTGTGCACTGTGAATGATGTTAGCTGGCGGCAGAATGTATTGAAGGTTCCCAACCTCCCTGACCTCTGTCTCTCTGGCTGACCAACCATCTTCCCAACCAACAGTTTACAAGTATATTGAGTCAGGATCTCCCTGAGTACCTGCAGAAGACACGGAAATGGGCAGAATGGCAAATTAGACTGGTGCTGTGAGGGTTGTACATGTAGAATAGCACTGAGCCCCACAGGAAAATCCCAGTCTCTAATCGTGGCCTGTGCTGCTCATCTCTCTGGAGTGGAGAATTCTGTTGGCTCAGTATCTGGAGTACCTGCAAGAGTGAGAGGCACTGACAGAAGCAGCAATTAGACCCACACAGTGAGGGATACCACATGGAGAGATACTGAGTGATATCACCAGAGTGCAGGCTCAAACAATTGTGCACGATGAAAGGGTTTTGATTCAAGTTGCACTGGAATGTGCAACCTGTGAGCAGGTGAAGAGATGGCCTAGTGGCATTATTGTGAGACAATTTATCCAGAAACTTAACAAATGTTCTCTGGACACAGGTTCAAATCCCACCATTGCAAATGTGTGGATGTGAATTAAATGCTTCAGAAAAGATGTAATCAAAAACCTGTAAGTGAGTATTAAACGATTGCTGATGTAAAGAAATTTCCATATCAAGTCTTTAGTGAAGTAATCTAAGATGGAACTGGGACATCACAGGTATTACAGAACAACAGCTGAGGGAGGGACAGGACAGGCAGCTCAAGGTTCCAGGGGACAGATGCTGCAGGAAGGACAGAGAGAAGAGGAGAGCTGGTGGTTCTGATTGGGTAAAACATCACAGCAGGATTGAGAGAGGATATTCCTGCAGGATCGCCCAGTGAAGCTATGTTCGAGGAATTAATTAATAACAATAGGTCTTTCCTTTCCTCTGATTGTTCTACAGACCCCGATAGCCCCGCACTCCGGCCCATTGACCTTCTCAAGATGGCGGCCCTGAGGCCCACGCTCTCTCTTCTCTCAAACAAATGGTGGCCGTGACCCAGGGCCGCTTCCCTGATCAGAGACTGCCTCCTCTTTACTCGCGCCTGGGGGTTTTTTTTCTTTCCATTTACCTATTTTCAGGACTTGTGAATTCTTTCCGTTCCTTTCTCCGAGCGAGGCTCCCTCACACCGGTTCTGAGCGCCGCTCTCTGAAGCCAATCGTAACCAGAGAAAGCAGCTCCATGTCTCGCTCTCTCTCCCCCAGTGCTGACCAATGTGACACTGCGCATGCTCTGCATAGAAACCAAACTGCGCGTGTTTCTGAGGTTACCGGTGAGTTTATAGAGAATATTCATATTTGCACAGAATGATGTGTGAAATATTAGATATTAACAATTGTTCCAGAAGAAGCGAAAACTGTAGACGTTAGAGATAAGAGCTGAGAAATGTGTTGCTGGAAAAGTGCAGCAGGTCAGGCAGCATCCAAGGAGCAGGAGAATCGACGTTTCTGGCATAAGTTTATGCCCGGCCGCTGCTTGGTCCTTCTGCTCTGCCCCTTACTCCTGCAGAGTTGATTCAGGCTCGACAGAGGTGGGAAGCACAAGAAACATTAAGGGATAAGGGTAGTTAGAGTCGATGCCTTGTGATGCAGTGAAAATATGCCGAATCTTGGACCAAGGGACCTGGGTTCAATTCACAGCTTGTGCAGGTGTGTGTAATAACAACTTTAAACAGGTTCATGAGGAAAAAGAAAGGAAGCCAGGAAAAAGAAAACAATAGAAAATGTATCAGATGATTTTAGTCTTCACCAAGTGTTTCAGGTCCTCAGTGGGTCCCAGTAGAGACTGTTCCACTCTAATAGTGCACAGCCAGATACCATGATTGTGAGCCAAAGTGTTGTGGTGGGATAGAGAGGCGCTTTTCTGGAACTCCCTCGGTTTTGTAGGTGAAAATAGGTAAGAAGGATCAGGGTTTTGTTTCGAGTTATCTGTTCCCGTCCTGTTGCAGCATCTCATTATTGCCCTAACTCTACCTTTTCATGCTCGTCGAATGCTGCCTGACCTTCTGTGCTTTTCCAGCACCACTCTGATCTAAACTTTGTTTTCCAGCATCTGCAGTCCTCACTTTTGCCGAGTCTACCTTGTACATGTTTGGTAGTGATCAGTGACATTTTGTAACCCCACAATACAAGATCAATCACTCTGATTAAGACAGCAGAAATCCCTTGTAGCACTATAGTCATGGAGCAATACAGCGCAGAACAGGCCATTCGGCCCTTGATGTTGCGCCGAACTGTTCTAAGCTCGTCCCCCTACACTATCCCCAAATCACCCATGTGCTTATCTAAGGATTCTTTAAATCTCCCTAATGTGGCTGAATTGACGACATAAGCAGGGAGTGCATTCTACGCCCTTATCAGTCTCTGAGTAAACAACCTGCCTCTGACATATCTCTTAAATCTACCACTCCTCAGTTTGTAGTTATGCCCTCTTGTACACACTGACTTCATCACCCTAGGACAAAGACTTGCACTGTCTACCCTGTCTAATCCTCTGATCATCTTGTATGTCTCTATCAAATCCCCTCTAGCCTTCTTCCTGCCAATGAAAACAGGTTCAAGTCTCTCAGCCTTTCCTCGTATGACTTTCACTCCAGACCAGGCAACATCCTGGTAAATCTCCTCTGCACCTTTTCCAATGCTTCCTCATAATTCCCAAAATGTGTGCACCAGAACTGCACACAATGTTCCAAGTGTGGCCGCATGAGCGTTTTGTACAGTTGCCGCATGATATTTCTGTTCCAGAACTCAATCTCTCTACGAATGAACCCTAATAGACCGTATGTCGCCTTAACAGCACTAACAACCTGGTTGGCAACTTTCAGGGATCTATGTACATGGACTCCAAGTTCCCTCTGCACAGCCACCCTACCAATAATCTTTCCATTGACCTAGTACTCTGCCATCCTGTTATTCTTCCTAAAGTTTATCACCTCGTATTTATTTGCATTGGACTCCATTTTCCACCTCTCAGCCCAATCCTGCAGTTTATCCAAGTCCCCCTGCAACATTTTTCCACACTGTGCACTACTCCACTGACTTTAGTGTTGTCTGCAAATTTCCAATCCATCTACCTACGCCTGCGACTAATCATTTATAAAAATGACAAACAGCAATGATCTCAAACAGACCCTTGTGGCACACCACGAGTAACCGGACTCCAGGCTGAGTATTTTCCATCAACGGCCACTCGCTGCCTTCTTTTAGAATGCTGGTTTCTAATCCAAACTGCTAAATCACCCTCATTTCCATGCCTCTGCATTTTCTCCAACAGCCTACCATGTGAACCTTATCAGAGGCTTTACTGAAGTCCATGTATGCCACGTCAAATACCCTACCCTCATTTGCATGCTTGGTCACCTTCTCAAAAATCTCAATGAGGTTTGTGAGACACGACCTGCCCTTGACGAAACCATGTTGACAATCTCAAATTAAATTGTTGTTTGCTAGATGATTATAAATCTGATCGCTTATAATCCTTTCCAAAACCTTCCTACAACAGAAGTGATCCTCACTGGTTTATAATTACCTGGGTCATCTCTACTTCCCTTCTTGAACGAGGAAACAACACGTGTAATCCTCCAGTCCTCTGGTACCAAACTTGTAGACAATGACAACTCAAATATCAAAGCCAAAGGCTCTGCTATCTCCTCCATAGCTTCTCAGAGAATCCTCAGATAAATTCCATCCGTCCCAGGGGACTTGTCAACTTTCACTCCTTCTAGAACTCCTGTTCATTACTAACCTCGATCCTTTCTAGTCACATACCTTGTATCTCATTCTTCTCCTCTATAATAGTCTCCTTTTCCTGAGTGAAACCCAACGAGAACTGTTCATTTAGCACCTCTGCAATATCCACAGGGTCCACATTCAACTTTCCACTTCAGTCTTTGATTGGCCATATTTCTACCCTAATCATCACTTTATTCCACACATAGCTACAGAAAACTTTAGGGTTCTTCTTTATTCTATTTGCTAAAGACTGATCGTATCCTCTCTTTGCTCTTCTTATCTATCTTTTTAAATCCTTCCTAGCTGATTGTAACTCTCCATCGCCTCATCTGTACCATCTTGCCCCATCAACACATATGCCTCCTTCTTCTTCGTAACAACAGATGCAGTTTCTGCCTTAAACGACAATTCCCTTACCTTATCTCTTCATCCGGGTCTGACAGGGACATACCTATCAAGGACACACAATATCTGTTCCTGAAACTAGCTATACATTCCATTGTCTGCATCCCCTGCACTTTGCTACTCCATCCTATGCATCCTAATTCCTGCCTAATCGCATTGCAATTGCCCTTGCCCTATCGATAATTCTTGACTTGTGGCATATACTTATCTCTTTCCATCGCTAAACTAAACGTAACTGAATTATGGCCACTGTCTCCGAAGTGCTCACCTACAGCTAAATCAAACACCTGGCCTGGTTCATTGCCAAGCACCAGATCCAATGTGGCCTCCCCTCTTGTCTGCCCTTTGACATAGTGTGTCAGAAAATCCTCCTGTACACATCGGTTAAAACCTGATCCATCTGGCGTACTAGAGTTATAGCATTTCCGGTCAATGTTCGGGGAGTTGAAGTTCCCCATAATGACCACCCTGTTCCTTTCCCTCCTACCCAGAATAATTTTGCTAATCCTCTCTTTCACCTCCCTGGAACTCTGCGGAGGCCTATAAAAAAACTCCAAGCACTGTGACCTCTCCTCTCCTGTTTCTAACCACACCCCACACTACCTCAGTAGACGAGTCCTCATCAAAAGTTCTCTCAGCCACCATTATACTATCCCTGACGAACATGACAAGCATGGACCTGTTGCAGTGTTTCAAACTCCATGAGACAGCCATATTCTCTATGACAGACAGACGCAGTCTGGCACCTCCTCTGTCCTTAAACCCTATGTACTGCCTGCGCTCCTCCATTTTCCCTTTGCACGTTCCCTTTGCAACCCACCCCATCTTCATCACTCCACAATTGGAGCTGTCAAGGCCAGAAGTCTGTGGAATAGCCTCCCTAACCTTCTCTATCCTCCTTTAAGATGTATCTAAAATCATTCTCTTTAATAAATGTCTTGACTGTCCATAAAGCACCTCAGGAGATTTGGCATTGTGCAAGTTTCAATACAAGGCAAGCAGTTGTTGTTATGGACGTACATTGGGAGAAACAGGAATGATGCATTCAAAATTCTAACAAGAGGGTCACTGTTAGGTATAGTGTGTAGGCCAAATAATGACATCACATTGGGATGGGCAATAGACAAATAAATAACTAATGCCTGTAAAAATGGTACGCCTATTATCACGGGTGATTTTAATCTACATTTAGATTGGTCGAACCAGCTCACTCGGGATAGCCTTGAAGAGTTCATTAAGTGTATCCATGATAGTTTTCTTGAATAGGGTGAAATTAATGACCTCAGAGTTAAGGATCTTCTTGGAAGAAGTGATCACTGTATTGTTGAATTTAGAATATATATATGGAGAGTGTGAAGGTAAAATCTAATACCTGGATCCTGTGCTTGAACACAGGGAACTACAATAGAATGAGGGAGAACCTGGGTAAAGTAGACTGGAAACAAAGATTTTATGGTGGGATAGTTGATGGGCAGTGGAAGATTTTAAAAGACATTTTCCAAAGTGCTCAGCAAAGGTATATTCCAGTGAAAAGGAAGGACTTTAAGAAATGGCATACTCTGCAATGTGTATCTAAGGAAAGCGATCAAACTGAAAGACATACAAAGTGGCCAAAAACAGCATGAAACTAGAAATGGGAAAACGTTAAAGGTCAACAGAAAGCCACAGAAGAGCTATAAAGAAAAATAAGGTAAAACATGAGAACATTAAACTAGCACAGACTATAAAGACAGATAGCAAACGTTTATATGCGTACACACACATGTACACACACATATATGAGAAAAGAGGGGTGTACAGTAAACGTTGATCCTTTGGAAAATGAGAAGGGATATCATGGTGGGGGATACTAAAATCTTGCCACTTTAGTAAAGAGACAATTCTAGGTGAGGATTTGGAAACTATCGTTATTACAGAACAGCTCATGATGGACTGTTGGAGGTAATTGAGCAAATGACAGAAAGGTCTCCTGACCCTGACGGAATGCATCCCAGGGTACTAAAAGAGATGCCAGGAGATATAGTAAATGCATTGCTAGCAATTTTCCGAAATTCACTGGACTCCGTGGCCGTCCCAGCAGATTGGAAAGCAGCAAAAGTGACGCCGCCGTTTTAAAAAGGAGGTGGACAAAAGGTGGGGAATTATACACCAGTTAGCTTATTCTTTGTAGTGGGAAAGATGCTTGTGTCTATTATCAAGAAAGGAGTAGCAGGGAATCTTAATAGAAATTGTCTCATTAGACAGACACAGCATGGGTTCATGAAGAACAAATATTTTTCATGACAAATCTTTTGAAATTCTATGAAGACATTTCGAGCAAGGTGGACAACGGGAACCCAGGGGATACAGTGTACCTGGATTTCCAAAAGGCCTTCAATAAGGTATTGTACAAGAGGCTGTTGCATAACATAAGGGTGCATGACGTTCGGGGTAGAGTATTAGCATGGATAGGAGATTGGTTAACTAATAGGAAGCAAAGTGTGGGGATAAATGAGTATTATTCTGGCTGGCAATCAATGACTAGTAGTGTGCCTCAGGGATCAGTGCTGGGACTGCAATTATTAAGAATTGATACAGATGATTTGGAGTAGGGGACAACATGTAGGGTGTGAAAGTTTACATATGATACTAAGATGAGTAACAAAGTGTGATGAGGAATATAGATACGTTGATTGAGTGGGAAATGGTCTGGCAAATGGAATAGAATGTTCAAAAATGTAAAGTCATACTGTTTGGTTGGAGTAATATTTTTAAAAAAAGTGATTACTTGAATTTTAAACAGTTGCATCATTTGCTATGCAGAGGCACTTGAGGATTCTCATGCATGAAGGTTGGTCACCAGGTACAACAATCAATTCAGAAGGCAAATTGAATTTTGTCCTTCATTGCTGAAGGGATCGTGTTTAAAAGCAGAGGTAATGTTTCAGCTGCATTTGGTGCTGGTGAGGCCAGACCTGGAGTACTCCATGTAGTTTTTATCTCCTTAGTTGTGAAAGGATGTACTGGCACTGAGGGGGTGCAGAGGAGGTTACCTAGGTTGATTCCGGATTTGAGGGGGTTAGCTTAACAGAGACTGAGTAGATTGGGATTATATTCTTTGGAATTCAGAAGAATGGTAACATCCAAAATAATCAATGGAATGGATAAAATAGAAGTAGAGAGGATGTTTCCACGGGCTGATGAAGCTAGGACAAGACGGGATCACGTCAAGATTAGAGGAAGCAAATGTAGGACTGAATTGAGAAGAAACTATTTGATCTCCATGTAATGCGTTGCTCAGGGAAGTAGTTAATGCTAGTTTAATAAACGTTTTTGAAGCTAAGGTAGTTTTATTCAAAAAAGAAACTATTAATTAGGGAATATGATGAGAACGTGGGTAAATAGCTCCGCGTCCACGAAATGATCAGCCATGATCTTATCGAATGGCTGATCAGGCTCGAAGGTCTTCTCCTGTTCCTAGTTCTTTAGTTCTTATGCATTCCTCCCTCACTCGTGACTTGGAGGTGCTGGTGTTTGATTAGGATGGACAAAATTAAATTTCACAGAACTCCAGGTTATTGTCCAAAGGTTTTATTTGGAAGTATTAGCTTTGCTGCTGTTTCATCAGGTGGTTTTGTGATTTTTGACTTTGTCTCTCATTCTTGTAACTTAAAAAAGCAACAAAAGCCACGAAGCAGTGCGCATGCTCCAGTTAACATTGGGCCCCAGTGATTGATGTCTGCAACAGACCAATGGAAAGGCAGGGGCAGAGGTGAAGCATCTGGTGGGACAGTTGGTCCTCCAACCAATCAGAGTGAATGAGAGGCGGGACTAGACTATACTGCGTAAGGACCAGTATTGTAGAAGAGAAATCTCGGAAGGCGAAGAAACATCCTAAATGTCACTATTTAACATAACAATTACCAACTTTATTTTAATTCTATGAGAGAACGATTAACTAACATCTATTTGCAACTTCTTTTTCTGACTTATCTTTTAGTTTCTCTTCTACAATACTGGTCTGATAAAAACACCCCAATTAAGATTGACCAAAACATTCAAATTTCAGAACCATCCAGCTGTCGAATCTTCTCTTTGTATCTTCCTCTGTCTTCTTTTCTTCTCCTTAGAGTTTCTGTTTCACAAGTCATTGATTAAAAAAAGGTACATTTCGGAGAGCTATTCTCCGGACAGTCTGCAGATATTGGTGGCGTGGCAGTTCTCCCCAGACTTATCAATTTTTTTGGCTTTATACCCCAAAGCTACAAGTCATTTCATTCTTTTTAATATTGTCAAAATGCAAATTTCAAACTCGAGTGTCGTTTAGTTTCTTGGGAAATAATTTAAACTGATTGATCGAATTTGATATTATTTTTATCTCATAGCAACCCAGGTACTGCCAGCCGCTGAACCAAATGTTAGATTGTAAATTTTCCAGAAGTCACTGTGTTTGTAAATCCTTCAACTCTCTTAAAGCTAATGTACCTTTTACACGTTCATAACATCTCCCCTATCAATAAAAACGATCATAATGAAAACGCGGTCTCCTTTGTTCTTCTGTTTTTTTAAACACACTAACATAACATACAGATAACTTAAATCTAAGTTCACCTTAACTTCTTCCCATCTACCTATATTTAACATTAGATAAATGCAAATCTCGTCTAAACTTTATCAGTTAAATATATGAGAACGCATCTGCGATTACATTCATTCCACACGTTACATGTACAATTTTTAAGTTAAAAGTCTAGAACATAAGACTCCAATGTAATAGTCTTTAAAGCATTCAAAGAATGTAAGCAGATTGGGATCCGCGTACACAACCGTCTCCAACACACTGTTTGTGAATACACATTAAAATGTCTTTAGGTTAGTAACAACTCAATAGTTCTTTCTCAATCGTGGAATATTTTCTCTGGTAGATGATGAGTTTCTTTGAAAAGTACAATCCCATCTCATCGTCCTGCGGCTCCAAATCCTGTGTCACTAGCGTCGATGGCAACTTTGAAAGATTTCTAAACGTTTGGTGTAGCTGAAGCTGGTTTGCTGGTCAATATTTCTTTTTAATAGTTGCCTCCTGGCATTGTTCTGTCCATCAAAACTTTGTGTTGCTCTTCAGAAAATCGGTTAATGCTGCCACTACACTGCTGACGTTTGGAGCAAACTTCCGATAGAATCCTCTGACTCCAAAGAAGCAAAGCACCAAAGAATCATGGAAATTCCTCTGAAGCTTTTGTCTTTGCGTTCCATGGGGTCAACCTTCCATGACCAATATTTTGACCTAAGATAATCACGTCTGCTTTTGCGAATTCAGTTTTGTTTAATTTTATCACCAGTTTTGTTTCTGGTATTCGTTCAAAGAGCTCTGCCAATTGTACCAAGTGATCTTTCCATGACTTACTAAAGACCACGACATCGTCCAAATGGACTGCACAGTTTATGAACCAGGTCAGAACTCTGTTCATGAGTCTTTGGAATGTGTTGGGTGTGTTCTTCACTCCAAAGGGCATCACTGTGAATTGATACAGTCCATTTGGCGTTACAATTCAAAACCTTATTTCACTGTCTCCGATAAGGGTACCTGCTAGTAACCACGTATTAAGTCCAACTTGGTGATGTTAGTGATTTGTCGTACTTTCTCGATACAGACCCCTAATGCCAGTATTGGATATAAGCCTGATTTTGAAACAGTGTTGATCTTCCGATTATTCAAGCAAAATCTTTGAGTCCCATCCGGTTTCAGAACTAAGATGATTGGCGAGCTCCACTCACTCTGGATTGGTTCGATGATGTCCACATTGAGCATGGCCTCCACCTCCTTCTGGACCTGCCCAGATTTGAGAGGATTAAGCCGATAGAGGTGTTGTTTTATCTGAACAGTATTCCATACGTCTACTGCAGATACAATGACATTAGTTCTCCCCATATGATTCTTACATCTGTCCTCATATTGCAATAACAAACTTTTCAACTGCGTTCTATGCTCACGAGACAGATAGTTTACTAACCTATTCCACTGCTCAAGGAGTTCTACGTTTTCAACATATTTTGAGGCACATCAAAATCTACAACATTTGGAAATGATTCCTCACTCTGTAGGGCAGTAACTAACACCTGTTTCTCCAATTCTTTCTCTCCTCTACTTTTTAGGATGTCACACTCATTTATAACCCACATAAAAGGGTCTTCAAATGTTGGAATTGTCAACAGAGGTGCTACTTTCATTACTGCCTGTGACCTATTTGGCATGTATGACAAGTATGCCAAAAGTTAACCACATCGTTGAGTATTCTAGGTCAATAAAAATGATTTTGTCCCTTAGCCTGAGTCTTTCGTAATCCTTGGTGACTGCCCACAGGTAGTTCACGTGCTACCCATAACACTTCTTGTATCTATGCTACCGGCAACACAATCTGGTGCATTTAAGCACATTACTCCTCTGCACTAACCTGCAGTAGTCTCCATTTCCATCTCAGGATTCTATATTTCTGATAATAACCCTCAGGAATGCCTCTGCCTCTCTTTTAGAGTACGCATCCACGTATTTTTCTTTTATCATCTTGTCTGTCTTTTGTAAATTCCTTAGCCTTTCAGGACTAAACACCTCTGTCACACCCTCTGCCTGTTCAGGTTTTCCCTGCACCATTACGTCAAAGAGAGTGTCAGCTAACAGAACCTTAACTCCTTCATCTTTGGTTTTAGTTTGTGCTTCATGCTGTAATTTATGACAGTGTGATCTGGTTACTGCACAATCTGGGAAAATACTCGGATATTTCTGTTTCAACTCCTCAGTTTCTTAGTCTTCCTTGGACATCTCCACAATAAGGGATGTCGCTCACAACTTGGACCCTGTTAAATCATTCTCGAGAACAAACTGGATACCTAGAACTGACACACTGCCAGTCATTCCCGCGGTTACTTCCCCAGACTTGAGTAGGCACTCCAACCTGATCTTATGTAGAGGAAAGCTAAACTTCTGTTCATCTATCCCACAAATTACGACTCTCACGGGTAACAGCTCAGAAAGACAGCAAATCTGCTCATTGTTTGCTATTAGAAACTGCCTAGATCCTGCATCTCTCAAAATTAAAGCTGAACACAAGTATTAAAAGAGAAAGATAAATCTATAGAATTTTGCCAAAAATGTTTTTAACTAAATGTGCAGTACTTGGAATAAAATGAATGAGCTGATAGTGCAAACAGAGATAAAATTTTATGACATGATGGGCATGACTGAAGTGTGGTTACATGAACGTCAGGACTGGGGATTTAAATGTCCAAGGCTACTCAGTATTCAGACAAGAAGGAACAGCAGGTGGAGTGCCTGTATTGGTTAAGAATTATGTCAAGGCTGTATTGAGAAATGATATAAGCACGTGGGACAAAACGGATGAATCAGTCTGGTTTGAAATAAAACACATGAAAAGAGACCTATTGGTATGAGATTTTCCAGCCAACAAACCACTCCCACCCCTCACAAATTACTTTCAGTGTAAGGAATAACATGAATCAGGGAATAACGGTGGCTTGAGACAAGGGCACAAGAATGATTATGGGAATTTGAGCATGCACATTGACTGGATTAATCAATTTGGCAAGGGGAGCCTCAAAGAACGATTCATCGAATATATGACGGATTATTTCTTTGATTGCCATGACATGGAACCATCCTTACAACTGGCTTTGCTATAACATAATGAGGAAGGAGTGTAAATCATATTGTAGCATTGGATCATCTTAAAAATTGTGGCCAAAATATGCTGGAATTTCACATTCAGACTGTAACAGAGAAGACAGAGTCACATAGGAGAGGGTTAGTGTTGCACAATGGTAATTTTACTGACCTGAGGAAGCGCTTGGTATGAGTGGACATGTCATGTAGATTCAAGTGCAAGACCTTTGAAGAACAGTGACAACTACTTAGGGAGATAGTCAAAACTCCTCAAATAATGTGTAATCCTGAGTGGAAAAGGAATTGTAAAAGCGATCCATGTCTTAACAAGGATGTCAACAATAACATGAAGGTCCTTGCCTGGTGGTTTTATTGCTTACGGCTAATCCAGATAATGTTCTGTGGACTCGGATTCAAATGCCGCCATGGTAAATGGTGAAATTTAAATCCAATATGAATCTGCAATTAGGAGTCTATTGATAATAATGAATCATTGTTGGCAGAACACTTACGTTTCATTAATGTTCTTTCGGAATGGAAGCCACCATCCTTACCTGGTCTGACCTATATGTGGCTTTGGTTGATGCTTAACTGCCCTCTGGGCAATTGGGGACAGATACATGGGTGCTGTCTAACCAGCGACACGCTCATTCTTTAATGAATTAAAGACAAATACTTTACTTGTCAGCAAATGGTTTCTAAATACAAAATCAAAATGGCTCCGAAGGAAAAAGGGTCGACAACTTAAGAAATAATAAAGAACACTTCTCCGAGTTGAAACCAAGTAACAGAATGCTGAAAGTAAATGTTGGCCTTTGAGAGGATGAAAATGGCGATGTAATAATGGGAAACTCAGAGATGGCAGAGGTAATGCCAACATTTGCTGTTTTCACAGTGCAAGATAATTTCTTCCCCCAATTTAAAACAACTGAAAAGGATCATGATGGAAGTACGATGACGAGGTAGAAGATATTAAATACATTGATGGGATTATAGACAGGTCAGACCCTCGGCCTGCAGTCTATCATATTAAAGGAGGTAACAGCAGAGATAGTGGATGAGTTAGTTAGGATATTCAAAAACAATTCTGAGATTCTGGAACTGTATAAAGTATTGGAAAAGTAATAATATGCAGATAGGCAAAAATTCACAAACTATAGACTAATGAGTTTAACCTCTGTAGTGGGGAAGTTTCTTCAGTCAACCATAAAGTAGGAAATAACTGAATACTTGGAAAAAACAAAGATGAATTCACCATGTCAGCACCGTTTCATGGTGGGCAGGTTGTGCTTGACATACCTGCTGGAGTTCTTTGAGGATGTAACCAACAAACTGGTTAATGGGAATGCAGCAAATGCTGTACAGATAAACTTCAGAAGGCATTTGACAAGGTGCTGCGTAAAGGACAGATCTAGCAGGTTAGATCCGAGGGGTTCAGGGTAGAGTATTCAATTGGATGGAGGATTGGCTGCATAACAGAAAGCAGAGCATTAGAATAAATGGTCTTTCTCTAGCTAACAGAAACTAGTGAGGATTCAGTTCTCAACCCTCAATTGTTTGCAATCTGCCCAAATGCCCTGGAAGGAGAGACAGAGTGTAGTAACTACATTCACAGATGGTATTCAACTTGGTTTTGCAAACAGGCTGTAATGAGGTGCTAAAAAGTTTACAGATGAATACTGATAGGCTAAGAAAATGGGGCAGATCGCTGTATCTGGCAGATGGTGTTTAATGTGGATAATTGCACAGTTGAATTTCCTACCGTCACTCCTAACTTCTATTTTCTTGTTTGGTCCATCTACAGTTCTTTGGATTTTATTCACCGTTGGTGGCTGGGGTGGATGGGTTTGGTTGAGGGAGTTGCAGGTTGGTCTGTATGTAGGGAACATGACATCAGTATGGAGAAAATTCCGCAGTCAGGCCTTGTGATTACGACAGCAGGCCTGGCAACCAGATGGTCTATCCCTGTTCTTACCCCCTGATGTTTAATTGCCTGGAGTAAACCATATAAAAATGTTGCAGTCAGACAGACAGTCCGTAATTAACATGCCCATTTCGGAATAAAGGGACAAATGACCATTTAGATCAGCAGTAAAGACTTGGCAATTCGTTTGAGATTGAATGACTATTTGCTGCAACTGTAGCTTGGAACTGGGTGATGGGACAACAAAACACGTCAGCATTGTTGCAACTTTATAGCTTAGATATTGAGTAAAAATATTACATTAACAATTCTGTTTGCAAGTGTCCATAATCTATATCTTATGAAAAATGTTTTGAATGTATTGTGGGAGAATACAAACATTGAAAAAAAATAGAAAGGAAGATGTGAAGTGGATATAAGTCTTTAAATAGATCCATGCATTTCAAGGGAACGGGCAAATATTGGTCTTTGGATCATCGTTGGGAAAATACGTCTGTGTTTGAGCACAGTGGCGATTTGAATATGCAGTGTATTATTTCATTGAACAGGTTGCCAAACTGAGGCACGAAGAGCAGGGCACCTGGGTCACAAAACAAAACTTCTGCTTCGGCATCTCATTTTTCAGGAGGCAATGTAAATCTTGAAATATTTTAAAACCAAATACATTTAGAATAGGAAAGTTTTTCTAAAATTTACAGCTTAACGGTGAGATCCCTTTCAGTTTATGAGTGTGTCTCCTTATTACTGAGTCTTCGAGTAAGGGGAAGAGCTGCTCTCTGTTCACCCTGTGCATACCACCCATGCTGTTAAACACCTCCATCAGGAGCACCTCTCCACCTTCTTTGCTTAAAATAAAATCGAGTAAATCTATGCTTTCTTCAGTTTGAGTACACTCTTGTCTTGTTACTTCTGAAAGGATTCAAATTCATCAGTGTTAAATTTCATCAGCGATTGATCTGTCCACCTGAACAACCAGTTTATACCCTCCTGTACCCACACACGTTCCTTCTCACTGTGAACCATCAGATCATCTTTGTGTCATCCACAAAATTTTTTAACACTACCCCAAACTCCACCCCTCCCATTCTCATCATCATCGTTTATGAAGTTCACAAGTGAGCCTTGACTTTCTCCTGTTCTTCAGATGTTGTTCACAGGGTAAGCACTGACAATTCCATTCTCTTGCTTTACCTATTTTGATGAATTTACAGCGTGATGCAGTTGATTTTTATTTTACGTGGGAACCACAAATTTTATTTTGGACATGGAGCTGAATTCTCCTTTTATACTATGCGCCTCTGCATGTTTTCTTAATTAAGCTTGTACGTAATTAGTATTGAATTATGTTCAGGTGGCTTTCACAGCAACATTTGTGTTCTACGTGAACCTGGATAATTTCCTTTTTATCGTTCCCTGCAATAGTCAGAACTGAAGAAACTTTCCGCTATACGATAGGCTCAGATTCATAATTTAGTTTGAAAGAACTGGAGTGATGAGATTCAACTAAATTCTACATATAGACTCACAGCAGGAGATCAAATCATATGGTCAAGTCCAACTTGAATTGGAAACAAATTATTAAAACATACGCCCACTTTTCTTCATATTGTAAAGACAGTTTTAAAAAATGTTCTTATACAAGCATGGGTCTTATGGATGGTCCTGGGATAGCGGGCAGATCAATATGGATGTCGTCATTTTTGCAATTTATATTATAGCTTATTAATTTAACATTTTTTCTATTGTTTTATTAACATTGAAAAACAAACAAAAGAAAGCAAAAAAAACTCACAATTTTCTTTCAAACCATCAATTTTTAAAAGGGCTTTTGAAAGGTAGTTTACAAAAAAGGGAAAAAGTCTGTATTTGTTTTAAAATCGTTTTTTTGGTTTTATAAAATTAATCAGTTTCTTTTTTTAAATAAGGAGTTGTACCTTCCTTCTGAAGAGTCCTACATATTTTCAGCTCCGGAGAAGATTGTTTCCTTCTCAGAATTTATTCAAGAGGATTGCTTTTCGTTTAATTAGCTAAATGATTGATTTTATTTAATGTTCCGATGTTTGATATATATATGTATATATTTTTCAATTTTAACAGTATTGTCTGTAGATAACGAAAGTTAACAGAAGTTGTCATTAAAAAGTCTTGCTTTTATGCTTAACGTTATTGAGGTTTATATATATATATATATATATATATATATATATATGGGCGGCACGGTGGCACAGTGGTTAGCACTGCTGCCTCACAGCGCCTGAGACCCGGGTTCAATTCCCGACTCAGGCGACTGACTGTGTGGAGTTTGCACGTTCTCCCCGTGTCTGCGTGGGTTTCCTCCGGGTGCTCCGGTTTCCTCCCACAGTCCAAAGATGTGCGGGTCAGGTGAATTGGCCATGCTAAATTGCCCGTAGTGTTAGGTAAGGGGTAAATGTAAGGGTATGGGTGGGTTTCGCTTCGACGGGTCGGTGTGGACTTGTTGGGCCGAAGGGCCTGTTTCCACACTGTAAGTCTAATCTAATCTAATTATTCAGCAAATCAGTCATATAGATGTGTGGCTGTCAGGAAATATAAAAAGGTAGTTCAAAATTCTCCAGTGGCTCTCAGAATGATTTTCAGATTTTCCAACAGCTGAAGTGGATTGTCTCTCTGAGGAAAATGGAAGAGCAATCAATTATTGGACTCTTGGAATGATTCTTATGTTCAGCAGCGTTTGAGAAGATTTATTAGAATCATTGCTTCAGTGGACTTTTCTATCGGGTCATGAACAGGAGATTCTGTCGCAGTGACTGTTAATTTAACTTAGTTTGTTGCTTGCCCTGTGTTATGATTAAGAATGTCTCAAAACATTTCAAGCGCGTTGTTAAAGGTGAGATTGAGTAGACAAACATTATTGTAGATATTGGCAGGAATGACATTTTTAGGGAAAGATTAAAGTAGTACAGAGCGAATTAAAGAGTTGAGGTCGAGTATTGAAAATAAAACCTTTAAATCAATACTTTCTGGTTTACTCCCAATGCCAAATTTAAGTGGGAAGTAACAAAGGAGAAAACTCAACGGCTGAAGAGTTGCTGTGTTGTTGAGGTATTTAGATTTTTGGGAAATTCGAAACTATTTCAGAATAGAAATGACCAGTTCAGAAAGGATTGGTCTAATCGAAACTGGGAAGTAAAGAATATCTTAGCATGAAAATTTACTACTTCTATATAGGGAGAATTTATTTTGACAGAGATGGCAAGGGGATATTCCAAGAAGCAATACAAATGGCCGGATCGATCGAGAAGTTTACGAATGTGAGGACAGCACATCGATTAAAAAAAAACCAGATAATCAAGAGGATACAGTAACTCTGAAGCAGGAAATTGCATTTATTTCAATGTACGGGGTCTTACAGGGAAGGTTGATGAACTCTGGACATGTTTAAGAACATGAGATTGGGACATCATATGTATTACAGAAAATTGGTTGAGAGATTTTCAAGCGAGAGTGTAGTGCTGGGAAGCACAGCAGGTCAGGCAGAATCCGAGGAGCAGGAAAATCAACGTTTTGGGCAAAGGCCCTTCATCAGCCCAAAGGGTTGATTTTCCTGCTCTTCGGATGCTGCCTGACCTGCTGTGCTTTTCCAGCACCAAACTCTCGACTCTAATCTCCCGTATCTGCCTGAGAGATTAGACTTACAGTGTGGAAACAGGCCCTTCGGCCCAACAAGTCCACACCGACCCGCCAAAGCGAAACCCACCCATACCCCTACATTTGTCCCTTACCTAACACTACGGGCAATTTAGCATGGCCAATTCACCTGACCCGCACATCTTTGGACTGTGGGAGGAAACCGGAGCACACGGAGGAAACCCACGCAGACACGGGGAGAACGTGCAAACTCCACACAGTCAGTCACCTGAGTCGGGAATTGAACCCGGGTCTCAGGTGCTGTGAGGCAGCAGTGCTAACCACTGTGCCACCGTGCCGCCCACTAAGAGAGATGGTCAAGATTGGCAATTCAATGTTCCAGGTCTTATGCGAGATGGAAAGGATGGAAAAATGACATGTGGAGGGCATGGAGGAGGCGGTCTGCCCTTTTTGATTAAGGAATAAATTATTGCTTAAACTTGGGAAGATATTTTTGAAAATTTATTCGGTTAAAATATGCAGATAGTATTAAAACTACGAAAATGAAGTTCACTTTGAACAGATTGCACTAAATGCTCATTTGTGACAAATCGTCCATATAAAATACATTGGTCAAAATTAAAAATAAGGAAGAAAAGAGCACGTTGATTGTGTTGTACCATATGCTCTCCAACAGCCAGAAAGAAATTGAAAAACAAACATGTTGGGAGATATATGTAAGCTTAACAAGGTTGCAATAATGGGGAATTCTAATTTTCTAAAAATTGATTGGGACTACCACAAAAGGTTGGATGGTGAACAATTTGTCAAATATGTTCACGAAAACTTGCTTCATCAATATGCGGATGATTCCAACAGAGAAGGACCTATACTAGGCCTTCTTTTGTGCAATAGGCAGGGCAAGTGACTGAAGTAAACATGAGAGAATATTTTGGGTACTACAATCATAACTCTATTTGTTTCATCATGGTAATGGAAAATAATAAGGCTTCCATTAATTTTTTTTTAATTGGAGTACCATAAATTTCAATGGCATGGGACAAGGACTTAATTGTAGTAGACTGTTCTCAAGTAAAACGATGTCTGACAAGTGGGAGGAATTCAACAGTGTGACGTCTGGAGTTGAAAGGCATTATGTTTCTGATAGAGTGAAGGATAATTCTGGCAAGGTTAAGGAACAATGGACAGCTACAGTTATGGAGCTTTTATTCAAGAATCAACGAAAAGCTTAGTTTAGATAGAGACAACTTGATTCAATTTCATCTCTTACCCAAAATAAAGAGTGTGGGGCATCATTTTGAGAGAAAATGAAAGTATGAGATAATATGGGCAGATAAGTTTAAGGTTACTCCAAAGATGTAATGCAACTACATTAACAGTAAGATGGTAACCACAGAGGGGGTAAGGCATCTCAAAGACCATGAAGGATACCGATGTTTTGAACCCAGCAGATGAGGAATAAAATCCTCCCATTCCTGGTGCATCAGACAGCATTAAACACACATTATTGCTTGCCTTTCACAGTCGTCCAGCTTGAACTCGATCTTCTATTTGTCACAAGATCATTTTGTATTCTTAGAAACCCTTTTTCACTGTCCACTATGCCACCGGTTTTGGTGTCATCTGCAAACTTATGGACCATGCCTTCGATAGTCTCACACAAATCATTTACATCAATGACAAACAATGAAAACCCAGAACCAACCTCTGTGGACCACTGCTGGGCACAAGCATCCAGTCACAAAAGTAACTGCCCACTGTTATTCTCTGTTTCCTGACATTGCAACAATTGAAAGTACTGGAGAGAAACCCAGCAGTTCAGGCAGTATTGGAGCAGAGAAAAATGAAATTAAGTCTTTTTGCGTTCAACCTAATTTGTTTAGAACAAGTTCATATAAGATCGATATGTTAACTCTTTCTGTGCCCAGATCCTGCGTCTTCTGTTGCATAGCTCCATAATTTTGCATTTGTATTTCAGATTTCCACTATCTCTAATATTTTGCTTTTTCTTGATTGGTCTGGATGTTGATCCCGGTTCCATTTGGACAATATGATTCAATCCTGTTCCCATCATTTGTGCCAGTGACACGTGTATTACACTGGAATCTGTTTCTTCTTTAAGTTCTGAAAATAAATGCGCAAATCTCATCAAAATGATTTTGATTTAAAAGGACTTTTAGAGACAACCACACTTGATGTAAAAATAGAAACTATTTATGAATTATGACATTATGCGTTTTATGTCTGAACTTGTCTCTTCATTGTCTGAAGGAGGGGGAGAGCATCCAGTTTCCACAGTGACCCTGACTCAACTATCCGTCGAAGTGAACTGTCCTGTGCAGGTGGAGATCTGGCCTCATCTTGATTACACTAGTTTTTTTAACAAGACTTGAAAACTTTCTTCCCGAGGCATTATCTGTTAGGTAAAAAAGAAATGCGGCATTTAAAATTGAGACATGTTGAAACCTTGGGTTATTTAGAAACTTTCTGAAAACAATTCAAGGACAACATAACCTTGTAAAGAGACCGGCTGGGTGACAGCTCCTCGATATGCAATTGAATCATCAATATCGAAAGATGGCTTCGTTTTCAAAAATCACAAAAAATAATGGTTCATACTTTAAAATTCGCATGTACATTCATTTACTATAAACATGCAAATGTGCACAACTACATCATGATTCAATGTGTGGTATTTCTTTCATTGAGTGCCTCCGTTTGTCACTCAAGTCTCAACAATGTATTACATAAAACATAGAACATAGAAAAATAAAGCACAGTACAGGCCCTTTGGCCCTCGATGTTGCGCCGATCCAAGCCCACCTAACCTACACTATCCCACTATCCTCCTTATGTTTATCCAATGCCCGTTTAAATGCCCATAAAGAGGTAGAGTCCACCACTGCCACTGGCAGGATTTCCATGAACTCACGACTCGCTGAGTAAAGACTCTACCCCTAACATCTGTCCTATACCTACCTCCCCTTAATTTAAAGCTATGCCCCCTCGTAATAGCTGACTCCATACGTGGAAAAAACGTTCTCATGGTCAACCCTATCTAAACCCCTAATCATCTTGTACACCTCTATCAAGTCACCCCTAAACCTTATTTTCTGCAATGAAAACAGCCCCATGTGCCTCAACCTTTCCTCATGCGATCTTCCTACCATACCATGCAACATCCTTGTAAACCTCATCTTCACCCGTTCCAGTGCCTCTACATTCTTCCTATAGTATAGCGACCAAAACTACACACAATACTCCAGATGCGGCCGCACCAGAGTCTTATACACCTGCAACATGACCTCAGGACTCCGGAACTCAATTCCTCTACCAATAAAAGCGAGTATGCCATATGCCTTCTTCACAGCACTATTTACCTGGGTGGCAACTTTCAGAGATCTGTGCACATGGACACCAAGATCCCTCTGCTCATCCACACTACCAAGTATCCGACCATTAGCTCAGTACTCCATCTTCTTGTTATCTTACCAAAGTGAATCACTTCACACTTACCTACATTGAACTCCATTTGCCACCTCTATGCCCAGCTCTGCAGCTTATCTATATCCCGCTGTAACCTGCAACATCTTTCCTCACTGTCAACAACTCCACCGACTTTCTTATCATCCGCAAACTTGCTCACCCAACCTTCTAGCCACTCCTCCAGGTCATTTATAAAAATTACAAACAGCAATGGTCCCAAAACAGATCCTTGCAGAACACCGCTAGTAACTGCACTCCAAGATGAACCTTTACCATCAACTACCACCCTCTGTCTTCCAGTCAGCCAATTCCTAATCCAAACATCCAACTCACCTTCAATGCCATACCTCCGTATTTTTTGCATTAGCCTACCATGGGAAGCCTTATCAAACGCCTTACTAAAATCCATATACACCACATCTACCACTTTACCCATGTCCACCTCCTTAGTCACCTTCTCAAAGAATTCAATAAGATTTGTGAGGCACGACCTGCCCTTCACAAAACCATGCTGACTATCCTTGATCACATTATTCCTATCTAGATGCTTATAAATCCTATCCATTACAATTCTCTCTAAGACTTTGCCCATCACAGAAGTGAGACTCACCGGCCTATAGTTACTAGGTTTATCCCTACTCCCCTTCTTGAGCAAGGGAACCACATTTGCTATCCTCCAGTCTGCTGGCACTATTCCTGTAGACAACGAGAACATAAAAATCAAGGCCAATGGCTCTGCAATCTCCTCCCTTGCTTCCCAGAGAATCCTAGGATAAATGCCATCAGGTCCAGGGGACTTATCTATTTTCACCCTTTCCAGAATTTCCAACACGTCTTCCCTACATAGCTCAAAGGCACGCATTCTAATTAATTGTGACGCAATATCCACCTCGGCAATAATGTCCTGTTCCTGAGTGAATACTGACGAAAAGTATTCATTCAGTGCCTCCCCAATCTCTTCAGCCTCCACACGCAACTTCCCACCACTATCCTTGACTCGACCTATTCCTAGCTGAAAATGTGTTGCTAGAAAAGCGCAGCAGGTCAGGCAGTATCCAAGGAACAGGAGATTCGGCGTTTCGATGGGTTATGCTCAGTGTATATAGTTGCCTCAGATACGTTGCTGGTAATGTAAAAACTGAAATATTGTAGTGCCAGCACAAAGCTCACAGTCTCTTTCTCAACTGTTGAATATTTCTGCCAATGAACTTTGATATTCTTGGAGAATTACCCAATAGGTATTTCTGTCTTGTCATCATCTTCCTGCAAGAGCCCAGCACCGATACCCACATCACTCGCAGTTCAAGCCACCTTGAATGATTTTAGGTAATCAGGTGTATCTGATCGTGGGGCAGTGGCTAACATCTAGTTCGTCCCGTCAAATGCCTTTTGATAGTCGTCTGTCCGCTGAAACTTCTTCCCTTTCTTTAACAATTCAGTGACTGGAGCAGTCACACTGCGAAAATGAGGCACACACATTCAATAAAATCCACTCAGTCCCAGGAACTGATAATTTTGTACAGGAAATTCCCCAATTACCTAAACGTTTACATCTCATTGCATCGGGTATCTATGTCTAATAACGTGGCCCAGGATGGTGACTTTTGCTTTAGCAAATTCACTTTTCGCTATATTTACCAACAAGCCTGCCTTCCGACGTCAGTCGAACAAGTCTGATAAATACGGTAAGTCTTCCTTCCATGAGTGACTAAAAATCACCAGGTCATCAACTTCCCGCCCATGTTGGATAATCTGGGAATTTATTGGTGAGTCCCTGAAATGTGGCTGGCATGTTTTTCACACCAAATTTAAGTTGCTTTTCACACACGTTCAACACAGTCTTCCAACCGTGGTACTGTGTATCTATCAACCTTTTTCACTGCATTGATGTTACGATAGTCCACACATAACCATTGGTAACCATTTGGATTTGGCACCATGCCTATGAGTGAGTTCCAGTCACTGTAACGCATGCTATTATGTTATCTTAGAGCACGGGTTCAATCACCTTCTGAACCTACGCCAATTTTAGAGGATTATGCCTGTAAGGATGTTGCTTATTCATAAAAGCATTTCCTATGGGAACGTTATGCACAATTAGGTTAGTATTTCCAAGTTCATATAAGCATATCTCCGCTTGTGATATTAATACCTCTTTCTGGCCATTTCAATTTTTCTCAGGAAGGTAAATCAATAATTTATCCCAGTTTTAGACAACGATCTCATTTTCCACTTTAATTTGAGGAATGTTTGATTCAGAATCCTCTGAACTTGTTTTTTTCCTTCTGTGCCATAATCATTAACTCCTTCTCCTCTGGCTTTCCTTCCCTATCAAAGTACAATTTGAGCATTTTCACATGACAGACACTGTGAGATTTCTTTCTGTCTGGAGTCCCTATCAAGTAGTTAACCCTCAACCAATATCCTTTGCATTTGATCAGGTCCACTAAGCCTTGCTTTTCAAGGTTGACCTATCACTGGAAGTGGCAGTAATGCTTTATCCCCGATAGCATCATTGCAAGTTTTTGATTTCCTGCTTTATTGCATGCTGCAATACGTTTTAATTTTGTCTAGCCAACTCCCCAGCGCTATTAATCGTTACCTAAAATTTGAGACCTAGTCCAAATATGTGGCCTTTGAATTATGATTGACTATTTTCTCCTGTATCAATTTTCATGGTCCTCTTACTTAATGCCCAGAAACTATTGATGGAATTTGCTCTGGGCTAATTTGGTGCATCCGTGATCGCATAAAGCACAAATGGGATTTCCTTACCTGAACCATCAGGATAACCCTGAGCATAAGCCCTCAACATGGACTTTAAAGTTTAATGTCACCTCTCTAGCGGTCCCGCAGCTTTGGATGGTGCGCAGTAGATTTGAATTGCTTAATTCCTGTGATATTATAGTGAATACTTTAAATGTGAAGTTTGAACCTTGATCTCACTGCATCTCTATTGGTAGTCCGTATCTATTTTTAAAAAAATGATTAATTCCTCTGCAATTGTTTTAGCTGTGATATTGCATCTTGGAATGGCCTCTGGAAACCTAGTCATGCATACATTATTGTTGACAAATACTGGTGTCCACTCTTCTGTTTGAGTTCGGGGACCTAGCCAATCAATTAACACTCTTGTGAAAGTTTCCTCAAATACGGTAATAGTTAAGAAAGGTGCAGTATTGGTTGTGTTTTTCCAACTACCTGACATGTATTACACATCTGGAAAAAAATCAACCAGATCCTGTTGAAGTCCACGCCAGTAAAATGTATTTCAGCCTGTGTTTTCCTCAATCCTGGGTGACCACTAGGTACTAGCTCATATCCCATTCGCTTCACCTCCTTTCTGTACCCCATTGGCAATACCATTTGATGAACCTCTGCCCAATTATCATCTCCTTGAATGTGTGATCGTCTCCATATCCCATTCGCTTCACCTCCTTTCTGTACCCCATTGGCAATACCATTTGATAAACCTCTGCCCAATTATCATCTCCTTGAATGTGTGATCGTCTCCAATTCCTCATTTGGACATCATTTTTAGGGTAATAGCACTCAGGAATATATTCGAAATTCCTAACGTATATGCTTTTTGATACAACTGCTTTAAAATTTTATCTTGCTGCTGTAAATCAATTAATTTAGCTGAGCTAAAATAATTGCATGATCACCTGTTTACTCCTGTTTTGTCTCAACTATTTGATGGAATAAAGTCTCTATTAATGCCACTTAAGCTTCCTTATCTTTACATTTTTAACCTCTCCTCTTTGCACTGGTGACATTGGGACCTGTTTCCCCAGAATCAGGAAAACTTACACAATAAGACTCCTGCATTGCTCTGTGTCTCCACTGGCTTTTCAACCCCGTAAACTCCTACTGGCGAATCAGCTATATTTTTCACAAGGACAAATTGTATTCCTGGAGCTGAGAGTTTGTCCACTTTTCCTACCACAATTTCTCCACACCTTTCTGGGCACTCTATCTTCACTTTACATAATTTTGCACTTTTTGTCTCTTGGTGAATTTCGTTTCGCAATACCTTTTCTGGAAATCGTCCTACAGGAGTACATCTCTCCTTATCCGTCAGTATCACATTCTGACAGGATCATGTGTCCCTTAATATTGCATCCTCTTTACCTTGCTATGCGAATAAACTTCTCCTTTGCAGGTATATTTTCTAAGCAGCTCTAGCACTTCCTCCTCAATAACCTCCAATCAGCTTGTACACTCCGATGCACCATGCTAGCTTCCACTGTGCTTTCTGCTACAAAACTCCCAGGCTTATCCTCTTCTCCTGTAAGTTTGTTTTCTTCGGAATCCACCAATACTGATTTCATATGACCTAATTTGTTTCACCAAGATATACCTTTCCCTTTCCACTTGAAATTTCTCTTTTCCGCAATTTCTATCCCTCATTGACTGAAATTGATTCTGGAAACCAAACCAAGTTTTGCAATCATTAATCACTAGACATACTCACATTCATACGCAACTTCATATACATGCCTTGCCGTGTTAACTCTCTGCTCTTCCAAATGATTTTGCATTATGTCAGGCAGTGAAGTTTTGAAGTCCTCCAAATTAATTGTCGCTCGAAGAGCATTGTAAATGTGATCTCTTTTTAAAGCTCTTACCCATCTATAAAAATTACTTTTTTGATCCTTTCAAACTAAATGCAAGTTTGACCAGACTCGGCCTTAGATTCCTGAAACACTGTGCGTCGGCTTCTGGAACAAAGCTCATATGTACTTTTCTCCCTCCTCATAGGCCCCAGATCTCTCCTCTGATAGTGTTAAGAATACCGCACTAGCCCTACCCACAGGTTTTTTTTGGATCAATAGAACTCACATGCTCACTGGCCACTGCAATTGTTGAGCTAATTTTTCAAATGAGCTGAAAATGTTTTCCATCAATATACCGTGTATATCCTCTATTTTGTATATCCTGCTGTGCCTCCAGTGGTGCTTTTTCGTGAATATACCTAAAACGCTTCTGGACGACCATGGGTTTGCTCATCCTCACGCTGTTCCTCATTCAGCCTTCATCTCCATCCTTTTAAGCTGACTTTCCATTCCAAGTGTCCATCTCTGAAACACAAGTGCTCCCTCTTTTTCTTTCTCGCCTGCTAAAGCTATTCATTCTCTTCCTTTCTCTTCTGATTTTAGTCATTACGCAAACTGATTCATTTGCAATTGAAGTTGAGTCATCTTTACAGATCTTGATGGAGTTTCCAGCAAATTGAAATGGTGAGCTACGGCTGCAATCATCTCATCTTTCCTCACATTAGGATTTAGCTTCAACTCAACCTCGTCCACTAATTCCCACAGCTTGGATTTCATGTGCATTTTGTAAAAACCTCAAAGTTAATTCTTCCACTTCCAAAACATATTTGACAACTGCAAGAGCCATTGCTATCCGAAGGTCTGTTTACTCGACCAAATCAGCACCCGAAGTAAGAGACACTAACACCTCCCACTCGCCTACTAAATCCCACTAATAGCCCCCAATCTGTTGAGCCCGGCCCCCTAAAACATTTTTAATCAGGTAGCCCAGGCAGTAACTTTGCTATTTTTTGAAGGTTACTGTATCAGCGATATTCCTGGTGTGAATTAATTGTTCAGAATGCCGAGTTTTAAACAAACAGAATTTATTTAACAAGTTACCGAATGAAACACAAGGAAACAAAAATGGAATATCTGAATAACGTATCCTATCCAAACTCGACAGGGTATCCCGACTTAAGGGTATTGTTACAAATACTTGCAAAATCCCAATAAAAAGGCCCTTAGCATAAGGATTACATCTGACGCAAAAAAAACTTAGAGGGTATGAGATCAGAAGAGTAGAAGAAGGGGGAGAGCATCCAGTTTCAACAGTGACCCTGACTCAACTAACCCCCAAACCAAACCAACCTGCCCAGCTAGAGAGGTGACCACATCCGCTTGATTATACAAGGCTTTTGCTAAGACTTGAAACCCTACTGCCTGAGGCATTACCTGCTAGGTATAAATGAAAGGGATCCAATGAATATTTCAAAATTCAGACATATTGGAATCTTTGACCGTTTAGACCCTCTCTGACAAAAAAGGGACCTGCTTTACGACATCATATCACATGTCGCTTTGGACTGAATTAAAGCTTTGAAGCCAAAATGTATTAGTGTTTGTGAGTTTATATAAAACAGTGCTGAAGTACATTCTGTGTTGAATTTACAAAATTGCCTTATTAGAGCAATGAGAAGATTGCCTAGACAGATGCATATTTCCTGTGTATGGTCAGGGCAAATATGTGCACTGTAAATCTACTGGTTGGCACGTGTTCTAGTCGAGGATGGATCAGCATGGTAACTACATCCAGATTGTGGTTTTTGGGGGTGATGGTGGTGGGAGGTTCAGACGGTTATAATATTGAAAACAGACAACACAGCGGAATCATCTTGCCTGCGATAAGAAAATATCCATCATTCTCCCTCACAACTAACTTTACTAAAGCAATTGGTAATGGGAGATGTGACCAATAGCCAACGATACCACCATTCAATCCACGCAGTTGTTATTGTGATCTGAATGTACCACACTGAAAAGAGTTAACTGGATCTGTTTGTTCAGCGACTGTAATTGATTACATTCTCCATGGATCCTAATTGTGTCACTGGATGGTTTCCCTCTCCTATTAGTAAGGATCTTCTTCAATGCTTTGTCCCGTTGTAGCAGTGGATGCATCACCTCCATATTAACAAGGAACAGCAGCCACAGAAACAGGAAGAGGAGAGACAAACATCTCAGAATAGTCTGGAATGTTCCCTTAATGGATCAGGATCTGAGAACAGTGGACTGGAATGCTGCAACAATGGACAGGCGTTTCTCCGCTGGTTTTTTGTACCTTTCCTCGTCTTGGACATTACCATATCGGATATTCGGTGTACTGTTGATTATCCAGGCAGGTTACTATCCCTTTCTCGCTGTTGTTGGTGTTCCTGGTAAGTCTCCCCATCTCTATCCATTTATTCAGCCCATAAGCCATGGTGAAACTCATTGTTATTTCTGTTATCTATATTTAGCAAAGATGAAAACTATTGTCTTCAGTTTCAAATGCAAATTCTATTCATTACACACAAAGTTTAAAACACCCACACCTCCGGCCTCACAAACATCTGAGAACAAGACTATTCACAATCCTGATGTACCTTTTTGCACTGAATTCATTTATATCGCAGCATCCTGTCCATCACTCAACCTATTCGGAAACAGCTCAATGATACCCCCAGTCCTCATCTTGGCGTCAATGCTGGTGTTTTATAAACCATTATCAATGCCTTGGTAAAATTCTGACTTAATGGTTCCAACTCTCCTGTAAGCACTCTTTCAGTTGCAAATATTCCGATAACAACCTTGTTCTTGTCTGTAATGTTAATTCACGACAGGGGCACTCTGTCTGAGTAGTAATGTCGCAAGAAATGTAATGCAGAGGCACAGGTTATTACATATAAAGGCACCGTTCCACATCCTACCACAGATGATGTCAGAACATATATTCAAATGCTGGATTTGGGAATAAAAGCGAGTTTCTCTAACAACAATGCTAAACTTCTTTGGTAAAGAAGTCTAGCATTATAACGTGGTCTGTCTCAGACCCACACAATCTGCTTGGCTCGATACTGCCTGAAAGAATTACTTCACAGTAAAATACGCTTGGTGATGGCCAACAAATGCTGCCCTTGCCAGTGATGCAGATATCCCATGTAATAAAAACATTAAAGGTCAAATAAAACAAAGAATGATGCCAGAGATCAGAAACAAAAATAACGAGAAATTGCCAGACAACTGAGCAGCATTGGCAGCTTCGGGTCGAGAGAAAAACAGAATTGGCACTTCGAGTCCAATGACCATACATCAGAACTGAACGTCGCTGGGAAATAGTGTAATTGATGTTGGTGACAGGGACGTCTGTTGTGAAGGGTAGAAGGAGTGAGTTGAATAGATGTAGAAAGAGAGAGATAGAAAGAATGAAACATACAACGGGATTGTCCATGATCAGCTGGAATGGAAATATAAATGAGATTAATCTTATTTATTTTTCTCCTCTTCCCATATTACTGAAAATCCTGCCCACTTAGGGTATACATCAAAGTCCCTGTTTAAAGTGGGTTATGTCCTTTTGTCTGTCTTCACTGAGTGTTATCATCGTTTTTTATTCATTAATGGATACTAAGATAGTATTTAATTCCCTTTCCTCATTCGCCTTGAGAAGGTGTTGATATTCCTTCATGACCCACTGCCGTCCGTGGGCCGTAAGGAGTCAGTGCTTAGTTCCGTACGTTTCATGTCTTTGAGAGTTTGTAGTGAGTGATATAACTGGGAGGTTGGCTTGGCCATTTGAAAGGCAATAGAGACTCAAATGCATCACTGGTGTCACACGTAAGCGCGACCAGCGGAAGGTGGTTAATTTTATTCCCTGGAGGACATTAGATTACCAGGTAGGATTTTTTGATAATTGACAATGGTTTCATAGCTTCACTTGATTTTATTGAAATCAAATTCCACCATTTGCAGTGGTGGGATTCGATTCCCGGTGGGGATCAGCACCTGGGTCATTGGATTAATAAACTGGAAATAATACCATGGAGACATTGCCTTCCCAGCATCTCCAACCATCGGCACTGACAATAGTGGTATTGCTGTGGGTGTGACTGTGCATGATGTACAGAAGTTCGCAAGGCTAAGGAATGAGTTTGCAAAGCACTCCATCCTTCTTAATTTTGCCTTTCTTAGAAGTTTAGTGGATCGGAAGAGCCCTTTGCAAAAATGAGCTGGGTGTCTTTGTTCATGAGTCACTAACAGAATTCATACCAGGCAGCAAGTAATCATCACAGTAGATTGGATACTGTCCTTCATTGCAAAATGATTCAAGTATAGGAGTGAAGACACCTGCCTGCAGTGCTAGAGTGTTGTTCAGAAAGCACTTGAGGCATTGTGTTCAGATTATCTCTCCTTTATAAGGAATGATCACTTTGCCACAGAGAGCCAAAGTAAAGGAGTTTCTCCTGTCTAATCCGTGTGGTGATGGTATCATGAGGAAACAGTGAAGGAAATAATTAGTATCACTACAAAAACAAAGATGATTGTATTACAACTTGAGGGCTATTATTTTCAAACCAGAACGTTTATAGTGTTATCTAAAACATGTGTTTTTTTTCTGCAAAATATATGCAAATATATAGGAAGGAAACAATTAGAATGATATGGGAAAAGTGCAGGGAAATTAGGTTAGCATGGATGGATATTTTGGCCAGCATGGACAAGGTTGCGCTGAACGGCCTGCCTCCGTTCTGTCGGACTCTATGACTCTATAATAACATAGTTACCTGAGTGGAGTCTCGTGTTAGTTGAGAGAGAGCTTCAAGGTCTGAGTGAACTGTCACTGCCTCAATGTGCAGCTGGTGTGTTACCCTGCACTGAACGTCATGTTCAGAAATCTTTAAGCAGCCACACTCTGAAAAAGTTCGGCATTCCCACCAGCCTCTGAACTCCATAGAGAACACTATCCTGTCTTCTCAGAGATGGTAGATGCCTCCTTTTGACCTGGCACAAACCATCCGTTGTCCCTGGTCACTGTCAGCAAACTATGGTATCGTTAACGCAACACGTGTGTCTCATTAGCAATGGAGCCAGGAGGAGCAACATGGAGCAGCCTGTCTGTGCATTCTATGCTTCATTGATTTGTGATGTTGGAGCATCAATGGCATCCTCCTTTGTGTTACTGTATGGAGGGGCTGAATGGTCGTTTCTCTTCATGCATTAGTGTTTCAAGGGGCTGAGTGTCCTCGTCCTGCTCCCAGAGAAAAGGTTCACGGACATTATTGGGCGACCCTTGGTTCCAGCATGATGTACTGACTGGATTCGTTATCTTCCTGTGTTTTAGTAGACAGGCAGGCGGCTGGAAGAACACAGTAAGCCAGGCAACATTGAGTTCTCCAATTTCAAATAACCTCCCTTCCAATTCGCCAACTCCCTTCCCAGCCCCTCCCCCTCCCTTCCATTCTTCTGATAACATTTCTTCCATCTACCAGCCGGATTCAGTCTTCCCATCGTCCAACCCAGTGGTACCCCTTCACCTGTGCTCACCTATCCCGACCTGACCTCCTTGCCTCTTCCTCTCTCGCCTTACATATTTATGTGTAGCTTCATTACCGCTACCCGCAGTCCTGAAGAAGAGTTATGCCCAAGGCGTTGTCTTCTCCACCTGCTGATGCTGCCTGGCTTGTTGTAACCTTTAGCCTCCTGCTTGTCTTTCTTGGATTCCAACATTTGCAGATTTGTTTTCAAATCCATTCCTGTGTAGTAGGTCAGAGAAAGCGAATGGGCTGTGTCTCTTCTTATCCAATTGATTAGATTAGATTACTTACAGTATGGAAACAGGCTCTTCGGCCCAACAAGTCCACACTGACCCGGTCGGGGCGCAACCCACCCATACCCCAACGTTTTCCACTTTACCTAACATTACGGGCAATTTAGCATGGCCAATTCACCTGACCTGCACATCTTTGGACTGTGGGAGGAAACTGGAGCACCCGGAGGAAACCCACATAGACACGGGAGAATGTGCAAACTATACACAATCAGTCGTCTGAGGCGGAAATTGAACCCAGGCCTCTGGCGCTGTGAGGCAGCAGTGATAATCACCGTGCCACCCAATAGTTTTGATGGCCGAATGGCTTTCTCACATTCCTGTGAAACCAGCTTGAGATGCTGCATGAGCTTCTTTTTTACCATAGTAATGTGCAGGGTCTGGTCGCACTGTTACATGAATGTTGCCGAAACTTTAACAGCTGAAGCTTAAATGTTATCTAGGTTTGATACTTCCGAACCTGAGGAGGCGACATATTGTTCTGAACATTGTGTGATCTTCACTGAACATCCCCATTCTGATCGTATAATGGAGGGAAAGAAACTGATGAAGGAGCTGAAGTTGTTTTGTGTCGAGAAAGTTTCCCTGAGGATTCTCCACAGAGATATCCGAGGACTGAGAGGATTGATGTCCACCTGCCGCATTGTATTTTGAGTGACCCAACCAGTGGGGAATTTAGACCTGATTCCCATTAAGTTCAATTTTGTTCAGGCGCCTGAACACCTTGATCATTCAAATTCTGCCGTGATGTCAGGGCAAAGTCACTCTGACGATGCGTTCACACCATTTGTTTATGTCAATAGGTCAGGGTATATGTTTGGGGAGTGTTTCCTTCTCTCAGAGTGGGATGACTGTTGGGACCTCTCTATCCTAGACAGCTACGTCGATTCTCCTGCCCCTCCGCTGCTGCCTGACTTGTTGTGCGGAGTTTCACATAAATTCATGCAGTTTTCGAACTCAGAGTTCTACCTGAATCCATGGTTTTTGAACAAAGTACAATGCAACTCTGCAAGTACAAATTCACACCACAAAATATATGTGCTCATGTGGGTCTTTGTCTGTGTGTGTGTGTGCGTGTTTTTGTGTGTGTGTCTGACTGGGTTGGGGGGTTGAGAATGTGAGAAAATGTATGTGCGTGTGTAGTGAGTGCAGAGTGTCTTAAGTCTATGAGGGGGTGCATATGTGAGTGTGGGAGTGTGTGTGTCTGTAAAGGTGTGTGGGTGTCTGTGTGCGCGTCTATGCATATGTGTGTCCGTGTGTATGTGTGTATAGGAGTGTCTGTGTGTGAGAGAAAGTGTGTGTGTGTAGGAGTATCTGTGTGTGTGTATAGTGCAATGGTGATCACCTGTAATGTGACATGAACCCAAGGTCCCAGTTGAGGCCCACCCTATGGATACCGAACTTAGATATCAGCCTCTGCTCAGCCACTTTTGTCTGCTGCCTGTCCCCAAGTCCACCTTGTAGAATGGCCACCCGAAGTTCCGAGGCTGAATATCTTGGACCTCTGAAGAGTTCCCCAACATTCGAGACATTCTCGAAGTTTATAATGTCATGGGAGGCAGAAATAGGATGAATAGCCAAGGTCTTTTCTGCAGGATCGGGGAGTTCAAACACAGATTCATAGCTTTAAGGTAAAAGAGGGAAAAATTAAAAGGGACAAAAGGGCAAGTATATTGACACAAAGGGGAAAGTATATTAACACAGAGGGTGATGTAAGTATGGAATGAGCTGCCAGGGGAACAGTGGTAGATGCAAGTACAGCTACAATATTTCAAAGACATTTGGACACACATATGAATGGGAAACGTTTAGAGGCATATGGGCCAAGTGCAAGCAAACGAAACTAGTTTAGTTTAGAAAATCTGGCCAGCATGGACAAGTTGGACCATATGGTCTGTTTGTGCACGATATGACTATTAATCTAGAAAGCGAGGAAGATGTATAAAAAGATATGATGTCATAAATTTGCAAGAAATATGAAAGCAAGCATCACGATCTTTTCCCTCTATATAAAAAAAACGCTTAAAAATGTGTGTGTGAGCTGAGGCAGAAGTGCAGTCAGGAAGGTATGTTGAAGCCATATGGAGTGTGTGACTGGGGAACCGGCCACAGGGAACAGGCAGACAACTTACACCAGTATTTTAAATCGTTCCTCATGGGGAAAGTACTGTAAGCATTTGAATGGTATGAACAAAATGATAATAGGAGGGAATTTCTTGAATTGTCTGTAACAAAAGTAACAAGGTATTTAACTAACCGGTAAGAATAAGGATAGACAGGTCAGCAGTAATTCATAGTCAATTTTAAAAGAACTTGTCACAGAGTGACTAGCGGCACTGTGTGAAATATTCCATAACTCTCTGGATTTCAGGAGTGTTCCAGTGAAACTGGAAAACCTCCAATGTGGCGCGTCTTCAAGAAAGTAATGAGACTGAACGGAGGAACCATTTCGCCTTACTATTATTGCTGGGAATCTTCGCGAGTCTGTTATTAAGTAAGGAATTACAAAGCAGTTAGAAAAGTTAAACGCAGAGTTGGCATGGTTTTGTGAAAGGGAAACTATGTTTGTTCTGTAAAATCATACCCATATTTTTCTGGAGATCCTTGAGAATGTCAAGATTAGGGCCATGCTGGAAAAGCATAACAGACCAGGCAGCATCCAAGAAGCAGGAAAATCAATGTTTTGGGCAGAAGCCCTTCATCAGGAACTCCTAACAAAGTGACAAGCAGACTTGATTAAGGGAAGTGATCAACATAAGGCATTCAAGAGATTTTTCACAAGGTATCACAAAAAAAAACGTTCTGACACAAGACTGAGTCTAATAGTATGATGGATAACACATTAGCATGGGATGACGGTTAGTTAACACATAGAAATCGGAGAGTCAGGATTAATGAATCTTCATGATAAAGGTGTATCTGTTGGATTACCAAAAATATCAGTCTGATGGCATCAGTTATTTACAATCTATGATGACAGTCTGATGGCGGGAGCCGAGTACAATATGCATCCGAGTTTGTAGATGACACTGAGAACCAAAATGCAGGCTGTTATTTAATGGAGAGGACTCCCAAAAAGAGGAGCAGTACAAAGGGATTGGAGTATTCCTGTGCATGAAACATAACGTCGGCATGCTGATGCAGCAATTAACTAGGTTGGTTCATGAGGCGGGTTCCTGGCATGAAAGGGTTGATTTATTGAGTGCATCTAAATTGGTGAGGCGATTTTCATTACGGTTGAAATGAATAAGGGTAATATTACTGAAACGTACAAAACACAGATGCGGCGTGACAAGGTAGATGCTGAGAAGGTGTTTCCCCTAAGCCTTGAACTCGAGGAGATAGATACCGAATAAGGAACATCGATTTTAATCTTCTCTCAGATGGTAGTGAATGTCTGGAAATCCCTACCCCAGAGAGTTGTGGAGGGATACAACGAAATGCGTGGGAATGTGGAGTTCAGGCCAGGAGTCGATCAGCCATGTTCTTATTGAAGGCTTGAATCGCCGAATGGCCGACTCCTGTTTCTATGTTATGCTTTTGGAAAGTAACGGGTTATTTTCCTGGAAATCGTGTTGTACAATGTTGCATTAAGGGAGAGCAGAGGATTTGTTTGAGTTAACCCCGGATGTGGTATGGTGGCTGTGAATCTGGTCTGGAACATGACCCACATCTGGAGCAGAAGTTACAGAGAAGGGGTGCCTGGAAAGGGGGATTGGGGCTGGGGGTCACTTCCTGACCCAGCCGGGATTTTCTAAGTACATTTCTGAAACTGCACCTAACCATCCGAATGGTCTCAATCTGCCCCTGTGTAGCAGGTCCCAAGGGCTGAAGGAACATCAGAACATATGGCTGAGGGACACAAGTGGGCCATTCGGCCCTTTTAGCAGTACTCCACAAGTAAATAAAGTCGTGGCTCATCTAATTGTGGTCCCAGCTGCACTTTTCTCTCCATGCACCATTATCCCTGATTCACTTGTCTATGGAAAAATCAGACGAGGCCAACCTTGCTTTAATATAAAGACTCAGCCATCCCTAACATCTGGGAACGAGAATTTCCACTTGAATGAAATCCAACTTTGAGAATTTTCCTCACTCCGGTTCTGACTGAGGTTGCAGGGTGTCAACAGTTTCCTTTTCTAGTTCCACTCCTCCACTGCTCACAACACATTTCAAATGTAACCAGGTTGGTGATATGACCGATTATAAAGGTTTCAGACTGGGTCAGGTTCAGTGACAGGACCAAGTCAGGCAGATTTCTTTCATCAGCCGCAGGTAACTAATAGGGCTAACGGAGCAGCATGGTGGATTTTTAGTTAGCACTGCTAGCTCATATCAGCAAGGAGCCTAGGTCAATTCCAACCTCGGGCGAACCTCTATATGGAGTTTGAACATTGTTCCCGTGTCTGTGTGGGTTTCTTCCCAGTTCTCCAGCTTCCTCCCACAGTCCAAAGATGTGCAAAGTAAAGTGATTGGCCATGTTAAATTACTCATAGTGACCAGGGACGTCTAGGTTAAGTGGGTTAGTCCTGGGAAATTCGAGGTTACATGGATATGGTAGGGTGACAGGTCTAGATGGGATACTGTTCGGTGGGTTGGTGTGGACTTGATTGGCAGAATGTCCTGCTTCCACACTGTAGGGGTTCTATGACAATGAAATCAAGTTTGGACTATGCAAACACCCAGTGGGTATCTAGTTGATCCACTCATCTAAATGCTTTGTATATTTCAATAAGATCAGCTCTCATTCCAATGGTAACCTGTTAAAGTCTCCATATTATCAGTTCTTCCTCCATGGAATAAGTGACGTGAAGCACCTCTGAACTGCTTCCAGTGTTACTGTATCCTTTCGCAGATAAAGATACAAAAATAAAACTAATCTCACACACGGATGAGTGGGTTTATGTTTGTTTTCTCAGGGTGTAGTAAGTCTTTGAAATACTCTTCCCTGCAGACCATTCGAGGCAGAGATATTGAGTATTTTTGAGGCAAGGTTCACGAATCACAGAGGAGGCAAGGATTATCGAGGATTGGGCAGCAATATGCAGTGTTGCGGAAAATGTAGGTAGTGGTACCCAATGATACGGCTCCAGAATATCCAGGAATTAAACGAAATGATAACATCGATAAAGCTTTTAGGGGGAAACAAGATGTCAGCGATCTAAAAGGGATCTGCATCACAGTGGTGCTCTAACGCACCCCATCGCAGTCATTTACTTAAAATCCAATACTAAAAGAACTATAGAATCCTTACTAATCCCGTTTTGTCAAGTGGAAATGACAAAACACGGGAAAGGATCGAGTAAGTCCCAACAAGCAGGGCACCCGTCAGAAGCTTTCAGCATGCATTTGGCCGTACCAGTCACCCCCTCTGCTCGTTCAATTGACCAGTTACTCAACAGCCTTGGTCACCGAGTTCACTAAATTACCTGAAATGATTGAAGCCATGATTGAAGAAAAGTTCAGCAGGAGGATAGGAACCACTCTCAGCCGTGCTCCAAAAACATGAGCAGCAACTTGATAGCCTTGGAAACAGAACGGACGAGGTTGAGTGCCAACTGCAGGGAAAGGGACTGTGATCGATTCCTGTAAGGAGCGGATCCTCACCGTTGAAAAACAGGTCCGTACCTTAAATGAATAAGGTGACGACCTCGAGAACAGGGGCAGAATGGAGAATGTTCGTGTCATCGGTCTGCCGGACTGGTCATAAGGTGATCAGCCAGTGAGCTTTTTTGTGAGAATTGGCTGCAGCAATTCACTCACTTCGAAGCTGAAGAGAGACGGGTAAAGAGTGAGACAGTTCATCGGGTTACGGTGCGCAGGTCAGGTTCAGACAAATGCCCTCACCCTGTCCTTGTGCGCTTGCATAGTTTCAGGGACAAACAAAGACTTATGGAAGCTTCCAGAACACAAGGAAAAGATCCGACCGATGGCTCCAGGATTGTGTTCTTCCAGGTCATTTCAGCGGCAGTGATTCATAACAGAAAATCTTTTGATGATATCAAGAGAAGATTAAGGGAACTTGAGATTCAGTATTCCTTAATGAACTCAGCGGTGCTCAGCATGCTTTCAACAGATCAACGCACTGGTGGATCTTTCAATAGATCCACTGTCTCTCCAGAGGATGCGAAAACTCTTTGGACACCTGAAAGTAGGTTGGATGCTTTCATGGAAAGCGAGAATCTTGTTTCTCTTTTTTTAAAAGAAAGGTTGTTGTATGTTTCTGGTATTAAGCACTGTTAAATGATAGTCGGGGATGGGTAGAGTACACACTTTTAACTTCTTCATTAGTATTACTACTCGTTTTTCTCTTGCTTAGTTTATGTGCCAGGTTCGGCTCAAGCTGGAGAGAGTTATGATGACTGAATGTTGAAAATGTGTTGCTGTTTAAAGCACAGCAGGTTAGGCAGCATCCAAGGAATAGGAAATTCGACGTTTCGGGCATAAGCCCTTCATCAGGAATGAGGAGAGGGTGCCAGGCAGGCTAAGATAAAAGGTAGGGAGGAGGGACTTGGGGGAGGGGCGATGGAGATGTGATAGGTGGAAGGAGGTCAAGGTGAGGGTGATAGGCCGGAGTGGGGTGCCAGGCAGCCTAAGATAAAAGGTAGGGAGGAGGGACTTGGGGGAGGATGCCTACCTCAGGGCAGTTCAATCCCGATTTTTGTGATTAATTGCCCTGGATGCAGTATTGATCATGGGGCAGAAGATAAAGATTTGCGACATGCAAATGCCCCCAGTGGGCGTGGTATAAATGCCCCAATCGAATGCCAACGGCACTTTGTATCTTTTTTTTGTTTTTGTATGTATTTAGTTTTCGAACGTTTTGAGAGCTTGTTAGTTGTAGTAACTTAAGTTTGTATGTTTTTTCGGCTCTATGATTCTTTTTTTATTGGTGCTCAGCGATTTGTAATTCGAGTTCTTCCTCTCTGGAGTTCAAATTATTGTTTCAGTATATACTGGATAATGTCATGCTTAAATTGTCTATCTGGAACATTAATGGGAGCCATTCGCCAGGTAAGAGGAAAAAGGTACTTCCTAGTCTTAAAAAGGAGAGGGTGGATATTGAAGTATTGCAGGAGATGCACCTTGATGACAAGGAACATTAGACATGACAGCATAGTGGGTTTGACCGGGTTTATTTCTCGTCTCTTAATTCTAGGAGTAGGTGAGAAGCCATACTGTGAGGAAGAACGTCTCATTTAAATTGCTAGATTGTATTACACACCCACAGGAGGATCATCATCCTCAAAGATATATGAGGGCGAAAACGGTACTTTCAATGTTTATTGCCCCTGGCGCACAACCTTAAATTCCTGATAGATGCATTTACCAAGTTAAGTAATCTTTCTTCGCAGCTCATTATTGTAGGAGGAGATTTCAATTGTCTTTTGCACCCACGGTGGACAGAATGCCCCAAAGCTCCCAGTACCATCATTACAATCTAAGCAATTAGTGGATTTTTGTGTGGAACTGGGGCTGGCGGATGTTTGAAGGCAGATCCACCTCATAAATTCGGATTTTACTTTCTTCTTTAACCCACAGAAATGCCACACTAGGGTTGATCTCTTCCTCATCTTGCAGCAGTGGTGTTCTGTACAATTACCATTTCTGACCATGCAGCAGTATACTTATTGGTTAAGATTAAGGGCAATATGGCAGGTTCGAGGCACTGGCGAATGGATCCCTCTATTCTTAAGGAGAGTAAGTTCATTAAGTATTTCTGTAATGAATTCAGATCTTTCTTAGCCATTAATTCAGATTCAGCCAGGAACCCATCCATTCTATGGAAAATTGCTAATGTTTATGCCAAATGAATGATTATTCCTTAGGATGCGGCAGAGGTTGGAGCAGGAACGCTTGCTCTAGGCACGGTTGAAGGCAGCCGAGAGGGCATACTGTGATCGACACTCAGTGGATAGGCTGCAAAAGATCACAACGCTTCGGTCTACAATGAATTCTATGGTCCTTCCAAAACTCCCAAAGAAATCCTTTCCAGTCACCGAGTGCGACCAAGCCATGTACAGTAATGATCAGATTTCATGTCGAATCCATGTAGCGAGGGGAAGGCATCACTGGGGCGTGTGGGGGGTTGCGGGGTTAATAATAAACAACAAGTCGGGTCAGAAATTTCAAAAGGAGCAAGCCTCCTCCATAGTGACTCTCCCAAGGGGTAAATTCCTACACACACACACACACACACACACTCACACGCACCATCCTTCATGCCGTGTTAGATTCATGACCCCATCTATGCTCATACAGACATCCAAGAAGGAACTTACTTTTGCAAAACAAAGGCTGTTTGAACATGGTGATAATCCGGGCAAATATGTAGCCTATCTTGTGAGAAGAAAGAGAGCCCCAAAGTCATTTCCTCAATTAGGGAAAGTATGAAACTCTTACCTGTAATCCCATAAAAGTTTAAAGCAGCATTTCGGAGATTTTCCTCCGAATTATATCAGACTGAGCATTATGAGAATAGGTGGATTAAGATGAAGTCTTTATTCAAGAACTTGGATCTTCCAGGGGTAAACCCCAAATAAGTGTTTTGCCTTAATGCACCATTGTCAGTGCAGGAGGGTGTAAGGAAGCTTCCGGGCGGAAAGTCGCTCGGTCCTGACGGATTTCCAAGTGAATTTTATGAGGAATTTATAAACCTATTGTCAGGGCAAATGCTTACAATGTTAGTCACTCACACAGTCACGACTGACTTCCACCATCCTTAAGAGAGGTTCATGTCTCTCTTAATCTTAAGAAAATGAAGACACCGGAAGATAGTGCATCTTAGGGGCCCATCTCAATTTTAAATGTTGATTTCAAAATCCTATCTGAGACCCTTACATTACAACTGGAAAATGCGTATCTTTCCATTGTCAAAACAGGGCTACACCAGCTTCAAAATACTCCAACAATATTAGGAGATTACTCAATATTGTCCAAGTGGGTCCAGAACAAATTATATAGGTATTAGTGATCCCTTTAGATGCAGAGAAGGCATTTGTTTGGGTTGAGTGGCTGTGTCTGTTCTATATGTCAGAATGGTTTGGTCGAGGCAAAGATTTTATTCCCCCATTTGCGCCACCTACAAACAGACCCCACCAGCCGTGATATATTTCCCTCCCCATTCCAATCGTCATTCAATAAAGACCATTCCCTCCGAGACTACCTCATCAGGTCAACAACCCACACCAAAGCACTCTCCCCTCCACTCCTTCCGCTGCCTCCGCAGGAATTGAAAAACCTATATCCTCACCCCCGCCCTCATCTCGACCCTTATCCCCACCAAAGTCCCCAAAGGATAATTCGACATCCATCGGAGTTTTACCGAACATTTCAGCACACTCTCCCACTCCGCCAAGGTCCTGGGCCTCCTCCACCACCACCCTCTAACCAAATGATGCCTGGAAGAAGAAAGCCTCATCTTTCAACTTGGGACCCTGCAACCACACGGGATCACTAGTTTCCTCATTTTCCTTTCCAGCACGTTAACCTTCCAACTCAGCATAGCCAGCATGACCTGTCTTACCTGCCCATCTTCCTTCCCACCTTTCTGGTCCACCCTTACCTCCGACATATCTGCTCCACCCCGAACTGCATCTACGTATCACATTCTCAGCTATCTTCCCCCATTCCAAATGCCTTCCTATTTATCTCTCAGCATCTTTGGGCGACATGCCACATTCCTGCTGAAGGGCTGAAGCATGAAATGTGGACTCTTCTGCTCTCCGGATGCTGTCTGAAGGGCTGTGATTTTCCAGCACCACATTTTCGACTCTGACGTCCAGCACCTGCAATCCTCACTTTCTCCCTTGAGTTAGTGTATCCAGAAATTTCCCCACCTGACCTTTTAAGTAGCTGGTCTGTTATTTTATCCGTATCTCCTTTTATAAACAGACTGGAACTTATACAGCCTTGCACAGCTCTGTAAATTCTCCCAGATACAAGGAAATAGTAAAAACAATGATTGAAAGAGTTATAGTTGGTCCGCCAGTGATTTTCATCCATTCCAAGCAGAATGACTAAATATTCCCTTTTGACATAATATTAAATGTGATGCACTGAGCCTGTTTGTTCAGTGACTGTGATTAATGTCATTATCCATGTATTGTAATTATTCCAGTGGAGGGTGTCCATCTTTTACTGATAAATGGGCTCCGTCAACATGTTATTCCACAGTATGCGCGGGAGCATCATAGTCAGTGCTAACAGGGATCAGTGGCTCCAGAGAGACAGCGAAGAGAGATCAGAATCTGAGAACTTTAGACTGGAAAGTTCCAACAATGGATCAGATTCTGAGAACATTAGACTGGAATGTTCGAACAATGGACAGGGGTTTATCCAATTCTGTTTGGTATGTTTCTACATATTATGATCGGTGGTCGTTATCATGGCGGACCGATTATACTCTTCGCATCATTCAATATATTTATTAACCTCTCCTGTCTATCGTTGGAGTCCCTGGCAAGTCTCACTGTCCAGATTTTTTTATATATATAATCCAGTTATGACAGCATTTCTGTTCTTTCATAGAGTGGACACTTCTTGACCAATAGTGTTTCTGTTGATATTCTGAATCCAGTTGAATTCCTGTCTCCCTTCTTGATTCTGACAGTATTACTCATGGGTCTCTACATTGACCTATTCAGTTGCAGATGTGAAACATTGTCTCTCTGTCCTCGTTATTTAGATATTCTGGGCGTGGAGGTCATTGTCATCTATTATGTTTACTAACTCCATTTCCTTCCTGGGATTCCATTCCATCCATGGCCAATATATTCTATTTTCATTCATTTGTAGGACTTGGGTGTTGCTGGTTGGCCAGCATTGATAGCCCATCTCTATTTGTCCTTGAGAAGGTGAGAGTGAGCAGCCTTCTTGAATCGCTGCAGTCCACTTGCTGTTGGTTGACCAACAAGGCCAGTAGGGAGGGCATTCCAGGATTTTAACCAAACGACTGTGAAGGAACAGCAGTATATTTCCAAATAAGGGTGGTGAGTGGCTTGGGCGGGGGTGGGGTTGGGGAGAGAGGTAGGAGGTGAAAAATGCAGGTGTTATTTGAAAGAGACGAACCACAACTTTGATGATCTCTTTGCCCTGACCATTACTAATTTAACTATTCACTGCTCAATGATATACTTCACTGTCTTAACCCATCTATTGTTTTAACCTTGAGCGGTGAAATACAGACTTAATGATGACAACAATCTGCTGCTAACACTCTAGCGTTGAAATCTGCAGAAACAAATCTGATTCGAAATCATACCAAAATCCCATCCGTCTGACATTCCTGTGTACGCTGACATTTATCGCTGTTGTGTCTAGCAAGGCCTGAGTTTTAATATTCTTAAGCACTTTATCTCATCTGTCTAGAAACTTCCCCCAGTCTCTCTGTGTCGATTATCCAAATCCCTGCCAGTTGTTCATATTTGATCAGTGTTCCTTCAAGTGCATTTTCTTTCAAATAATGATTTTCACATTCAACCACCCCAAATGCACGCCCCACCATACACACACACACACACACACACACACACACACACACACACACACACACACACACACACACACACACACACATTAATGCGCATGAGTTGTACACACTTAGATCTTTTTCCTTATAAATCCTGTCTCTAAGGTATTTCTCTCTCCCGAACACCTGGTGAAGAAGTATCTCTCAGAAAACTAGAGTTTTCAAATAAACTGTTGGACTATAATCTGGTGTTGTGCCGATTTTTGCCTTGTCCAACCCAATCCAAAACCAGCACCTTCATGTCATGGTTTTTATTAGTTTGCCAGTCCTCTCTCCAAGCACTTTTTTTTCCCGAACTCAATGTGCTCTTGTCTTGCATAATAATCATTTTTGAGGCACGTTTTGCAATTGCTTCTGGAATTCCAGATATAATCCATCAGTAGGATCCCATTTATCCATCTTGCTTGCCAATTGTTTTTAAATGTTATTCAAATCATTCAAACATGATTTATCCTTCGTAATACTATGTTAACTGTCATGGATCGTGGAAAATATCCCGTTATTAATTCCTTCATACCAGATTCGAACATTCTCTTCAATTGCCTTCAATCCCAATAATTTGCCCAATACTTTCCATTCCCTATTGAAGTTGTTTATTTTAATTTCTTCCCTTTCTATAACCCGCACATTCTCTTTCAATTTCTGTGATACAGGCAACAAACTGTAAAAGATCTGCTCCAATTGCTGTTAAGATGAATGGGTGGCTGATTTGAATCCTTCTGTTCAATGTTTGATCAGGGGTCTTCAGCGTAAAGTCATCAGACAGACGTCATAGCGAACACATTTTTAAAATTTATTTCAGAGAGGTCATTTATATGGTTCTTCGGCCAGGCCTTTGACAAAGCCCCTCGAAAGAAACAGATGAAGGAAGTACAATCTCATGGTATCAAGGGTAACTCCGTAAGTGGCATTCAAATTGTCTTAGTGGCAGGAGACAGAGTGTGGCGGGAGAAGGCTATTTATGTGACTGGAGACCAATGTCCCCTGGTGTACCACATGAATCAGTTTTGTGTCCCTTATTATTTGTGGTATTCATAAACGATATAGATGTGAATGTGGAGGGGGTGGGAGAATTTGACAAATATGTGTATGTTTGATACAATGATTGGCCGGGTAATTGCCAGTGAGGACGAAGGTCTTATGTTACAGGAAGGTACAGATGGAATGGTCAGATGGGTGGATCAATGGCAGATGGAATGCAACGCAGATGAATATGAGGTAATGCACTTTGTAGGAAGGAACGAGACTGGCGAGTACTCAATGAGTGGTAGCATACTAGGAAGCTCAGAGGGTGCTTAGCCACACACCCCTGAATGGAACTGGACAGGGTTCGCCTGCAGTCATCACTGATGGTCATGGTGCTCTGACGAGTTTTCCTGGGGGATAAGTTACTGATTATGATTGAATACAATTCTGCTGCTGCTGTGATCTACAGCGCCACATGAATGTCCCATTTGAGCTGCAATATCTGAAATTCAATTCTACTGACTGTCCTCCAGTTCACACCAAGATTCATTCACACATCAGCCCTTTACTCAGTGACCTAACCTGGTTTTTGATTTGGTAGCACTTCTTTTTTCATATTCTCATTCCACTGAGAGTCTCTCCTTGATAGCACTGCGTCCAATTTATTACCTTCCTTAAACCCTTTAACGTATTCATCTTATTTTTTTCCATTCCCGTAATACCATTATCTGTGTTTGATGTGAATGTGTTTCCCTCTCTCTGGCCATGAGTAAGAGCTTTCTGGTGTCAGTGATGCCAGCCTTATGTAGTTTCAGAGCCAATGACCGTGTGCATCTAATATTACTGTCCACTTCCTGGTGACAGTATTCCATATCAGACAGGGCGTTCGAGCAGCTTTGACACACGTCTGTGGAACTTGCTCAAAACAGAAATTGCTGAGGAAGCAATGCAGGTCTGGCAATATCTTGTGGAGTAAATGTAAAGTTGACTTTTCAGGTCCAGTGACCCTTCTACAAAGCCCCTAGTTTCACCAGTAATCTTTGCATTTTTCTTTCCAGTATCCATGATTATTTGTTTAATTGAAAATTTGTTCCGTGCCTATTCATTTCTTGAGAAACTCAACACGTATGGCAGCATCTGCAGAAACAGAGAAACAGAGTTAGTGTTGCAAGTTTAGTGTGACAATTCTTCAGAACAGAGAAGGTTTGGAAACTGGGCCTTTTAATCCCTTGACAGAGGTGAGAAGATGGATGATGGGGAAAAGAGGGCATGGCAAAAGACAAACAGGCTTTTGGCAGTGGTGAACGAGAAGATGATGTGAAATGACTTTAAATTAAAATGTGAATGGGGGAAAGGGGTTCTCTCCGTTGAGTGCAACATAAAGAAGACACAATCACAAAAGGCCATAGGGAGATGAGGAGGGAGAATGCATGAAAAATGGAGAGCAGCCATAATGGGTTCAGGCTGTGAAGGTATGGAATTGAATATTAACTCTGACAAGCTGTAACGTACCAAACTATAAAGTGGGGTGTTACTTGAGCTTGGGTTGTGTTTCATTGAGACTTTGCAGCAGCCCAGGAACCAAATGTTAACATGAGAGCGAGGTATAATATTGAAATGGGAAGAATTGACAAGGTCAGAATTATTCCTCCAGAGTCGGAGTGTTCCTAAAAGTAGTCTCTGTTTGATCTGCCCAATGTAAATGAGACTTCATTGTGACCAGCAATGGTAGAAGACTGGATTGAAAGAATATAAGTGAAATGTTGCTTCACCTGGATGTTGTGTTTGGGGACTTGGACAGTGAGGAGGGAAGAGGTGAATGGGCAAGTGTTGCAACTTCTGCAATTGCATGGGAAAGCGCCATGGGAAGAGTGGGGAAGTGATAGGGGTGATGGAAAGTGTCACAGAGGGAATGGTCCTGATGACAGTGGACAGGAGTGGAATATGTGTGTTATGGTGCTGTCCTTCAGGTGGTGGTGGAAGTGGTGGAGGATGATTCTGCGAATGTGAATTCTTGTGCAGTAGGAAGCGAGGACAAAGGCAAGGTCTATCATTGCTCTGGGAAGGAGAGGATGGAGTGAGGGCAGACAGTGGGCAATTGGACAGCTGTAGGCCCCGTCCATGAGAGTTAGGGAAAGTCTGGTTTGAAGGAAAAGGAGGTCACGTCAGAGGCAGCTCATTGGAATGTAGCATCAATAATCAGAAATAAAGGGGCGAAGATACTGGGAGAATGGAGTCAGCCTCAAAATTTAGGATTTCTGTTTCACATCTGGTTTGAAGCAGTATGTGGAAATAGACCCAGAGAAAGATCAGTGGATGCACACGGACAGAAATTCAAGCAGAAATCCCATAACGCTCAGAAGTTATATTTTCTGTTCAAAAAGAAGGACTCAATAAGGAGACGAACCACCCATGGTTGTCAAAAGCTGTCAAGGATACTGTTCAATCACAATTTAATAAGCGTTAGTGTAGAGGTTGGTTTGGATGCTTATTTCAGGAAGCAGAAGCAGATGCTAGGTATGAATTTCAGCTGTGCTTCCCGATTAACCCAGACACCCCTACCATTGCTGTTCCATCCTCTTCCCTGCTCGTCTCCCCTTCCTGTTTCCAGGTTCTCCCTCTCCAATTGCAGAGCACATTCTCTCACATTATGGTCCCTCCCCAATTCACCTGAAGCTCTTTTATCAATTCCCTGCACTACCATCAAGCTGCGTTTTGTGCTCGTCTTAGTGTGGCTCAACCTCCCACTTACATCTCATTCCAGAAAATTTCCTTCTTGTAGTAAACCTTATTGAAAACACCTTCCCCCTTCGAACTGAATGCACACTGTGATCCAAAACCCAAAAGGTATACTAAGCCTTCATCTCACTCTGCTAAAAGTCCCTGCACGCTGACCGTGTGGGAAAGAATTCCTTTCCTTACATATATCGGGCCAGAGATACGTTTTCGCTGTAGAGATCATCACCCCCTTTAGACAAAGGGATTCAGGTGCTTGACGTCTTACTGGCACAAGTAAGAGCTTTATCCTGCCTTAGCATTATTACATGGACAGAAACATATCACAGTATGAAGTTTGGGCTTACTGTTGTTTACCTGTCATTTTTAATATTATTTAAAATTTGCAGTGCTTATCTTGAAATGCTTGTTCTTGAAGTTAGTATCAGATGGAGTCTAGGAGGTTGAGACATGATATTATAGAAGATTATTAAATTATGAGAGGCATGAATAGAGTGAATAGCCAAGGTCTTTGCAGCAGGATAGGAGAGTCCAAACATAGATGACGTAGCTTTAAGGAGAAAGGACGGAAGATTTAAAAGTGACGAAGGGTCAATATTTTCACACAGAGGGTGGTGTGTGTATAGAATGAGTTGCCAGGGAACGAGTGGTAGATGAAAAAGGAAGAAAGGATATTATATAAGCAAATTGGCAAGAAATATAAAAACAAGCGGCACGAGCTTTTCTGTTTATATAAAGGAAGTCCAAATGAATGTGTTACCTTCAGTAGAAATGAAGTCAGGAAAGTCGATTGAGGACGTTTGGAGGGTGTGCCTGGAGGGAACAGACAGATAATTTACACCGGAACTTACATCATTCCTCACAGGGGAAGGCACTGTAAGTATTTCAATGATATAAACAAAATGGTCATAGGAGGGAAGTTCTTGAAATGCCTCTTACAGAAGGAACAAGGTTTTTATAATAAACAGATAAGACTAAGGGTAGACTGGTCAGTCGTAATTCATAGTTGGTTTTTAAAGCGTGAAAAAAAAATCCATAGCTCTCTGGATTGCAGGAATGAACCAGCGATTCTAGAGACCATCCAATGTGACGCCTGTCTCCAAGAAAATAGCGAGACTGAAAGCAGGAACCATTTAGCCTCACCATTATTGCTGGGAATCGTGAGAGTCTGTTATTAAGGAAGGGACTGCAGGGCATTTGTGAAGTGATTCCCTTTGCAAGCTCGAATGTGAATGCAGAATACTTGGTTAAAGGTAGGACTCTTGGCATTGTGGAGGAACAAAAGGATGTTGGCGTCCGTGTCCATAGATCCCTCAATTTTGCTACACAAGTTGAGGGGTTTGTTAAGAAGGAATATCTTGTGTTGGTTTTCATTAGCAGGGGGATTGAGGTTAAGAGCCATGAGGTTATGTTGAAGCTCTATAGAGCCCTGGTTAGACCACACGTAGAATATTTTGTTCAGTTCTGGTCACCTCATTATAGGAAGGATGTGGAAGCTTTAGACAGGATGCAGAGGAAATTTACCAGAATGCTGCCTGGACTTATGACGTAACCTTGAGGGAGCAAGGGTTTTTCTCAATGGAACAAAGAAAGACGAGAGGTAACTTGATAGAGATGTACAAGATATGAGAGTCATAGATAGAGTGAATAGCCAGAAACTTTTTCTCAGGGCAGAAATATCTATCACAAGGTGACATAATTATAAAGTAATTGGATGAAGGTTTAAGGGAGATATCAGTGGCAGGTTCTTTAGACAGAGACAAGTGGATGTGTGGAATGCACTGCCAGCAGTGGAAATAGAGTCAAATATGTGAGGGAAAATTAAGAGAATCTTGGATAGGCATATGGAAGAAAGTGAAAGGAAGCATGTCGGCGAGTCTGATCTTAGAGTAGGATAAACGGGGGGGGGCACAACATCGAGGGCCGAATGGCCTGTACTGTACTTTGTTCTGTGTTCTATGGAAATGCTCGTAGAGGCTCGACATTGCTGCAGAGCAGTATTTAAAGTGACTTAACCAGCATCCTGTACAAGCGTAATATGCCACCTAACTCCTATATAAAAAATTCTGACCGATTAAGGCAAGCATGCCAACCGTGATCTTCACCACCCTGTCTACCTGTAGCTCCACTTCCAAGGAACTATGAGCATGCACCCGAGGTCTCTTTGTTCAGCAACATTCCCCAAGGCACTACCCTGCTTTAACTTACCAAAATGCAAATTCTCACAAATATTAAACTCCATCTGCCAGCCCTTGGCCCATTGATGGTCAGTGCTGCTGTTGTACTCTGAGCTAATCTTCCTCACTGTCGACTGCACCACTTTTTTGATGTTATCTGTAAACTTACTAACCATGCCTCTGATATTCACATCAAAGTCGTTTATATACATGATGAAAAGCTGTGAGCTCAGCACTGATTCTTGAAGCACACCGCTGGCCATAGGCCTCCAGTCTGGAAAACAATCCATTACCTTCAATCCAAGTTTGTATCCAATTGGTTAGCTTTCCCTGGATTCCATATGACCTAGCCTTAATAATCTGTCTCCGATGGGGAACCTTATTAAACTCTTTGCTGAAGTCCGTGCAAACACAGTATACCACAGTGCCTTCTTCAATCCTCTTTGTCACCCCTTCAAAATACTCAATCACATTAATGAGACCTGATTTCCATCGTATAAAGCCATGGGGACTATCCCTAATCAGTCCTTGTCTTTCTAAATAGATGTAAATCCCATCCCTCAGAAAACCCTCCAACAAACTCCTCGACACTGACGTTAGGCTCACTGAGTCGATAATTAACTACGTTTTTGGATCAATGTTCCCTTTTCTAGTCCCACCCGTCCACTGGCCACAAGAAGTAGCCTACGTTGATGATATGGCCAATGTTATAGTTCTCAGAGTGTGTCAGGGTCAATGTGAGGAACAAGTCAAGCAGAATTCTTTAATCTGCTAAAACAACACATTTGTGACCAAAACACAATTACTCAAACTATGATGGAAAGAAGAATGACGAGTGGATATTCCAAATATGTCACACACAAACACACGTATGATCAGATTACTTACACCGTGGAAACATGCCCTTCGGCCCTTTGTCTAAATGTTATTCGAACTCATGGCCAAAAGAAAGAATGCTGTTCTATTTATAGAGTAATCAAGTCCTACAGCATGGAGAGTGGCCCTTTGGCTCAAACTGATCCATGCTGACCCAAATGTCCATCTACACGAACCCCATTCCCCAGCACTTGGCACATAACCTTCTCGACCTTTCTTGTCCATGTTCCTGTCCAAATGCCGTTTACAAATTGTTAATATAAATGCTTCAACCACTTCCGCTGGCAGCTCTTTCCCTTTGCGTCCCACCCTCTGGGTAAAACAGTTTCCACCAGTCTGCCTTTTATTCTTTCTCCTCTCACCTTAAACTGATGTCCTCTCCTCCTCGATTCGCCAACTCTGGGGAAAAAAAGGCTGAGTCCATTCACCCTATCCATACCTCTCATAATCCCCTCAGTATCCTACGCTCTAAAAAATGTCCTTGCTTGTACCACCTCTCCCTATATGTCACACTGTTGAGTCCTGGCAACATCTTTGTAAATTCTGTCTGCACACATTCTATTTTAAGAACATCCTTCTAATCGCAATGTGACCAAAACTGAACACAACACTACCAGTGCAGCTTCGCCAACATCCTGTAGAACTGCAACATAACTTCCCAACATCTCTCCTCCAAGTCCTTACCAATGCATGCCAATGTTCCAAAAGCCTTCTTCACTGCCATTTCTGCCTGTGACTCCACTTTCAGAGAACGGTGGACCTGAACTATTCCTCGGCCCTCTTCTCCAGTTGATCAAGTTCCTGCTGCAATTTCTGAGAACCTTCCTCACTGTCCACAATACCACCTAATTTAGTGTCATCTTCAAATTTACTAATCATGCATTGTACATTCTCAAGAATATCATTGATATTGATAATAAAAAACAATGTGCCCAGCACTGACCCTTGAGGCACTTCATGTGTCACAGGCCTCCAGTCCGAGAGCTGCCTTGCACTGTTACCCTCTGCTTGCTACCATCAAGCAAATTGTGTGCCCTATTAGCAAGCTCCCTCTGGATTCCATGCGATTCTAACCTTACAGACCAGCCTACCAATGGTAACCTTGTCAAAGGCCTCACTGAAAACCATACAGACAACATCTACTGTCCTGCCCTTATCAACATTACTGTTAACTTCAACAAAGACTCAATGAAATTTATGAGGAATAATCTCCCACTCACAAAGCTATGCAATCCTTCCGGTGTAAAAATAACTATTAATAATTATTATTAAAATTACTAATAACACAATAATAAATAATAATAAGATGACATTTTCAGTGGAGAATAAATTATCAATGGCATGTGATATTGGAACATACAAAATGGGTGGAGGGCAGAATAGATTTCGTACCTGCATCATTGAACTGTATTGGAAAAAAGCAAGGGTGGCATTGTGGCTCAGTGGTTAGCACTGCTGCCTCATAGTGCCACGGATCCAGGTTTGGTTGCAGCCTCGGGTCACTCTCTGTGTGGAGTTTGCACATTCTCCCTGTCTTTGTGTGGGTTTCCTCCGGGTGCTCCATTTTCCTCCAACAATCCAAAGATATACAGGTTGGTTGAATTGGCCATGCCACGTTATACATTGCGTTATGTGACTTAGTCGGGGTAAATATAGGGTAGGAGAATGGGACTGGATGGGTCGCTGTTCAGAGGGTCGGTGTGGCCTTGTTGGGCCAAATTACGCGTTTCCATATTGTAGGGAATCAGCAAAACAAAACTATGTCTAATCAAACCCTATCCTTCCAAATGCATGCATATCACATTCCCCAGAATCTTCTCAAGTAAGCTACCTCCCACAGATATTAGACTTTCCGGTCTATAGTTCCCAGATTTTTCTTTGCTTCCCTTCTTGAATAATGGCACAACATTTAGTACACTCCAATATTCTGAAAACTAACCTGTGGCTAACGATGATGCAAAGATATTAACTAGGTTCCCCATAGTTTCTTCTGTAGCCTCTTGCAGTATTCTTGGATACATCTGTTTAGCACCAGGAGATTTATTAACATTCATACATTCTAATACATCCAATACGTCTTCTCCTGTGATATTGACTCACCTCAAGATATCACAACGACCTTTGTTAAGCTCCCAAATCTTCATGTATTTCACCACGGTTAACACAGAGGAGAAAAATTCATTGAGAATCTCGCATATCTCCTATGGTTCTCGACATGTATGCCCACATTAGACCTTGAGGGGTCATATTCTTATTTAGTTATTCTTTTTTCTTTAATAAAGTTAACGAATGTTTTTGGATTCACCCTAATCTTCTCAGCCTAGGCTACCTTGTGCCCTCTTTTCGCCCACCTGATTTCCTTCTTCGATAAACCCCTGTATTCCCTTGTATACCTCCAAGGATTCCATTGATCCCAGCTGCGTGGACCTGATCCACGCCTCCTTTTTTCTTGTCAAATCCTCAATATCAACTGATATCCAGGGTTCCCTATTCCTGCCTACCTTGCATTTTACACTCACAGGAACATATATACCTTGAACTCTTGCCATTTCACTTTTAGAGGCCTCCCACTTGCCGGAAGTCCCTTTGCCTACAAACAAACTAATCCAACAAATCCCTACGAGCTCCTGTCTAATTCTGTCAAAATTCAACTTGCCCCAACTTAGAAGTTGAACTTGTGGAATAGTTTTGTCCTTCTCCATAACTATTTTAAAATTAATTGAACTATAATTACTGGTCCCAGAGTGCTCCCCCAATGTCACCTCAGTCACCTGTCCTGCCCTATTTCTTCTCCTTCCAGAGTTTCACCCTCTACATACTGTGTGAGGAAAATTTCCTGAACACACTAAATTTATACACCCCTTCTTAGTCCTAAATTGCATGTCATTCCCAATCTATGTTCAGAAAATTAAAATCTCCTACTATGGCCATCCTGTTGGCCCCGCAAGTCTCCCCAATCTCTCTGAATATTTTTGATCCTCCAATTTCCCGTTTATATTTGGTGACCTATAGTATAACTCCAATAATATCACCATTCCTTTCTTATTTTCAGTTCCAACAACAAATCCTCACTGGATGATGCTTCATTTAATTTTCTCTGAAAACTGCTGTGATATTCGCCTTAATCAAAGTTGCAACCACACCCCTCCCCTACTTCCACCGTCTCTGTCTCTCCTAAAGCACCTCTATCCTGGTACAAAAAGTTACCAGTCCTGTCCATCCCTTTGCCATGTTTCTATAATGGCTTTACTATCCCAGTCCCAAGTACCTATCCACGTCCTAAATTCATGTGCCTTACCTGTCCGCCATCTTGCATTGAAACAGATGCAATTTAATCCAACAGGTATTCCTTGCCCCTGCCGTGTTCCAGCCTAACCTGTCTCTTCATTTTACTTTTCTGATTACTGCATCTCCTTCCAGCCTCGCACTGTAACCCATTTCAGACGCTCTGACCTCCCCTGTCTGTATCCCATTGTTGATGCTGTGCTCTTCCCCTCTCCGTATCCCATTGCAGACGCTCTGTCCCTCTCCTGTCTGTATCCCATTGCAAATGCTCTCCCCTCCCCTGTCTGTATCCCATTGAAGATTCTCTCCCCCTCTCCTGTCAGCATCCCATTGCAGACGTTCTGCCCTCCATCTGTCTGTATTCCATCGTTGATGCTCTGCCCTCCCTCTCTTCGTATCCCATTCCAGACGCTCTGCCCTCTCCCGCCCGTATCCCATTGCAGACGTTCTGCCCCTCTCCTGTCAGTATCCCATTGCAGACGCTCTACCCTCTCCCTGTCTGTATCCATTGCAGAGGCTCTGCACTCCCTCTGTCTGTATTCCATTGCAGACGCTCTGCCCTCCCTCTGCCTGTAGTTCATTGCAGACGCTCTCCTTATCCTGTCTGTATCCCATTGCAGACGTTCTGCCCTCCATCTGTCTGTATTCCATCGTTGATGCTCTGCCCTCCCTCTCATCGTATCCCATTCCAGACGCTCTGCCCCCCCGCCTGTATCCCATTGCAGACGTTCTGCCCCTCTCCTGTCAGTATCCCATTGCAGACGCTCTACCCTCTCCCTGTCTGTACCCATTGCAGAGGCTCTGCACTCCCTCTGTCTGTATTCCATTGCAGAAGCTCTGCCCTCTCTCTGCCTGTATTTCATTGCAGACGCTCTCCTTATCCAGTCTGTATCCCATTGCAGGGTCTCTCCCCTCCCCCGTCTGTATCCCATTGCAGACGCACTCCGTCCCCCGTCTGTGTCCCATTTCAGACCCTCGGACCCTCCTCCTGTCTGTATCCCATTGCAGGCACTCTGCCCTCCCCCGTCTGTATCGTATTGCAGACGCTCTGCCCCTCTTCTGTCTGTATCCCGTTGCACGGGCTCTGCCCTCCCACGCCTGTGTCGTATTGGAGACGCTCTGCCCTCCCCTGTCTGTATCCCGTTGCAGACGCTCTGCCCTGCCCTGCGTGAGTTCCATTGCAGACGCTCTGTCTCGGTTTAACATCTTATTGAATGAATATTCTGGTGTATGTGCAAACTGAGCTCCATCCACTTCAACCAATTCATTACTACAGATTATAATTTGTTGATGACCTCACATAGATCCTCGAAGAATTCAACTAGTTGTCGCTATCCAAGCAAAGAAAAAGTAACGATCTCTACTCTATATTTCATAACAGCTACCCAAGGCGCCCCTGCTTCTGCATAAGAGCCTGGAATGGTTACATGGAGTACTCCTGTGCTGTGTAATTTACTGAAGTGACTGAACACTTCATTCTATTCCTGTCTAACGGCATTGGGAGGCAGAATGGCCTCCCCTGCTGTATTGTCACGATGCTGACTGGCTGAATGGGATCATCCTCGATCTCGGTAACAGCCTCGAGGGATGAATTGAGAGAACACATGGGATAGGTGCAGCAATTGGCCATTCGGCCCCTCCAGGTTGCTGCTCAATTTAGTAACATCATGGCCTGTCTGACTGTGGTTGAACAACCCCTCTGCTGTCTCTTCCCAATAAACATTGACTCCTCTGTCCATCAAAGATCAGTCAATGTCAGCTTTGAATGTCTTCAATGACCCAGTCTTCACTGTTCCCTGGGGCTGACAGCATCACATATCACACAGTGTGAAGGAGAAAGCAGCAATCTTATCTCAAACGGAAATGGGAGACTACTTTAGTTTTTAAGTGTGTTAACTTCACAGCAAGTCGCCTCCTCTTTTCAGAAACAAGGGCACAGCAAATAGGAACAGAGGTAGACCATTCAGCCCCCTCAAACTTATCCCACAGTCCCATTGACTGTTCAGTCAAGTATTTATCAAACTTAGTTTCTACTGCACCCTATGGAAAATAATCCTGATTCCTTGAGGCCAAACAGCATAGGAATTGGAGTTAGGCCATTTGTCCCATCAAGTCTGTTTTGCTGTTTGATCCTGCCTGGTGTGTTTCTCAACACAATTCTCCCGCTTTCTCACTCGAACTCTTGATCGTTGTTTTAATAAAAATTGCCTATCCCTGTCCTAAAAGCATGACTGTGTCTGTGTCTCTATATGTGTGTTTGTGTGATTGTGTGTGTGTGTGTGTGTGCGCGCGCGCGTGTGTGTGCACGTGTGTTTCTGTGTATATCTGTTCCAAGGCAGGAGACAGGGTAGTCGTAGATGATTGTTTTTCGAACTAGAGGCCTGTGAACAGCAATGATTCACTGGCAAAATTGTTGAGTCTACTTTTGTTTGTTATTTATATAAATGATTTAGATGAGAATTACAGTAGGTATATTTAGCAAATTTGCGGATGACATCAAGTTTGGGTGTATAGTGGGACAGTGTTTGTATAATGGTGAACCATTGAAGATTAAAAAGACTCCTTCATTAATTAAAACAACGATTGATATAGATGTACAACAGGAAAACAGACCCTTCAACTCGTTCATGCCAACCAACCATTCTAAATTAATCTAGACCCAGTTGCCAGCATTTGGTCCATATCCCACTATTCATATAGCCATCCAGTTGTCTTTTAAGTGCTGTAATTGCTCCAGCCTCCACCAGTTCCTCTGAGAGCTTATTCTATAGACCCACCACCCTCTGCAGGAATAAATTTGCCCTTAATTGTCATTCAACCTTTCTTGTCCCAACTTAAAACTATGCCTTCTAGTTTTAGACTCTCCTATCCTGGGGGAAAATAAACCTTAACACTTACCCTTTCCATGCCATTCATAATTTTATAAGCTTCGAGAAAGAGCAAGTGTGACTCCAATCAAGACGAATGGCTGTGCTTTCAGTCATCCTGGGCGTAAATTCTCAAATTCAATAGTGGCACCTCTTCCTTCTCCATCAAGGCACGATACTAAAACCAGTTTAATCAACTTGTTCAGATATATTATGAAGCAGCTTTGTGGGATTTGAAACTAGAAATTTTGGTGCAGTGATAGGGACACTACTGTCATTCAACATTAACCGCCACAGCTGTAACATTATTCTCCTGTGTGTTTGTTCATCGGTCTATTGTAACATGCTGTGACACACCTCCACCGGGAATGAATACACACTACCTTCTCCAGAGATAGGGGCACTACCACGCGTTCATGGACTGGAATCGAATCCAGAGTTCTAGCTCAGAAACGTGGGCACCATCCACTACACAAGGTCTACACCATGCCCATATTTTGGGTCTTATTTTAAGTTTTGGCTTTATTAAATTCTGGTTAACATTACCAAATTATACAAGAGACATTTATCATTGAAAAATAAGTACAAGATATTAGTCTCAACTATAGGGTGTTGAGTGCATTTGCTGTGCCATTGAGATAAACAATGAACATCTTTAATTGCTTGGCTTTGATTTCCGGTTTAAATGGCGATTGTCAGTAATCTGCTATATTAGAGAAAGAAATCCTGCCGACACACTCTGCACAATGGAAGATCTCGACTAGATATCAATACTGAACACTGGAAATGAAGAAAGAGCACAATTCTGGCCAAAATAAACACCATTCACTATTTCCAACCTCGGGCATGTGGCTTTGCTCTTCCTCAGATCATTCATTGATACAAGGCAACTGTTTACTTTCCATCCTCTTCTTACCCAGTCCTCCGTCTGCCTGCACAAGGCAAACCAGGCTCTGGGTCTTTGGGAAACTCAAGGCTGTTGCCTGCTAGCCTTCTGGAGAGGGGAGGGTCGTTCTAATCCAAGAGGGAGTTGAGGGGGCAGTAATATCTTTCAGTGGGCTGCGGTGTGGCAGATGGATACATGGATAAATGTGAGGTAATGCATTTTGGTAAAACCAGCAAGGGGAGAGCTTATACAATTCATGCTGGTCTTCGGTAGTTATATAGAAAAGGGGGACCCAGGGGTGCAGGTGTAATTCTTTGAAGTTTGTAGTGCAGCTTATTTAATGTTACTTTATTGCTTAGACCATTGAGATGAGAAGTTGGGCAGTCATGCTGAGATTGTGCAAGACATTGATGAAGCCTCTTTTGTCGTACTCTGTGCATTACTGTTATAGGAAGGAGATTGTTAAGGTGGAGAAGGTTTAGAAGATATTTACCAGAATGTTACCAGGAACAGCTCATCCACTGCCTCGGGAGCCAACAAATACATGGCATGAGCATTGGATTCACTGATGAACAAACCTCCCCTCCCTCACCCAGATCGCAGAACCAACTCTCCGACTCAGGTCCGCAGTCGAGGGAACTTACATGTTCATCTTCCTTCCCAACTATCCGCTCCACACTCCCCACCCACCTATCGCTATCACCTCCGACATTCGCCCACCTATCGCATACCTATCGCTTACCTTTCCTGCAGCCTCACTGCCACCACCCATTTTCTCTCAGACCCCTTCCCCATCCCTAGTCCTGAAGAAGGGTCCTGCTTGAAATAAAGACTCTTTTGCTCCTCGGATGCTGCCTGACCTGCTGAGCCTTTTCCATCGCAATGGTTTATCTGCAATGAATTGTCCAGCATCTGTAGTCCCCATTGTCTATTTGGTACAATTCTCTGTTAACATATCCATGCTGTCTGCCTGTTATAACCCAAAGCTCTCTTACTGATATTGTCATGCCTGATCAGTATTTACAAAATGTATGTTTCAATTTATAAACAGAGAAGCATGCTTATGTTCTGATAAACCTCTGGCATTACTCCCATTTGCAAAGCATATTGAATGGTTACACACGATTGATCGACCAGCCCCAACATTTATTCCCACAGTCACACCCACATATCCCGTCCAGAATGTGTAAATTTTAATCTTATTTTGAATTTTAATTAAAACTGTTCAATTGAAATGGCTTAACTGGAGGTATTTGTTCAGCGACTGTGATTGATGTCAGTCTCTATGGATCCTGAATGTGTCACTGGAAGGATTGCCTCTTACATTAATTAGGGACTCGGTTCAATGTGTTATCCCATAGTATCAGCATGACCATCACCGACAGCACTAACAGGGATCCAGAGAGGGGAGGAGAGATCTGAATCTGAGAACATTAGACTGAACTGTTCTAACAATTGATCAGAATCTGGGAACATTAGACTAGACTGTTCAAACAGTAGATCAGAATTTTAGAACATTCGATTGGAATGTTCCAACAATGGATCAGATTCTGAGAACATTAGACTGGAATGTTCCAACAATGAGCAGGAGTTTATCCGAGGGTCTTTACTGGCTTTCTCAGCCTTGGATCTCATTAGCATTGCAGATCTATTATGTACTAATGGGTATTTAAGGTGGTTACTATCCCATCCTCGCTATAGTTGGTGTTCCTGGTAAGTCATTCTGTCTATTCATTAAGCCATGTTAAACTGAATTGTTGCACATATTATTTAAAAGGTAGTAAGATGGACGTCAACATTTTCAATTCCAATGAAATATTCCATTCCTCACAAATTACAACGAGCAAATTAGTCAAAACAAATATCTCAACAATATGCGCGGAGGAACCAGACTGTTCTAAACTCCATAATTCTTCGATCCCTGCACAGATCTATATTTCTATATTCTCCCCACTCACTAACCTGTCCAATACAATCATGATATCCCCGTCTCCTCCTCAGCCTCAGTGCAACTTCTGAATAAACCATCAATTGTGCCTTTGTTAAATCTGGATGCAACTTATCAAGTCCCTTCTAACCATGTGACAATTACAGAATAATTGCATTTGAGTATGTTGAACTTATTCACTGCACAGAATCTGTCAGAATGGCATACTGTTTAAGTCATTGACACACAGTCTAGAGGCACAGAATAATAATCTGTCGATATCTCATAAAGAAAACTGATGTGATTGAAATGGAAATATCATCATTTGCAAGAAAAAGTCCATTTACTTGCTTCGTATCCTTCAGTGAATTCCTTTCCCAGTCACGTCTGTGCAAACCCACATCAATGTGTTTTAATCTGTACTGTCCTGTGGAATAGTTGAACCAGGCTCTCAGTTCAAGATTGGCATAATATGCTAGCCTGACCAGGGCTGCACACATCCCATGACGGAAGAACTAAAGAAACGTTAGCTCTCTTCCTCTTCCTGTTCTCCTTATTACTACACTTCATTTCCATTCAGGTAGGTGACCATTTCTTATTTCAAGTTCAATCTTTTGGATGGAGTCTCCCCACAAGAGTGAAGCCCATCGCCACGGCACCTCTGGTGTTGGCTTTACTGATGCTGACATACAGATGTAAGGATCTTTTAAATTCCCCGTCAGTGGCAGTACATAGAGAAGGAATTGGTTTTTACATCATAATAAAGACACGGAGACCTGTAAGCGAGGGAAAGGAATTATTGTGATCATCGCTGAGAGTATTATTGAAGCAGTATTTGGTGTATTATGGAGAGCTTTCCTCTCCTTTAAAAGTATGATCTCATTGTAACAGAGACAATGTAAAGGAATTTCACCAGACTAATCCCTCGGCTGATGGTAAAAGAGGAGTGAGTGAATGTTAATCTGTAGCACTGTCAGAGAATAAGAGGTCATTGCATTGAAACTTGACGGTGATGGACAATCACTCATTATGTTCTACACAGACACTGAGAAGGTAATAAATTCCATGGCTTGTATTTTTTATTTTACTTGGGGTGTTTGATTCTGGGTATTTAAGTGTCTCTGAGGATAAAATCTTCAGTCAAATCCTGCCTTGATATCAGGGTCAGTCGCTCATACCTGAGCAGATCAGTTAAACACTTTTGTTAACATTAATACGTGATGGTGTTTGTGTGGAGAGTGTTTTCTTCTCATAGAGGTGATTGAATGTTGGGAATTCTCAGGTCTAGAAAGTTTGGAGAGCTAGCTTATTGCAAGTATTTAACGAGGAAGTAGATGGATTTCTGACCTTTCGGAGAGCTGAAGGGTGTGAAGAATTGGGCATTAAAGAAGAGTTAATGCCAACAGTAGGTCAGCCATGATCGCATACAATGGCGTGAGGATCCAAATTACCTACTCCTGTTTCTTATGTTCTTACATTCTGTCTTTGGAAAGCGAATGGTTGTAATTTTCCTCGAAGTGTTGTTATTGAATGTTGAGGACAGTGAAAGAAAAGTATTTTGTGAGCCATCTCTGGAAAGATATGGGCTCGATATTCACAGTTAATCTAGGTCTACAACATGACTAACAAATGAAACACTAGTTGCAGAGTGGAGATACTCTGTAAAGAGTTGGGAGGCTACTTTCGTATCCAGCCTGGATTTCCAATCACATTTTCCAACCCACACCATTCCACACAGTTTTGAGTGACTGAATGACATCCTGTGTTATTTCAGGCCAGGTATTTGGAGCAAATGGCCACTATCTGCTCCTGTACAGGTGGTTTCAAGGACTGAATGCAACAAAGGAACATAGGACTGAGGACCAGGAATGGGTCATTAGGTACCTTGTCATTGCTCGACCAGACAGTAAGATCATGGCTGATTTGATTGTGGTTTCTGCAGCACGATTCTGTCTATACACAATTTTCCTCCATTCACATGCCTGTTAAATGTTGAACAAACTCAACTTTCAATAAATGAAAACATGCAGTCACAATACTAGGAACCTGCACAAAGTCAAAATACGCAAGCAGCACAATTCTGGAAGGCAACGGGCATTTATCTATCAGTCTTGCTCCAGTTCAATTAATTCTGCTGCAGTTTATCATTTTTGATTTGTTCATGGAATGTGGGTGTTGTTGATAGGCCAACATTTATTGACCAGGTCTAATTACTCTGGAAGTAGAGCTGCCATCTTGGGATGACCCTCTGGGGAAGAGAATTTCCATTTGAAAAGCCCGTGAGAATTTCTCGTTCCTGCTCAGACCAATGTTGGAGGGTCAATGTTTACTTTTCCAGGATCACTTCTCCACTGGTTACAACAAATTTGAAGTGTAACCTAGGTCATTTCCTAGGAAAATGTGAGACACAGAGTCACACATACACCAACGCACATGTCTTCAGAAGAAAAACAATAAAGAAAGGTTTCCAGAGTTTCATAGTAGTTCAACTCATAACAAAAGGAAATGAGATAATGTGTCCCAACTGCTATTTTGTCTCCGAGGTTATACTACTCAAACAAGCTGCTGCTGTGAGACTTCTTATTGCTTTGGCGGTATTTCCCTTCCTTCAAGCAGTGGAGCGATTCCCATGAATCCTCAACAGGAATCCTCAACGTTTGATAAAGATGTCTCAGGGATGTTTGACTCTCACATTTTGCTGTCAGGAGGGAAAAAGCAAGACACAGATGGGAGCAATGGGCTGCGTTTTACGACAATAAGATTATCGGACATAGACACAGAAATTAGGCCATTCAGCCCATCGAGTCTGATCCACTATTCAATTATGTCTGACAAGTTTTTCAACCACATTCTACTGCTTTGTCCCTGTAACACTTGATCCCTTTGAAATTCAAGACCCAACTATCTCTGCCTTAAATATACTCAATGACCTGACCTTCACTGCCTTCTGTGAAAATTAATTCCATAGATTCTCCACTTTCCGACTGAAGACGTTTCTCCTTATCTCCATTCTAAAGGCGGTTCCCTTTACTCTGAGGCTGTGTCCTTGGATCCCAGGTACTCCTACGGATGGGAGTCTTCTCACCATCCACACTGTCCAGGCCATTCAGTATTCTGAATGTTTCAATTAGATTCCCCCCACCCCATCCCTTTGAAAGCCATCAAGAACAGATTCAGTGTCCAACAACATTCTCATACGTTAATCTTTTCAATCCTTGGACCATTCTCATGAACATCCTGTGAACCCATTCCAAAGCCAGCACATCCTTCCTGAGATATGGAAATCAAAACACCGCACAATACTTCAAATGTGGTCTGACCAGAGCCTTATTGAGCCTCAGAAGTGCATACCTGCTTTTACATTCACGACTTTTCATAATAAATGCCAACACTGCATTTACCTTCCTAACTACTGACTCAACCTGCAAGTTCAAGTTGAGAAAACCCTGAATTAGAACTCCCAAGCCCCTTTGCACTCCGAACATCTGACGTTTCTGCCCATTTAGAAAGTAGTCCATGTTTAGAGACTTCCTAACAAAGTGCATGTTTCTATAATTTACACTTTGTACTCCAGCTACCATTGTTTTTGTCAATTATGCTAATCCATCCAAATCCTTCATGAGCATCTCTGCCTCTTCGTCATAACCTGTCCCTATACCTATCTTTGTATCATCTTAAAACGTAGCCAGAATGCGTTCAGTTCCTTCATCTGGACCGTTAATGTATAAAGTAAAATGCTGTGGTCCCAACACTGAGCCTTATGGAGCACCACTTGTCACTGACTATCATCCTGGGATGGACACTTTTATCGCCACTCTCTGCTTTCTGCCAGGCAGGCAAACCTCTGTCCATGCCAGCACATTGCCCACAACATGGGCCTTTGCCTTAGTCAGTAGCCTTCTGTCGGCACATTGTCAAATACATTCTGGAAGTCCAGGTGGATGACGTCCATTGGCTCTCCTTTTTCGAAGCTGCTCATTACGTCAGGCACGACTTGCCCTTGATGAAGCCATGCTAACGTTGTTATACTTTATCATCCACATCCAAGTATTCAGAAATCTCATCCTTCGCAATGGATTGCAGGATCTTACCCACAGCCAACTTTAAATTAATCATCTATAATTTTGTGTTTTCTGCGTTACTCATTTTTGAAACAGACGTATCACTTTAGCGACTTTCCCGTCCTCTGGGAATCTCCCTGATTCGAAAGATTCCTGAAAGATCACCACTAACGCTTCCACTGTCTCAGCAGCTATCTCCCATAGAACTCTGATGTATAGTCCATCTAGTCCAGGTGATTTACTTAGCTTCAGACCATTCAGTTTTTCCAGCACCTTCTCCTTGATGATGACCACCTTACCCTGCTTTGTCCACTGATACTTTTCAAGTTTTGGGATATTACTTGTGTCTTCCACCTTGAAGACTGACCCGACGTAATTATTAAGCTCCTCAGCCATTTCCTTGTTCCACCCTATTATCACTCCTTTGCCAATTTCTAGTTATCAAGTATGCTTTTTGGCCTTTCGTTAACACTTTATGTATCGAAATAAGCTCTACCAGTCTTTCTTTACATGACTGGCTTACTTTCTTTCATATTTAATCTTCTCACTACTTCTTTCTTTTTTGTTGTTGCTCTCTGGTGGTCTTTGCAAGTGTTATACATGGCTGTGAACATGACCGTTAATTAAACCAAGCACCCAGGAAAGCTCACCTCACCTCGTAGTCTATTAGAATATAGTGACAGAGAACTCCCAAATTTCACTATTTAAAGAAAATAATATCAATTTATTTTTTAATTCTAAAAGTGAAGATTACACAAAAACTATTCACAACTCTACACACCCCACACACATTTACAAATGCTTATCATCTGCCTCCAACACTATAACAATATGCTGTTCCAATAAGATGCTTATGAAGATTGCATCAATTTAATTTCAAAACGTCACAGCTGCTGCCATCCTCTGTGAAAGGGAAGGTGACTCAATGGCGGTTAATGTAAGAAATAAAAAATAGCATTAAATCAAAGGAAGCAGCTTCAGAAGAATTCCAGATATCGTGGAAACCTGAACATTCTGAGAGATTTACTTTTACCAAAATACGGAAGAAGAAAGTGTTAAGGAAATAAAAAAAAACATGAATACAAACAAACAGGAAATACAAAGGCTGCTTAAATCTACAATCCATACACCAAAGAAAACAAAAGCAGGAGCAAAGTTGGAAATTTGTAAGGTAGAGGATAACTCATTGTGGGGAACAAGGAAATTGCAGAGAAACGAACCAGCTACTTTGCAGCTCCTGGAAATCTCCATGTAAACCGTGTGATCACGTGGGACTTGTGGAACTAAAGACATAAAGTCAATTCGTATCAGCAACCATGTAGTACTTGAAAATAGAGTTAGATTGATCATTGCTAAATCTGATGTACTTCATATCAAAATAACAGAAATAAAACAGCATATTAATTGAACTGTCGGTAACTGTGTTTTATTTTCCTGTGGATTCTGCAAAGGCCATAAGCCAGTGTCGATAACTCGAATGTAGTAAACATATCTGTATATACAGGCAAGAAGAGATAATGTGCAGGACAGCAGACCAAGTGTTTTGACATCTGTAGTGAAACAGTTGGAATCTATTATATAAGATGTGATATTGAGTATTTAGAAATTAACAGAAACATTGCAGATAATGACTATACATTTTTGACAGAGAAATCATACCTGACATACTTCGGAATTGTTTGAAGTTGTTTCTTGCAGCATAGACAATAGATAAACAGTGGAAGTGGTGTATTTAGATTTTCAGAAGCCTTCCTATAAGAACTCACACAGTGAGTTCGTAAATGTAATTTATGTGAATAGTATTTGGAAGAATACATTTAATTGGAAAGTCAAAGCTAGATTGGCCTTCTTTTTAGGGAAACGGAATATAGATGTAAAGACATCAGGAACCAATTGCATAGAGTGTTGGTGAGAGAGTAAAACGAGTACTGTGTGCAGTGTTGGTAACCTAATGTAAGAAAGAGTATACTGATCACGGGGGATGTGCAATGGACATTCTCCAGATTAATCCCTCAGATGACAAGATTTTCCGATGTAAACTTGTCTTGTGACCTCTCCAGTTTCAATGATCGACACGTTATTGCAGTGAAATTCAGAATATCTATGAAACATGTGACAAGGTGGAAATAAGCAGGATGTTTCTCTGGCTGTCTACTCTACATTTAAGGCAAATAATGGCAGGATAAGAGACAGGCCATTTCAGACCATAATAACGAGGAAATTCTTCATTCGGAGGAGAGTGACTAACACAGAGCCATGAAAGCCTACTGGCAGGGCAAGATTAGGGAGAATCCCTAAATATTCTACACATACGTCAAGTGGATAATAACAATCGGGAAACAGGTAGGAGATAGCAGTGACTTGCCAAGTTGCATCTAAACTCAACTTCGTGGTAGAAGGCTGTTTGTGTGACTGGAGACCAATGTCCCCTGGTGTATCGCAGAGATCAGTGCTGTGTCCCTTATAATTTGTGGTATTCATAAGTGATGTGAATATGAAGTGGGTGGGGGTAGTGTGATAAGCACGTTTGTGTTTGAAACAAAAATTGGCCAGGTAGTTGGCAGTGAGGTGGAAGGCCTTATGTTACAGGAAGATACGGATGGAATGGTCAGATGGGCAGATCAAATGCAGATGGAAGGTAACCCTGATAAGTATGAGATGATGCACTTTGGCAGAAGGAACCAGACAGGGGAGTACTCAATGAATGGCAGCACACTAAGAAACTCAGAAAGTGCTTATCCACATATCCCTGAATGTGACTGGTTATGATCATTTATGAGTTAAGTAGGACCGTAGGAATAGCCTTTGTTCATTGACCCAAACACGAAAAGATGTATATGGCACTTTGGTAAGGCCAAAGCAAATCCTGTGTGAAGTTCTGGGAGCCACATTACAAAAAGGATGTGATTGTACTGGATGAGGTGCAGAGGAGATTCATTGAGATGTTCCGCGGGATGGAACATATGAGCTGTGGAGAGGGGCTGGATAAGCTCGTGTTGTTTCGTTTGGAGCAGAGAAAGTTGAGTGGATAAGTAATTCAGGTTTAATATTACAAGGGGCATGGACAGGGTGAATAGAAAACTGTTCTTTTGAGTCAAAGTGTCAGCTTCCTTACAGTCAGAAACCAGGGAATGGAGAATAGAGAACAGAGAAACATGACATAACTACTTCACTTCTGTCTTCACAAAAAAAAGATATAAAAAAGCCTTTACGGCAATAGGAGAAAACCTGAGGCTGAGGAGAAATGTATATAGTATGAAATTAATAAATGAACTTATTTGGAGAAATTATTGGAACTGAAAATAATGGGTTTCAAAAAATCGACTCACATTGATGAAATGGGAAACATATTTGAGAAATGGACTGGCAGATTAATTACAGAAAAGCAACAGAGGCACTGAATTTGGATTTTCAGCAAGATTTGTAATACTGTCCGAAGCCTAGTGTGCAAAGTAAAAGCGCATGGGATAGGGGATAATATATGGACATGGTGTTACAATGGGAGAACTGACACGAAACAGTGCGGAGGAATAAATGGATGATTTTCAGTTTGGAAGACTCCTGCAGCATCGCTATGATTGGTGCTTGGACCCCAGATATTCACAATACATTTCAGACATCTCGTTGAGGGAATCAAATGTAAAGTTTCCAAGTATGCTGACGGAACTAGGATTTTGAAAGATGATGAGGATGTGGAAAAAAAAACTTCAAGGTGATTGAGACAAATGGAGTGAATGAGTAAATATGTGGCAGATGAAGAGCAGTGTGGATAGATGTGATTTTGTCTTCTTTGTTGGGAACAATATAATGCCAGCAGAAAATTTGAAAAGCCAGTGATTGAGAAATGTCGATCTATACAGGGAACTAAACGTTATGAAACGGAAAATGAGTGGGTATCTCAGTGAGATATATTAAACTCTGACAGAGCGAGACAGATTGGAAGCAGGGGTGGTAATTCACCAGACTGGGACGTCTAAGAAAAGGGCCAAAATATTAGGTACAGACTGGTCACACTGCATTGAGATGAGAATAAATATCTACACTTAGAGACTGGTGAACCCGGGGAATTCTTTCCCACATCAGGCTGTGGAATACGAGGCAGTAAAGACTATTAAGGACATCTAGACACTGAAGGGATAGGGGAGAGAGCAGGAATACGGTGTGGAAATAAAGGGCCAGCGATCATTCTATTGAATTGGGGAGCAAACTCGATACACCAAAGGGACTACTGCAGTTCCTATTTTATACATTCACAAGGTTAATCACATTAAGGGATGTGTAGAGTTTGTGGGAAAAGTGTTTTGAGGAGATGTTCAGCCATGAACTAGATTGGCAGAGGCTCAATGTGCTGCATGGCCGACTCCATTCTAGATGTTTCTGTGCTGTCTGTGGGAAAGCTCTGTAAATGTTGTCACAAACTCTCAGATGTTAGGGAGGAGGTCTCTGCAGGTTCGACAGGACTGTGTTTCCCATTCCCTTTTCTGATATTGAGTCTGCAGCTGGGTGTTCTGTTCGGGTTTATCATTTAAGATTTCGGAGCAGTTTGATACAATAGAAAGTCTTGCTTGACCGTTTCAGAGTCCATTGAAGAGTTTATCACATGTCTGTGTGTCTGGAGTCACTTTTAGGGCAGACCAGGAAAACACAGGAGGTTTGCTTCCTGAAAGTACATTGGGGAAGGAAATTGGTGTGTATAATCGATTTTGGATTCAAGGTCACTGTTACTGGCCCCAGATTTGAGATCTCGATATTTGATTAATTGTTTTTAACTTACACTAGCTGCGAGAACATTAGCCTGGACTGGATTAGTAATCCAGTGGCATTTCCACAACAACATCATCTCAACATGGGGACCTGTCAGAACCAACACTGAGTAGGTTATTTCTGTGCTTGTTGACAGCTCTGTCAAAATTAACTTCCAGTCGTGATGAGACTAAGCGCGTGGTAAATGGTCAGATTGTAATTATTCCCCTCTGTGGGGACTGGACGCAGCTGAATACTTTTCCTCATTGCCAGGGAGATGTCAGAGTTCGAGCTGGAATAAAACAGCTTCCCCAGGGACACGGCCTGTTGTGCAGCATAAGTCTTCAGTCCCATTGCAGGAATGGTTTCAGGGCCCATTGCCTTTGTCGAATCTACTGTGTTGAGCTGTTTCTTCATGTCACGTGCAGCGGATCGAATTGGTTGAAGACGGATCTGCGATTCTGTGGACATCATGATGAGGGCGAGTTGAATCATCGTCTCAACATTCCTGGCTAAGGAAGGTACAGATGGTATTTCCTTGTTTTTTACACTGATGAGCAGAGCTGAGGCATTGATAGCATAGGTATAATTGTGGAGCCTTCTTCACTAGTTGGTTATTTAATCGTCTCTCACAATTTTTGCCTGGATACGGCAGGCTGCAGAGTTTCAATCTGGGCGTGTTGACCTTGTGAGAATTTCTTCCTCTCTCTCATATGATTTGGTTTAATTTCATTTGATAGGATGCATTCTCGCATGTATCTGAGTGAAACGCTTTGTTAATTCACAGTTCTGGGAGATAATAGTGGATATTAGAGCTGCCTATGTTTTAGAGACATGTAGTGTACGAAATTTAAAAGTCTACTTCAACTGTTTGTTTTTGAAGAGCCACAAAATAGCCAGCATTAAAATAGATTGCTTCAACATAAGTGAAAATAGGGCCTTTGAGAAGGAAATTATTCCAAGTAAAAGAAAGGATAATCTGATTCGCAAGATTCTGAACCATGCCAACATTGTGATAAAGAAGGTCTTTTTTTTTAAAAGAGAACGACGTTTTGTAACAGAACATGGACAAAATAATGAAATTGTACTACGAAAACGTTGAAGAATCACCACAAAAGTTAACTTATTCTGATCTCATTAAGGATGTGTTCAGCCATAAAACCAACAACTCAAGTTATGTTTAAGAAGCTAGCTGTGCCTTTGAAACTACTTACAATAGTTATAAGTTCTAATTAAAGATTTGGTAAATAATCATGAACACAGATTTCAACGTAATTTTAAAACCAGAACGAAATGCCTGGCATGTCTTGTCTAATTAGGTAACAAAAAAGGTTCAAAGTAGAAATAAAAATAATATTGCGAGTTTTGTAACAGAATCAACTTTTTTGTATAAAATGTGGTAATGAAATTTGACAAAAGATAGCCTTCCCAACGGAGAATAGAATTCATGCAATCCTTCGAGGTAAATAATGAGGGGTATGACTGAAAGGAGCACAGCCACTAACTTTGGAATGCATTATAGAAAGGTCCCAAGGCCTAGAGATAACAAAAATCCTTAAGCATCCGAAACAAATAAGACCCTAGGGCTGTCCATGGGAGTGTCACCTTCTCAATAAACTCAGTTAGATTTGTGAGGCATGACATGTCCTTCACAAAACCTTGCTGACAATCCTGAGTCAAATGATTCCCTTCTAGATGATAATAAATCCTATCTTTATAATTCTTTCCAAAACAATACCTACAACCAAAGTACGCCAAGTGTATAATTACCAGGGTTGTGTCTCCTCCATTTCTTGAGCAAGGGGACAACATTTGCTATCCTCCAGTCTTCTGGCACTGTTCCTGTAGACAATGGCGATGAAAGATCCGAACCAATTATGTGTATACGCCTCCCTAGCTTCTCAGAGATTCCTAGGATAAATCCCACCTGGCCCAGGGGACTTGATCTATTTTCACACTCTCCAGAATTGCTAACATCTCCACCTTACAAACTTCAATCCCATCTAATCTAACAGCCTGTATCTCAGTTTTGGCCTTGACAATATTGTCTTTTTCCATTGCGAATACTGATTCAAATATTTACTTAGAGACCATCCTTTCTCCTTTGACTCCACACACAACTTCACACTACTGTCCTTGATTGGCCCTAATCTTCATTTGATCACTCTTTTATTCGTGACATAC